>NC_050581.1:79753622-80107979 GCF_011100635.1 Trichosurus vulpecula
TTCAAAAGCATCTAGTGGTAGTAAAGAGGAAGGTGGGTACCCTCTCTGCAATAATTTCGCCCCTCAATAATGGTTGTGGGGGCTGAGCTGATAGGCTGTTAAAAGGGCCTTTAGAAGTCATCTAAAGTTCTTAACCTGGGATTTATGGATAAGGGGTCATTGTTTTCTCAAATAAATGCATCCCTGTATTTATTCTTTAGTTGTCTGTTTACATATTCTTCTGTTTGTTCTAGAGTTATATTCATGTAGCCATCCAGGCAAGCCAGGACACCTTGGTAATCTACTCTAGAATTTAAATTTTACTCTAACAGGTCCTTCTGTGATCTGCTTTAGGAAGCCACTGGGAATTTGCTTCCCTCAACTCATTTTAGGATTCTTCAGGCCAACCCCAGCCTTGGGCCTCACCTCCACCTCCCTCCACAATCATGAGCACCCCCACCCAGGCAGAAGCGAGAGCAACTTCAGAACCCCAGCCTCCACCCAAACAACTACAGCTCTCCTCAAGTCAGTACTTTTTAAAAAATAATCAACAAACAATAAATACAGTGGTATTTTGTATTCTCTATACTTATCAATCAGTTATGAAATTGCAAAGAAATGATCTGCCATAAAAGAGTGTTTATGAAAGCCTGCTTTCTGTTCCCTTATCGTATTTTGTCAGTGATACCCTCCATGTGTGTATATAGGCCATTCTCATAAAGATTTTATGGAGATAAGAAAGTAGCCATATGGATCAGTAGTTACTGATGTATTTTAGTATTGACTTAAGCAAAACATTACACTTTGATGGCTGAAGGCTGCCTCCTTTACTTCGGGTTGACTGGCTAGATTTCTTTCTAAAAAACCAAACCTTAAACTCACCTTGCTCTGGAGCTCATAGATTGGACAATAGGTCCCTGCCCTCCTAGCAGAATGAGTGTAAATACTAAACAATAACTGTTTCTCTTTTGGCCAGGAACCCTAAGGGTCTTCCTCTCCCAGTTTTTTTTTTTGAGTTTTTGATTAAAGGGGTCATCCTTTGATTAACCTCTTAAAGAGGCCTATTCACTGAATGGGCATTACCTCACTCACAGTGAGCACCTGAAAAGACCTTAGCCTAAAAGGGCCAGGGTCTCCCAATGCATCCTGGGCTATCTCCAGTCATCCTGATGAATATCAGGCCACTGGATCCAGACGGCTCTGGAGGAGAAAGTGAGGTTGGGACCTTGTATGGCCCTGCCTTACTCAATCAAAGTCGACCTCAAGTCATGTCATCGTTTCCCTGATGTCATGGTCCTCTTCGAGAAGGAAGGACAAACACAACAACAAGAAGCAAAACATACTAACACGAAAGTAAATAAATCTACTGAGGAAGAAATTAAATCATACACACATTCCAAAATACTGCTATCTTTGAATTACCTACGCTACTACTCAAAACACGGGTACAGAGAATTGAGACTGAGCTGATGTGGGCAGTGATGCAACATCTTCAGAGTCACCTACCTGTTGGTTCTGAATAATGATGGCAGTTAAGCGACTATGGGCTGGGTTGGGGATCTGATCCCACCACACTTTCTTAATCCTGTAAGACACAAAGTATTGGTCATGTGAGTCAGTTTGGGGTGAAAGAAGGGAATGTCCCCCAAGAAAAAGTGGTGGAGTTGGGGCAGAGAAAGACATAAGCAATCAAGGCGAGAAAGTGTCAAGAATAACTGTGGACTCTGATCCCTTCCCCCCTGGTCAGTCCTCCCACAGTGAGTCCTCAAAGGTCAAGCTTTGTAATCATGGGTGGAGGCATTACACGTTCATGGGATCCAAAGATGGACTTGCCCAAGATCACATAATCACCAGGGCAAAATTTGAACCCAAGTTTTTTAAGTCCCAATTCACCACGCCACATAAGGGACCCTGGAGATCAAATGTTTCAAACCTTCTTATGAAATATTGTAATAGCAAGCAAAGTGGGACTTTTTGATGTTTTTTTCTTTTGGAATGCTTCTCAGCACTAAGGCAATCAAGTGCCTTTGACTGAGTCTTGCCTTTGTTTGAATCAAGAGTCTTTGATGACCTGCTTAAGTCACAAGAAAGCCTAAGTCACATGAGTTTGAGTCACATGGTTGTGATGCTCTCTGACCCTGAAGAAGTATATATATACTCTGAGGTTAGCATTTTGCTTTGGGGGCTCACTCATTGGAAGAATGTTCATATGGAGACTCTGGGTAGCCATTAAGCAGCCCCCTGGCTTTGAAAACCCAGATGTTGGTGCTTCTCTCTCTGGTAACTATGTATGTATTGCTATGGACAGAGAGAAGCCCTGTCTGCTGATTTGTGTTATTTTGCTCTGTTTATATAAATTCTGCTTGTAATTTCTATTTGTGTTTTCTCTGAAGTTCAGGGTGCTGACTTTTTCCCCTGAACTAAGTGAATGATATATGTATGTATAATTAAAGTGAGACTGTAAACCCCTTAAAGCTGCTTTCCTTAGAAAAGCAGATCAAAGAACCTGTGCTAGTAGGCCTCCTGTGTGCTCATGTTGTTGGTCTTATACCTCCACAGCAGCTGCTAGTAACACTGTTGTTACAAATACCCACTCATTTTGCCAAGGAGGAAACTGAGGGTCAGGGGAAAATAACGTACTGAAGGTTACAAAGACATTTAGCGGCAGAGTTATGAGTAGAATCTGGGTCACCTGAAGTTTAGTCTCATGTTCTTTATATTTTTCCAGGCTAAAGAAATATTTATTAAAAAGAGATAGCAAGACATTTGACAGAGACCCATTTGCTCCAGAAAAGTTCAGTTCTGATAAAATAAGCATAAATGTTTTTGCATATAATAATGACTCCTATTTCTAGAGTGCTTTAAGGTTTACCAAGCACTTTCCCCAAAACAACCTGTAGCCAACATGGCAGAGATTAGTCTCTGTATTTTGCAGATGAGACAACTGAAGCTAAAAGAAGTAATATGACTTGGCCAATATCACTTATCTATTAAATAGTGGAGCCAGAAATAGAACCCAAGACTGTTGACTCCCACAAGGCATTTTTCTATTATCATCATGACCCTAACTACAATTGACCTTAGACACAACCCTTCTGGGCCATTCATTTGCCAAAGCAGAAAAGGACTGACCTTACTGAGTGTGAATTCAACCTTCCTCATTTCAAACCCACAAACAAATGCTGGAGATATTAGGATGAGAGATAATGAACTAAAAAGGTAGGTTGGACCTTGACTGTAGAAGGCCTTAAATATATGGTTCTAAGGAGTTCGTGTTTAACTCTAGAGGGAATAGGGAGCCGCTGAAGATTTCTGAGCAGAGAAGTGACACGGTCAAACCTGTACCTTAGGAAATTACTTCAGCATCTTTGTGAAGGATGGATTGGAGTGGGGCAGGTAGGGGTGGGAGACAGAGTAGAGACAAGCGAATGAGTTAGAAGGCTATCTAAAGGCCTAACCTAGGAGGCTGGAGACTGGAGTGGAAAGAAGGAGAAACGAGAGAAACAAGAGTGGTAGAATCAACAACCTAAGTAACCACCATCACATTCCTTATCCTAATACGGCTCCTGTTTGGCCTACCAGGAAGTGTGCTGACTAAACTAATGTGAAGGAGGTGACATCTCCCACAAAACCGTACTTACTTGATGACGCCTATATAGCACAGCAAATTGACAAGCAGGATCAAGATGCATAAAATGGGCACCCCCAATTCCACACCGCTCAGGGGAGGTTTTTCATACTCTAGGAAGGAAAGAGACCAGCACAAAATTACATTTTGCTATAGATTTTCAATGGGAAATCTTTTGAATAGACTAATTCAATTCAATAAACATTTATTAAGTGCCTACTATGTGCCAGGTGCTGGGCTTAACTGGTGGGGATACAAAAAAAGACAAAAGACAGTGCCTGCCCTCAAGGAGCATATAATCTATCATCTCCAATTGAGTTCAACAACTCATTTTCTGAGTGCCTACTCATGTGAATCAAAGAACGGATGGATGAATGCATTTTTTAAAATGCATTAAGTGCTTACTATGTGCCAGAGGAAGTGTGGTATAATGGATTGGGGACCAGCCTCCAAGCGAGGAGGACCTTGGCTGTTTGACTCTGGGCAAGTCGTTTAACCCCTCAATTCCCCAAGAAAACTCTCTCAGATTAGAAGTTGCACAGAATGCGTCAAACTACGTGAGTAGAGGGAATTTCCTTACCCAGGATTCTCCTGTCCAATGAAATCATCGGTCCAATGCCAATCCCTATTATGTGCCAAGCACTGTGATAGGTACAAAGACAGAAACAAGACAATCCTTGCCCCGAGGAGAGATAGCATCTCCATAGATAGACACAGATAAAATATGAACAAAGCAAACACAAAATTATCTTGGTGGCGGGGAAAGAAATAACAACTGAAAGGGTCAGGAAAAGCCTTCTGTAGGAGGAGGCACCTGAGCTGTGCTTTGCAGGAAACAAGAGATTCCACGATGCAGAGATGAAGAGGGAGAACATTGCAGACGTGGGGGACAGCTTGGGTAAAAAAAATCAATGATTGAGAATAATGTATACTAGGGATAGCAAGCAAATGGTTCAGTTTTACTAGACCACAAAATAAAATTGTCTGGGTGGAGTTGTGGGAAGAGCGTTAAATGTGGAGTCAGTGGTCCTGAGTTCAAATTTTGGTTTTACTATTTGGTGTCTGTGTAACCTCAAGCAAATCATTTCAGCTCTGGGCCAGAGTTTCTTTCCTTGTAAAATCAGCCGTCTCTTCACTTTCCACCAGGCTGCTTCCTTTCCCTGTAAAATGTTCCCCTGTAAAATCAGATGATGACTTCCAATGTCTCTTCCAGCTTAACAGCCAGCACTGAGTATGGGGAAGTTCAGAAGTGGGGTAGATTTCTCTGAAGGTGTTCCCTTTAAAGATCATTGGGCAGTTGTGGGAGCCCCTTGGCCCTTTGTATCAGCTCAACCAATTCTACAACATCAGCACCTTCACGGTCATCCTAACACATGGATGCTGACCACTCACCATTATACCATTCGACGGTGCGGCTCCAGTCGCTCCACTGTCCTTTGTAACCTAGGATGCCTGAAACTTTGGACTTCACTCGAGCAGTGTACATGCTTTTATTTTCCAGTTGGTGAGCAAGGATAGTCAGGTTGGAGACTGCATCGGTCCGTTTTTGGATAGGCTGGAAGTAAACACAAGCAGTCAGAAGACTATCTCTACTGTGGTGAGAAGAGGTTCTGCCTTAGCCCTGCAGGGAATCGCTGTACTTAGTCTATGACCAGTGAGTACCAGGGTCAAGGAAAATGATTTCTTCCAGTGGTCACTGGGAAAGCATGTGTGGCAATAACACTTTGATTGAGGGACATGGAGGAAACAGTGATAGGAGAAAGAGACCAAAAGATTATATAGTTATAGCTGGAAGGGACTTTACAAGTCACCTCCGTCAGCTCCTTCATTTTTGTTGTTGGGTCCTTTTGGTCAGGTCTGACTCTCTGTGACCCCATTTTGGGGTTTTCTTGGCAAACATACTAGAGTGATTTGCCATTTCCTTCTCCAGCTCATTTTACAGATGAGAAAACTGAGGCAAATAGGGTCACACAGCTGGTAAGTTTCTGAGGTCAGATTTGAATCCAAATCTTCCTGACTCCAGGCCCAGTGCTCTATCCACTGCACCACCCAGCTGCCGTCATTTCATTTTTACAAATGAGAGTGAGGACCAGAGAGACGAAGTGATTTGCTCCCAACCACATAGCAGTCAGTGGTGGAACTGGGATCCACACCCAAGTCATCTTACTCTAAATCCAGAAATCTTTCTGCTATTGCCCAGTGTTTCCTCTGAGATGGAAGAGTCCTAAAGATAAAACGCTGCTTACTGCTAGCCCTAGCTACCCTGGGGGATGATAATAGCTACAACAGTAAAAATATTAACAGCAAGAATGTATATAGCGCTTTAAAGTTGGAAAAGCAGGGGACACCTATTATCCTGTAAGATAAGTGCGTTGTTGTCCCATTCTACAGATGAGAAAGCAGGTGGAGAAAGGATAAACTACAATACCGAGGATCGCCCACGATCCCACAGCTAGTAAGTATCCAAAGCAAAGGACTGGAACTTGGGTCTTCCTCACCCTGAATCCAGCACTCTACCTGCTGTGCCACTTAGCTGTCTCTTGGGTAACTATTTCCTCCACTGAAGGAGAGGGGGCAGGGCAGACATCTCCTGAGACATCTCTTCATCTCCCACCAGACTGAGGGAGTTCTTGGACTTCTCTTTGGAATTCTTTGACCATGATCTTGGGCCAGGTAGGTACCTCCCCACCTCTGCATTTTTTTTAGCTTTCTTTTATGCATTGTCTTTCCCCATTAGATTGTAAACTCCTTGAGGGCAGGGACTCCTCACCCCACCACCACCACCACATTTGTAACTCCAGCACTTAGCACAGTGTCCATCAGTAAACACGGAGGGGTATAGGCTTGCTGGCAAAATGCCATTAAAAATCTTCATGGGCATGGATACTGTAGAAAGAACAGTAGGCTTAGACTTAGGAGACCTGGACTTGAACCCCAGATTGCTGTGCATTTTCTATACGACCTTTGTACAAGTCACTTGGACCTCGGTTTCCTCATCTGTAAAAAGAGTTGGGGTAACCTTGGCACATTGGACCATAGATTGGGAGCTGGAGGACACTGGAGGTCAGACAGCATGATGCTCTCTCTCATTTTACAGACGAGAGAACTGAGACCTCAAGAAGTGACTAGCCTAAGGTAGGTGGTAAGTGGCAGAACCAGGATTCCAGTTCAGGTCCTCTGCGTTCAAGGATTTTTCCTAGACTTTTAAGGCCTCTCCCAGCTCCCCATCCTCTGATCTCATAACTTGTAAGTTGTTTGTTTACACTGCTATTTTGCTAACTTCTTTGGTATTTCTGCAGGTTAGAAATCACATTCCCAGGCTACAGGACCTAGAGATGAAGGTGCCGTTATATCATTTTATTATCATGCGCTCTTTCTTTGTGTGCTAGTCGTAATCATAGCATTTATACAGTTCATATAAGGCCTGCAAAATCTCATGTCATTGTTACAACAATCTTGGGAGATAGATGCTACTATTTATTATCTTCATTTTACAGGTGAAGA
This sequence comes from Trichosurus vulpecula, assembly GCF_011100635.1. Taxonomy (NCBI): domain Eukaryota; kingdom Metazoa; phylum Chordata; class Mammalia; order Diprotodontia; family Phalangeridae; genus Trichosurus; species Trichosurus vulpecula. The sequence continues at coordinate 79,760,734 of NC_050581.1, forward strand.
AATTGAAGCAAAGGTTAAGTGATTGGCCCAGGGTCACACATCTGGGTCTGAAGCCAAATGTGAAGTTGGGCCTTCCTGGCTGCAAGTCCCGCACTCTACTTGCTTCAACCCTGCCTTGGGATTTTGCTTGCATTGTGACTAACATTTAAACTTAAGACCTATTCTCCACAGTCCTCTTTCCTGAATTATTTCAGAGTATGATCAAAAGAGCTCCTTTGCATAAAGTTCCTGTTTGTTGCTGCAGAAAGCATGGGCATTTGCTATTCATAGGGTATGGTCAATGTATGGTGGGGAGTGGGTCTTAGTGAAGCAGAAAGGCAATGCGTGTGAACATCCCCTTCCCCCGAAGTGGAAAGGGAACAGGTGTGGCCACTCACTGCGGGCAGAGGCACCGGCATTTCCACCCACACTGAGGCTGTGTGTTTGGTGAACAGATTTAAAGAGAGAGGAGCAGCAAACGTTGTTTACGCTGTTGTTTGTTTAAAACCAGTCTGTAGAAGCAGCCACAGAATGCCAGGAGATCTGTAGCCTCCCTCAGTAAGACAGCTAATCTCCTGTGATCTGGGGTTCGTGTGTGTGTTTCCTCCTGAGGCACTGCTTGTTCTGAAGAGTGGCCAGGAAGAGGAGTGTACTGTGCTTTTCAGGGCATCTTTTGTACCTATGAAAGTGCTGTCAGTCTGTCCTAAGGCCCTAATTTCTGTGATGACTTAGGACCTCCGGCCCAGCAAGAAGTTGATTCTTTCAGGACAGTATTTCTAAGACCAGGCCATTTCCTATAGGGAGTGATTGGTAGGGCTTAATAACATGACAGTGAAGAGAGATCACCAGTAAGAAGGAATGGAATAATGAGATTTGCAGAGCCTGCTGCAGCAATCCACATAGAGGAATGGGAAGCCATATATGTATATACACATACATATACATATAGAAACACATACATATGTATATATGTATGCATATATGTATATATATGTGTGTATGTATATATGTATGTGTATATATACATATATATGAAAACAACAAAGGTGGAGCAAAAAAGAATCATCCACTAAAAAAAAAAAAACCCAAGGAAACTGGAACAGGTTTTATTTATCTCGTAAATGGAAGTGAAGCTGGGAAAATCAGAGATTATTTTCATTTTATTACTTTGTATTTGAAGGAAAATTTCTAAACTGGAACAAGGTTAGGGGGGCTATTTTTGTTTTAATTTTAAGAGCAAAGAGGACTACTGTGTGTCGGAAATATACTAGTGCCAGGGTATTCTGTCTGCTTCCCCCTCACACACTCTCTCCCTCCAATCTGCTTTTAGGAGCCATCTCCTATATGATTACCAAGACACGGGCCAGAGTCCTAGGCTCTAAGGTAACTCTAAGTGGCCTGACAGGAGACAAGCCGCTTTAGTAGAGGCTGCTTGAGAGGTCTTTCCTTGCTACCCATTTCCTGACTGCTTTGCCTTCCACTCCCCAAGTCCTGCAAATCACCCACTTGGTCCTTTAATGACAATTTGCTTCTCACCACTTGCATCCTTCTGAATCCTGACTACCTATCCTGCCCCTTCTGATTCACGGCTATGTTAACCTTTTGTACTCCATGAGTTTGCACTGTTTCTGAGGATCCTGCTTCTTGCTTACAGACCTGCTGCCAGACACCAGGGGACAGATGAGAGTTGATAGACTGTCAAAAAATAACAACAAAGTAGAGAAGAGGAAAAGGAAAAATCAGAGTGTAGACCAGCTACCGAACAGAGATTGGGTGTGGTACCACTACAGAAAGAGGATCTGGCTCCGTTCCCTAAGTCATTACTTACCACATACTCCAGACTAATTTCCTTTTCCAAGGCTCATTTTCTCCATTTGCAAAATGAGGGAATGGGACTAGGTAAATTCTAAGGTCCCCTTCCAGCTCTAAGTCTTATAAACCACGCTTTTGCCCAAGCTGTCCTCCATTCCTGGAATGATTTCCCTCCTCCCAGTCTCCTGAAACTCCCAGTCCCCTTTAAGGCTCCCTTCAAGTACTGCCTCCTAGACAGACTTTCTTGATCCTCACTCACAATTATATATATATATATATATATTTATGCATATATATGCATATATATGTATGTGTGTATATTGGTGTATATTTTTGTGTGCATATATATGTATGTATATGCATATACATATATGTGTATATATGTATACATATATATTTATATATTTTGTATTATCGGTGAATGTGGTGTTGTTTCTTCCCAGTAGAAAATGTCTCATGGGTTTTATTATAAACTTGACTAGCTAGAGCCAATAATCCAGCGCAAATCAGAAGATGGGCTTTATTACACTCAGAGTGTGGTGTTCTCAACCAACCATTGATAGGGAACGTGTCATTCAGAATTCAGAAAACAATATTTAGCATGACCCTATCAAAGAAGATGCTACACTCTATGAGCGAAGCAGAATTACAAGAGCTCAAAAGAAACATGACATGTGCAAATTTTAAGACATCTCTACTCCAAATATTCACACGGTCTATTTGTGCCCGACCTGTGGTAGAGCCTTCTGAGCTCGAAATGGTCTGACCAGTTGGACACACTGTACCTTGGCCCCAACATAGTGATATCATTTTAGTTCCCTTTGAAAATGAAAGATAACCAAGTAATATTTATACATTATATGAAACAAAGAAAAAAATGGCTATTCATTAAAACATAGATGTTCATACAAAGGAAACAGTATATCTGTTAAAGAAAAAAATTCTATTATTGCTACAGGAAATAAGGGAGTTATCTTCTGAGAATAGCTAGTTTCACTAAATCAAAGAGAACTGCCTTCCAGTCCAGACAAGGGAGGACAATCCAAGGACTCTGGAATCCTTCTCCTTTAGCAACTAATTCTTTTTTGTACTGATAAATGGAAGAAATAAGACACTGAAGGACACCAGCTGCTGCCGCTGGTCTTGTAGTTCATGAGGGATGACATTCAGAAAAATGGCTGATATAGAACAAGATGGAATCAGTTATATATTCCCTTTCAACAAATGTAACCACCTTAAGAGAGGGGACTATTTTGTTTTTGTCTTTGTATTTCCAAAGCCTGGAACAGAACCTTGGAAAAGTGAGAGATATTTAAAAACTTCCTGTTGAACTGACTCAGAAGACAACTATTTCTGTTTTGGTTTTTTTTTTTTTTTTGGAGGCAATTGGAGTTAAATGACTTGCCCAGGATTGCACAGCTAGTAAGTGTCCAAGTTCAAATTTGAACTCACGTCCTCCTAACTCCAGGGACCTAGCTGTCCCAAAGACAACCACTGCCAAGGAATGTAGCAAGTGGCAGTTTGGGAAAATTGGTTTCATAGAAGTTAGGGCTGAGGGAGACTTTGAGGTCTAGGCTAGAAGGGAAAATGACTTTGGCCAGAGTTGAAGCATCTTGCGAGTAGAGATTGCTTCATTCTTTTTATTTGTATTTCCAGTGCCTAGCATAATACCTGGCACACAGTAGGTGCTTAATAAATGCTGGCTGATTGATAACTAACCAGTGCTTGTGTCAAGACTAGAATACATATCTTCTGACATTTAGTCTTATGATCTTTTCATCAAACAGACATCACTGTGATTCGTAATATACATGTGAGATCCTTAGTAGTGGAAAAAGCACTAGAAAAAGGAACCTGGATTCAGATCCTGGCTCCATCACTTATTAAATGTGTGTCTCTGGCCGAGTCAATTCTCTCTGAACCTCAGATTCCTTATCCATAAAGCGGAAATAATAATATTAGCATTAGAGGGCATGGCATAACAGATAAAGTGTTGGACTTGGAGTCAGGAAAACCTGGGTTCAAATTCAGCCTCTGACACTAACCGTGTATCTGGGCAATTTACTTCCTTTCTATGAGCCTCAGTTTCCTTACCTGTAAGATGGGGCAACAATACTTGTCACCCAACCCTGCCCCCCACATACACATACTCGACTTCACAGGACTACCATGAGACTCAAAAGCAATAACGTCTGTAAAATATTTTTGCAAAATCTGAAGCACGATGCACAGTCCGGCTGGTCTCATGGACCACATCTTTCCCTGAGTTGTTGTGAAGAAAGCATCTTTAAACCTTATAGCCTTAAAGAAATGAGAGTTGTTATTCCATTATGCTGTATCTCATGGATACCCAGGTCAGATAAGGAAAAAAAGAAAAAGATGAAAAACCAGTGCAAATAGACAATGAAGGGCTGCATGATACACTTTCTGTGGACAACAGAAGCCCATCTCCTTTCCTGGTCACCTACCTTCTTCTCAAGGAACCCACTGGAAGAGCTGAGAATACCTCAGAGAATAGAGCATTAGAGGCCAAATAGGCATCTTGCCTGAGTTCATCCGAGCCCTGGCCAGTCAAAGGGACTCCGGGCAGAGAACGGGACAGGCTTCCCACCATATTTTGCCTAATAAAGATTCTATAAGTATGTTGCAAACCCTGAAGTGCAGGGCTATATAAATGTGAGCCGGTATGATTTCTGCTGAATGATACCTTGAGTTCTTCAAGGCCCTGGAATCTCTGAACATAGGGACAGAAGAACAGATCATAGAATTTGGTGCCAGAAGGGATTAGGGCTCATCTAGCCCCGTGACGTTTTTTCCCCTTGCTTACAGTACAATACTTTTTGTTGGTGGAACTGAGGCACATAGAATATTTGAGTGGTCAATATTAAGAGAGTTGGGGGACTCGCATATGTGCTGTTTCCCTTCAATAACAGCAGTTGTTTTTGTGGAGTTTTTACAAGTTCAAGGAGAATGGGAACAGAGGGGAATAAATATTCATATGTTATATAACTATGTACCAGTTACTGTATTAATCACAACTCAGTGACATAAGTACTATTGTTAACTCTATTTTACAGTTGAGGAAACTGAGGCAAACAGGGATAAGTGACTTGCCCAGGGACATGCATGCAGCCAGTAAATGTCTGAGAACTCGCTAGTGAAACTTGAGAACACTAATCTCTTCTTTTCACTGATGGTGAAACAGGAATATTTGCTTTGCCAAAGGATTTGCCCAAGGCAGGGGTGGAGAACCTGTGGCCTTCTAAATCCTTAAGTGTGGCCTTTTGACTTAATCCATTCAAATCAGTCAAAAGGCCACACTTAAGGATTTAGAAGGCCACATGTGGCCTTAAGGCTGAAGGTTCCCCACCCCTGGCCCAAGATCTCATAGCTAGACTAGAACCCAAGTCTTCTGACTCCTAGGCCAGTACTTTTCCTACTATACTAAGATGATCTTGGTTCTGAAAAGCTGATCTGAGATGGATATCCTCTGGAGTCCTTTGAGATGCAGTATGCCACTTGTCCAGTAGAACCTATCTGGGCAGGGATAATGAAGAAGCCCCACAAAGTTTCAGGGTAACTTACAGGTGTAGTATTTTCTTTGTTCTGAATCTCAACCATATATTCAAGATCGTCAGCCAGAAGGTGGTCTGAAGAGTAAGTGCTGTCCCAAGTCAGGATGAAGTTGTATTTTGGAATTCCTGAAGAGAGGACAACGTTTCCTGGGGCTCTTGGCTTCACTGTCAGGAAAATGATGCTCATTAGTAAATCCAACCGATCCCGCTAGATCATTTGGAGGGAGGATGGGAGCCCCAAAAGAGCACAGCCAGAATGAGTGTCAGGTATTCTCCCTTCCCAGAGGCTCTGGGCAGTAAGCTGGGTTCAGTAAAATGCCACTGGTCTCAGGGCTCTACAATTTTATAGAAATGTGGGTCAGAAATCTCTTCCATTCTGTATTTTAAATTGTCCCTTTTACCTCCCTAAGCAGTCCAGCATCAATCATGCTTCAGCCGGCTTACCAGTCCCTCAGTTATACTGGTGGAGACTTTCAGAGGTTGTCTATGCAGAGAAGTGCCTTAACATTTCCAAATGTCCATCTGCCTGAGGGCAACTACCCTCACTCATGTAATCTACAGCCAGAAGCACCTTGGAGAAAGGACCACTAAAGATTAAATAAGGCCCAAGATTCAAAAGTTGGAAGGGACCTTGGAAATCACTACTCTAACTCCCTAATTTTATGGATGAAGAAACTGGAACCTTGAGAAGAGAAGCAACTGGTCTGTTTAGTGACCAAAGAGCCAGGATTTGACTTCAAATCTAGGGCTCTTTCTTCTCTCTCAGGATGACTAAGGATCATAGCATTGGAAAAGATCTTAAATGTCATCTTGTCCAGTAACCTCATTTTACAGATGAGGAAACATTGGAGAAGTTAGCTGGCATCAAGACCCAGGTCCAAATCTACCTGTGTCCCCTAACTACAAAAGAGCAGTAGTGAGCTCTTTGTATCAAAATGGGAAAACTTTATGTGAATCAATCATCATTCCACACCTGCTCCAAAAAGGAAAACGTAGTCCTTTGTCCATAGTCATATTTTCTCTGTGAATAGAATCTTTGCCTAATAAACCCCAACTCTAGTCAGAAAACAGGAGCATGCAAAAACACAGAGCATTTCAAAAACACCCATAAAGAGCTCAAAGAAGGGCTGGTTTTCCTAGTGGCCCAGAAAGCAATTTTTTTTTGACTCAGCAGTCCTGGCTCCTGTTTTTTAATCTTCCTTATTGACTCATCAATCATTCAAAGAAAGCAAACTTAGAGATCATCTTGGCCACCATCCCTCCCCTTCTTGCCCCGCCCCCCAGATTAAAGTGGCTACAGTCAGAAATCAAGACGTATTTCTCACCAACCACATTTTTGTCTAGGAAAGGTCTCTAGGCACAAGCAGGTGACTTAAAGAATGAGAGGAAGGCATGTAATTAGTTTTATCCAAAGCCTACCCTCACCTCCCTCCCCATTTATAATCACCATTTTCAGAAGGGAAGAATTCATGTTGCTCCCACAGGATCTGTGTATTGGACTGAATCTTCAGATGGTAGGCATCTACAAATGCAAACCCATCCACTCTGCCTTGGCACACACACTCCAGGGATAAGGCGGCTCTGTTGTCTCTCTTGTTCTTAGGACTACATTTCTGAGATCTGCGAATCACATCATTTAGGAATCTGGTCATCTTAAATCATCTGGGCACAGACGGCTAGTGGGCAAAGAATCCTCCCATTCCCCACCCTTGCATGAGGAGACTCACTGTAGCACAGTGGAAAGATCATTGGTCAGAGGACCTGGGTTTAGATCCTGCCAATGATGCTCATGGCCAATGTGACCTCGGACAAGTCCCTTGATCTTCCTGGGCCTCAGTTTCTTTATCTGTAAAATGAAGGTGCTGGACTACAATTAGACGGATTCTGGGTTTCTTTTAGGCTCTAATTTTATGATCCTATGATTTATAACCCCTTTGTTTTATGGAAAGTAATTAAGAAACTAATGTTTAGTGAGGTAATGGATTTTCCCAAGGTCAAACAGGTAGCAAATGGCATTCAGGAATAAAATCCAAGTCTCTTATGTGAGCCACATTCATATGTCCATAATCCTACCATTTATTTGTACCAAGCTGTTAAAAGCTGTTCCTTGCTTAGGAAGGCAAAGGGAGGGACTGAACACTACAGTTAGTCTAGCTATGCTTCGCATGCCACCTGGGCTATCTTCTTGCCATCTGCTTTGCCTCTGTGAGTTTACTGTCCTGCCCTTCTCCCTCCCTACCCCTTCCTCCAACTTCTTCCCAGTTGTGGAACCATACCCAAATATAAATGGCCACGGCTACTAGAAAGGGCCTGCCAATCAACTCCTCTAAGGCCACACTTACTATTCCTTTGTCTTCCCAAACCAAAGTAACTCCTTCCCTCGCTACCACTCTCCTATATATGTTGTCTTGTCCTCCTGTTAGAATCCAAATTCCTTTAGAGCAGGTACTGTCTTGCTTTTGTATGTGTATTACCAGCACTTAGCACAGCGCTGGGCTTAATAAATGTTTCTTCATCCATTCATCCATTCATCCATCCAACCATCCATCCATCCATCCATCCATCCATCCATCCATCCTTTCATCCATCCATTCATCCATCCATCCATTCATTTATTCATTCATTCACCCTGGCTGTTTCCCACACCTGTGATGCTGGAAGTAAGAAGGGTATTAGAGTTCATTTAGAATCTGTATAAAATGTGTGACCCTCCTCTATGTCCTCTGGGCTGCCTTGGTGTGGAAAATGACAAAGATCCAGGCATTCTAACTTAATCACTAAAAGAAGTTATCAGAGTTGACATAACTTGGGTAGCTGGTAACTTAAAGCTGGTGGCATCCTGCATCTGAAATTCCTCTTCCCTTTTTCCGATCCCCTCAAGCCCTAGACTTTGGATGTCTTGAATTGAGACATTTGTCTTCTCTGATATGAATTAAAATGTGCCACAATAGAAGACTGCTTTCTATGTCATTGGTTTGTCTGTGGCAGCCAGGTGGCACAGTGGATGGAGCGCTGAGCCTGGAATCAGGAAGACCTGAGTTCAAATTTGGCATCGGATACTAGCTGAGTGACCCTGGGCAAGTCACTTAAGACTTCTGTCTGTCTCAGTTTCCTCCACTGTAAAATGAGAATAACCACAGTAGTTACCTCACAGAATAAATGTAAAGATAAAACGACATAATATTTGTAAAGTACTTTGCATAGAGTCAGGCATATAGCAGATACTTAATAAATCTTGTCCCTCTTCCCTTTAGTGAAAACTCTATAGTCCCTAAACAGTTGGAATAGCCTAGGTCAGGGGACACTGCTACAGTAGTGGCAACTAGCCTTTAATTGAGCTCCACACTTCATCCCAGGTGTGCCTGGTCAGCACCTGTGTTTGGAGAGCAAACAATGGAAGTTTTATAACTCACATAAAACCACTTGTATAATCTTTCCAAGACATTAAGAACGATTTCTAATTGAGGCAGGGTTGTTCAGTAGAAAGAGTATTAGCTCTGTCAGAGGATCCAAAGGACTTGAATTCAAATCCCACCTTGGATGCTTACACACACACGTGTGTGATCTCAGGCAAGTCATTTAACCTCTATGGGCCTCGGCTTCCTCATCTGTAAATGGATAGAGTTGGACCAGATTGCCTTGGGGGTCCCTTCCAGCTCTAGCTCTGTAGCACTCACACACAAAAAGGGGATGATGCATCCCCTGGGAAAAGACTATTTCCTATTTTAGAAGCAATACTCAATACACCCTACACGTTCTCAACAAGGGGATTTTTGACCCAGTCTTTAGACTTACTGGTGGGTGTAGACCCAGTGGAAAATATGTGCCTTTGCCAGAGTGTGAATGTCTATTCTCATTACACTTATCATTGTTGTTTGTAATCACTGCCACAGGCTAGATCACCTTTAGTAGAATGAGTCTACATGGGGAGTCAGAAGACCTGCGTTTGAGCCTCAGCATGGCTCTATCAATCCAGCTGCGTGATCCTGAACGAACGATTTAACTCTTCCGGAACTCAGTTCCGTACCGTATAAAATTAAGTCTCCCTTCCCCCTGCTGCCCCCACTCTTTAATGCTTACAAAGCACTTTTCTTGACTAAACGATCAATAAGCTTCCTTCTGATTCAACTTTGCCACTCAATTCAAGAGCATTTATTAAGCACAACCGTGGACAAGGCCGCACCTTATGAGGCACTTGGAATTTGGACAGTACAATCCCTGCTCTTAAAATGCTTACAGTCTAAAGGAGAGATATGGCATGTACACAAATAAACAGGATAAGACAGAATGTAATAGGGGCAAAGGAGAGCCAGGCAAGGTTCTATAAAAAATTTAAAGATAGGTTTCAACCTGACGTGTGCAGGTGTGTGTGTGTGTGTGTGTGTGTAGATCACAAAAGATTTCATGGAGCAGGTGGCATCTGGTCTGGGCTTCGAAGGAACAGAGAGACTTCAAAAAGTGGTGATGGGAGAAAGGAGGCATATTCCAAGAATGAGGTTGATAAGAACAAAGACATAGAGTCCAGAGAGAACTGAGTGAGAATGGGAAAAGGAGAGTGGTCCAGTTTGCCTGTAATGCAAACTACATGGAAGGAAGCAGGTTGAAATAAAGTTGGAAAGTTGTTGACAGGCTTTGGACCAGTGCATATCATAGTGATGCTGCCAGAGACAGTCACGGAGTCAAAACACTTGGGTTTTAATTCTGACTCTAACACTTCATAGCTTTATGGAAGACAATGTAGGCATTTACCAAAGATTGGGTTGAATTAAATTGTGTGATACTCAGCTCCCTTAGACCTCAGACACTTGACTGCTTGTGTGTCCTTGGAAAATGTTCACCTTTCTGGGAAATGAAGGCTTGGATTAGATGGTATATGGGCTCCCTTCCAACCTATAGCTATGGTTCTATGATTCTCACCAGCTCCAAGTCCCATGACCTACACCAAGTCACTTTTAGTCTTTGAATCTATGAGCATGTAAACTTTACTCAGTTCACATCTATTACTATGTGCCTGACACCCAATAATCATCTAAAAATGGGAATGTTGTTGCTGAATCTCGTCCAACGCGTCATGAGCCCATTTGAGGTTTTCTTGGCAAAAATACTGGAGGAGTTTGCTATTTGCTTCTCCAGCTTATGTTATAGATGAGGAAACTAAGGCAAACAGGGTTAAGTGACTTGCCTAGGATCACACAGCTATTAAGTGTCTGAGGCCATCTGAACTCAGGGAGATGAGTTTTCCTGATTCTAGGCCTAGGCATTCTATCTACTTTACCTAAGCTACCCTAGCTGCCCTAAAAATAGGATTACTACTTACATTACCTGACAGGACTGTTGTTAGAAAAGTGTTAAGCTTTAAAGCACTACAGAAATATGAATTGTTATTATTGTCCTGCCTCCTACTAGACAGCAAGCTTAGTGTGAAAAATTATGTAATAAAGGAGCTACAAACACTCCTACCATCTTAAGCTCCATTGAGTGGCAGAGCATCCAGAACCAAGAGGGTGGGAGTCCTACTGTAGTGTGCCCTCAGACATCATCAAAGGAGGTTCATTTCTGGGCACTGGAGAATACCGATAAGCTGGAGAGCATTCAGGAGAGGGCGACCAGGATGGTCTGTGGCCTAAAAGTCATGCTGTATATACTCTTTCACACACTGTCTGATGGGGGTAGTTGTGTGAGCTGGTTTTGTTTAACTTGTTCTTTTATTGTAAGGAGGGCTGGGGGATTTTATGGGGTAGAAATTTATTGGCAATGGATGTTTTAAAATGGCAGAGACTCCGATATCTCTGCCAAGAAAATCCCAAATGGGATCATGAGTCAGACATGACTGAAGAAACAACTTAACTGTTTTTAAAAAAATCAACTATCCATTAAAAATTTGTATTTGATAAATCATAACAAAAAAGATCATGCCATTTAAGCAGTGATTAAATGATCTAGGGGGAGACATGACAGTTATTGTCACATATTTAAAGAGCTCTTAGGTAGAAAGGGGAGGGATTAAAAGGTTTTTTCTAGGTCCCAAAGGGCAGAAGTAGGAGAAATAGAGGGAAGGTACAAAGAGGCAAATTTAGGCAGAATGTATGGAAAACCTCCCCAAGGATTAGAACTTCCTGGTCACCATTTTCAAATCATAATACCTACCCTCGCTCCAGCCATCACCCTCATCACCCCACCCCCACCCTCACTCCTGTCCTGGACTAGGCCCCTGGAACCACCTTGGACTTGGGAAAGTGAGCTTTTGACTTCTAGGCTTCTACCTCACTTCTGCCCACCATTTCTAAACCACGACTTCCTCTGGCCATCATCCCCCCTGTCACTGGAACTTTGCCCCTGGAACCACCCTTGGGCTGGTCCATTTCCCCTTCTCTCTCCCCATTCCACTGTATAACTACTCTTTACATTTTCTCTTCCCTTTATTAGAATATTAGCTCCTTAAGGGTAGGGAATATTCCCAGTCCTTAGCATAATACTTGACACATAGTAAATACTTAATGCTTCCCCATCTCCTACCCCCACCCCAAATAGCTGAGCAAAAGTGGAATGAGCTATCTCAAAAGGGAGAGAATCCCCCCTCATAAAGATGATTCTTGTTCAGGTATGGATTAGACTAGACTGGTCTCTGAGCCTGCTGACAGCTCTGGGATTCTGTGTACCTCTGCTTCTCTCTGCTAATCATCTGACTGAGGGTCAGCAGCTGTTTCGAGGTTGGGCTGTCTGCCCCTCCCTCCTCTCCTCTGGACCAGCACAGGCTTCACGTGGTGGCAGTGACCCAAATGTCCAAAGTCAGGAAGTACATATGGTAAAGCATTCAGAGCTGAGTTTGTCCAAAGCTATGTCCTTCAGCATAAGGCAGAGCAAGGGACGGAGGGCTAAGCAGGGACAGAATGTGCTTCATGTAAACTGAAGCTCATAGAGAAGTGGGTGAGTGGGAGCAGAGCATGGAATGAATGGAGGACAGCTGGGTGCTTTGTGAAGTTTAAAGCACTATTGAAGTCTCAGCTATTATTATCCTTGGGTCATAGATCTAGTGATGAATGGCCCTCAGAGGCTATCCAGTCTAACCCTTTCATTTCATGGATTTGGTCCACAGGGATCGTCAGCAAACTGCAAATCTGCCTCCCTACTTGTTTTGTATGACCCCATCTAAGAATAGTTTTTACATCTGAAAATATAATAAAACTTTATTTTAAAATAGAAAAACCATCCTTAGTTCTGAGCCCATAGGAAAACAGGAATAGTTTGCTAAATCCAGATTAGGAAAATCAGGAGGAGAGGAGGAACTTGCCCAAGATAGTGCAGGGCTGACTAAGAGGGGTGGATTTGAGCCTAGGTCCACTGTCTTACACCACTTCCAGTGGGGTCTCATACACAGCAGGTGCTTAATAAATGCTGAATGTAGAATGCTGTTGAATGAATCGTCTGCCCCTGGCTCGTTTCACTTACGATGACTTATCGTTACTGCGCTCATAATACAGCCATAATTCAGAACTGCAGCTGGTCGGCCTGTTCATCTTCCACTCACAGCTAATCGATGTATCATAGTCACTGTAGCAGTCGATGCTCGAAACCTCCAAGTCTGCCCTTGCTAAGAAGAATAAGAAAAATCTCTATTAACAGAGAGACTTTAACAAAGGGAAGATAGACCTTTTGGGGCCCACCTGGGATTTATCCAAACAGAATATTCGTCTTCTAGAGCAAGTTTCATAAAATGTTAGAGCCGGAAAGGGAACTTAGAACCTAGAGTAAAGAATGTAACATTTACAATTATCCTAAGAGTGTGGAACAGAAAATGGAGAGACGGAAGGAGGGGCCTTTAGAACCCACAGCAGAAAACACTGGAATTGGAAAAGCCCTCTCGTTCTACAGATAGAGAAACCGAGGTTGAGAGAGGGAGAAGAACTCACCCAAGACAACCCAGCTAACCAATGTCAGAGCTAGGAAAATTGTAGAAGTCTCTTCACTACCAGTCCAGTGTTCTTCCCAGTAATGCAGTTCTTCTAATTTAGGAAATTCTGGTCAGACTCTTTCAGTCTTCTCTTAAATTAAATAAAGTCTTAGACTAAAGAAACAAACAATGTAAAAAAAAAAAACCTAATGATGGGAAACTAGAATCCATTTTTAGACCCTTTAAGACATCTATGTAAATTAGTTGAAGCCCACAGGCCTGGGCCTGGCAGGGTAAAGTTAGGCTTCATTGAAGAGAAACTAGGTTATAGGCAAAGAGGAATTTTAATGAAAAGTGAACATAGAATGTTAAGTGAAATGGTATAGTCAAAATTATCTAACCAGGGGCTGTTAACCTGGGGTCTATAAATTTTTTTTTAAAGATTTTGATAATTGTAATTCAGTATAATTGGTTTCCTTTGTAATCCAACATATTTTACTTTATGCATTACAGAAACATTATTTTTGAAAAGGAATCCATAGGTTTTTCCAGGCTGTCAATGGTATGCATAATTTAAAAAAATAAAGTGAAGAACCCCAATCTAATCCAACCCACTCACTGCACAGACAAGAAAATAAGCTCAGAGAGAGGGAGAGCCTGACCAACTTGCCCAACTGGCAACACAACTACGTGGTGGCAGGGCTGGAGTCAGAGCCTTCCTGCCTGTTTCTGTCAGATTACACTGCCTCCCACACTGAAGATACAGTATGTACCCTGGTTCTGGCTTTTGATACTCCCACTTTTAAGACTCCTAAGCCACAGCTTTGGGATTGATAAACATCCCAGGGAGGTGGCCAACTCTCTTTGGAAACTCATTGGCCAGGATGCCAAAGAACACCGGGCTGTGGTCTTCTCTGCAAAACTCTGCAAGGAAAGTGACTGAGCCCCATCAAATGTGGGTCTTTTCTTGAAAGATGTTCATGAACAATAACAACTTACATGCATGTCACTGTAAAGTTTACAAAATGCTTCCCTTAGAAGCATCCTAGGTAGTAGGCATTGCAAAAACTACCCTCTTCATTTTGCAGATGCCAAACTGAGGCTCAGAGACTTGCTCAAGGTCAAATGACTATTAAGTATTGAGACCAGGATATGATCCCAGGTCTCTCCAGGCTACAAATCCAGAGCTCTTCCCAACCACACCAAGCTGCTTCAACTTGTTCTGCTAAATCAGAAGCAATGAGTGGAAGATGACTAATTGAGGCTTGATATCAGGAACAAAATTCCTAAAAATTGGATCTGTCCCAAAGGGAAATGGACAGCCCAGAAAGGTGAAGGGCTTCCCCTCACTGGAAATCTTTAAACAGAGGCTGGATGACCAATTGAAGGGTATCTTACAAGGGTGATTCCTTACAGGGGTTCTAAACTATGGGTCTGTGAACTTGTTTTTATAAAAGTATTTTGATAATTATATTTTTATTTATTTGATATGCAATGGAAATATACAGTTTGAATTCAAATTATTTCACCACTTCATAAAACATATCATTCATACTATTAACTGTAATTGGTACCCTTTGTAATCTTATGCATTGTTATATGCATTTAAAACCATTATTCTAAACAAGGGATAGAGGCAATTACAAAAGTTAAAACAGATAACTGATGACATGAAATGAAAAAGCTGCTGCACAAACAAAATTAATGCACTTAGGATAAGAAGGGGAACACAGATGGGGGAAAAATCTTTGCATCAGGTTTCTCTGATATGGGTTTGGTATCCAAGAAATATGAATACTTAATAGATATATAGCCAGTGTCCCAAAAGCTTTAAACTTAAAACTGCACTAAGACTTTTAGGACACCCTGTATAAGACTAAAATTCATGCCTTAAGAGAAAAATAGTCAAATGATATAAACAAACAGTTCTCAAAAGAAGAATTACGTACTTTAAATAACCATATGAAAAAATGCTCCAAATCGCTAATAGGCCAGGGGCTTTGTCTTATTTAATCTGTATCTCCCTTTGCTCCTAGCAAAGGATCTTAACACACAGGAGTTGCTTAATAAATGCTGAATGTTATTGAATGAACTATCTATATGTAGTTGAGAAAAGGGGACTTTTGTTCTCGTCTCTGGAAATGCCACCACCAGGGACACATGTTCTTGGCAGTAATAATATTAATAACAGACATGAGTATCTAATAATAGAAATGAGAATCAAAACAACCCTGAGGTTTCACTTCATACCCTGCAAATAGGCGAAGATGACAAAAGATTGGAATTGTGAATGTGGGGAGGGTTGTGGGAAGACAGGCACACTGTTGCATTGCTGGTGGAGTTGTGAATCAGTATAACCATTTTCAAAGGCGACTTGGCATTATGCAAATAAAGTAACTAAAATGTCCACACCCTTTGACCCAGAGATTCCATTATTGGACTTATATTCCAAGGAGGCCATTGATAAGAAAAAAGTCCCCACAGGTCCCAGAATATTTCTTTTTTTCTTTTTTTGCTTTTTGGCAGGGCAATTGGGGTTAAGTGACTTACCCAAGGTCACACAGCTAGTACATGTGTCATGTGTCTGAGGCCAGATTTGAACTCAGGTCCTCCTGACTCCAGGGCTGGTGCTCTACTCACTGCACTAGCTGCCCACCCAGACTATTTCTATCGGGTCCTTTTTGTGATAGCAAAGAATTGACAATAGAGTAGATAGCTATAAATTGGGGAATGGCAAACAAATTGTGGTTCATAGATATAACTGTTAGAATGTCACTATAAAGTATGAGTTGAATTGGATGGCCACCGAGGTCCTTTCCAACTCTCAAATTCTATGAATTCTATGAAATTCTATGAAACAAGAATTTTCTTTTTTTGAGGGGGGGGGGAGGAGGAGTAGGATCTTCTAACATAGGTGCAAACTTTACTGACTGTCTGTAAAACAACTGTGTTGAAGCCCTCACCATCGTGCCTCACACAGAAGGGCACCTAAAATGCCTCTATCACTTATTACCTGGGTGTAGCCCATGAACCCATGTAGGATTTCTCTTTTTGCTGTGGTACCCAGAAGTGGTTAGGTGGTGTAAGGGATTGCATGCTCAACTTAGAGGAAACAAGACCCAGCTCTGAATCCTGCCTCAGACGCTTATTACCTATGGGACCTTGGACAAGTCACTTAACCTTCTGGGGCCTCAGTTTCTTCATCTGTAAAATGAGGGGGGTTGGGCTAGATCGTTCCAAAGTCCCTCCCACCTCTAGGTCCATTATTCTATGAGCTTCTCTGGCCTTCAGTTTCCTAACTTGCAAATGAGGGAGTTGAATGAAATTGTCTCTAAGGTCACTTCTAGTTCTAGTGCTATGAACCTAGATATGTTGGCTTGGATTAAATAGCATTATCAACTTACTGGGCCATCCTTCCCACAGCAGGAAGAGGCACCACAAGGCAAACACTGGAGCAGAGAGGGGCCGTCCCATGAGATGTCCCTTTGGGTGACTATCAGATCTGCACCTGTCAAGATAAAACAATACTCCCATTAACACCTAGATTGTCCAGGGCAGTACCATGCCCTGAATCACAGAGCAAAGCAAATACAGGAGAGTGGTGTGAGTGGGAGGGGAGAGGCGTGGAAGTTGGGGGGATTTCAGCTGTGCCTTCAAGGACACCAGGGATCCTAAGAGGCAACAAGGAGGAGGGAGTGCATTCCAGTCATAGGGATCAGCAGCCTGTGCGGGGCAGAAGGCACAGGAATGTCATGGGAGAGGAACGAAGGAAAAGGCCAGTTGCGCAAAAAGCCAGGTTGGACTCAGGTTGTGAAAAGTTTTAAATGTCCAAACAGGAAAGTCTATATTTGATCCTAGATGAGATGGGGGGGGGGCACCAGAGCTCACTGAGCAGGGGAATCAGACCTTTGCTTTAGGAATACCATTTTGGCAAATATATGGAGCATAGATTGGATAGGAGAGAAAGTTGAATGGGACCGAAGGCTGCAACAGTGTGCCTGTCTTCCCACAACCCTCCCCACATTCACAATTCCAAATATAAAGGGAACAGAAGACTGTTACAATATCCCAAGTGAGAGGGGATGATGTCCTGAACTAGGGTGGCAGCCACGTGACAGAAGGTGACAGATACAAGAGATGTGGAGGGAGGAGCATGTGACTGGATATACAAAGTGAGGGAGAGTGAGGTATGTAAGGCAGGTACTGTTTAAGCACTTTACAGATATCTCATCTGATCCTCACAACAACTCTGTGAAATAGGTGGCTGAGGAAACTGAGGCAGACAGATGTTAAGTGACTTGCCCAAGGTCACACAGCTAGTACATATCTGGGGTGGAATGCGAACTCAGGTCTTCCTGACTTCAGTCCCTGACTCCCTATCCACAGTGCCACCTTGGTGCTCCTGGAGTAAGGAACTGAGGATGACTCTGAAATTGCAGACCTGCATAATTAAGAGGATAGTGATACCCTTACAAAAATATGGAAGTTTGGTAGAAGGGTATGATTTTGGTGAAAGATAATGAGTTCTGTTTTGGCCATTTGAGATGCTTATATAACAAGAACAGTTGTTGATTCAAGACTAGAGCTCAGAAGAACAGGGCTAGATAGACAGATAAATAAATAGATAAATGGATGGACGAATAGATAGCTGGATAGGTAGGTAGGTAGATAGATAGATAGATAGATAGATAGATAGATAGATAGATAGATAGATAGATAGGTAGGTAGGTAGATGGATGGATGAATAAATGGATAGTTAGGTAGATAAATAGACAGACAGACAGACAGAGAGATAGATATGGACAGACAGGTAGAAAGACAGAAAAGAGACAGGTAGAAAAAGAGATCTAAGAGTCATTTTTGTAAATATAATAATTGAACCCAAGCTCAAGATTATATGGGTAATCAAATTGCAAAGGTGGCATTTGCATCCAGGGCCTCTGATTCCAAAGCCATTTGGTTCCAACTTAGCTCCCCAGCCTCATTTTACATCATTTCCCTGCACTCATCCTACACTTGTGAAATTGGCCTTCTAGATGTTCTATGAGTTCATCTTGCCATCAGATGGTCATGCTGGCCCTGTGCTTGGACTGCATTCTCTCCTCATCTCTACATATTAAAATCTTTCTCTTCCTTCAAGGTTCAGCTCAGGTGCCCCCCGACTCCATGAAGCCTTTCTTGATTTCTCCCAGGTAAAAAAAGTGTTTTCTCCCTCCTCAAATTTTGTTTGATTACTTTATTCGTACCTCTTTTGCCCAATCATTCTTTGCCTTGTATTATATATATTTGTACTACGTTGTATTTTTTCCCCTCTCTCAATAGGCTGTAAGGGCAGAGACCATGTCATTGTTTTCTTTTGCATTTCTAGAGTTTTGCTCGGTGCCTTACACATAGTAGGCATTAATTCATGCTTACATATGCACCAAGGAGGTCATTCATAAACAGAAAGGTCCTATATATTCCCAAAATATTTATGGCAGCTCTTTTTGAGGTAGCAGAGAACCAGAAACAAAGTAGATGCTCATTGATTGGGGAATGGCTAAACAAGTCATGGTACGTGTATGCAGTGGAATGTTATTGTACTTAAAAAAAACAATGAATATGATGAATAAAGAGAAGTAAGTTATGATTTATATGAAGTGATGGAAGTGAAGACAGGAGAGGCAGGAAAACAATATGTATGATGATTATAACAATATAAATGAGAATATCAACAAAACAATCGACACTGAATACTATGCAATTATAATGACTGAGCTTGGTCCCAAAGAAGAGAGAGGAAAAAACATCCTCCTCTCATTGTTAGCAGAACTGGGGCGGGGGTGGAGGGGAACAATGGAGTGGAACAGTCAGACTTATTTTTTAATGTGTTGGTTAGTCTTGTGGAACTTCTTTTGTTTTTCTTTTAGAAGATTCTTTCTATAAAGGGTTGCTTTCTGCAAGAAGGAGGGGGGGGAAAAGAGACAGACAGAGACAGAGAGAGAGAGAGAGAGAGAGAGAGAGAGAGAGAGAGAGACATGTAGATGGTGTAAAAATAAAAGATATCAATAGCTTTATTTTTAAAAAAAAATACGTACTTGCTGAATGGAACTGAAAATGCTGTTTGTTCTGGAAAGGACCTTATAACATGGAACTGGAATGTTAGAGTGGGGAGGTAATTGGGATTGTTGTTCGTCCTTCATATTACAAAAGGACCGATGACATAACAGGATGATATCTTGATTTGCTTGTGAATTGGATTTAAGTGAGGCAGAGTTGTGCAGTTATCAGCCTCATTCTGTTATAGTCACTGAAGTCCAGTGGCAAGACAAAAGTCAGGACAACTGGTCATGGCCTGGGATGCAGTGTATGACCTTGATGACTTCAATGTCTGGCCAAGTTCTAAGAGCTCCACAATGCCAGCTTCAGCCATCCATTCTACCAGAGAGTTTTTACATGCTTGGGGTGGACATTCTCTGACTCATGGGTGGGTTTGAGGCATGTCCGTTATCCTCAACCTGGTTTAGCCCGTCTGCCTAGAAGGTTTACCCAGGTGTGGATACTACACTTGCCACAGCTTCTTGGAACCACCATCTTGGGTGACACCAAAGGAGAGATGAGCAGCCCTGAGAAGGGTTCAGCAAGCCCTCACACCATAGGCGCCAGTCCTCCTGGAACACCCCACATACCTCTGGGGAGGTAATACGGAGTAGTAGACAGGACAAAGGACTTAGAGTCAGATGACTTGGCTTTTAATCACAGCTGTGCCTCCTCCTACCTGTGAGACCTTGAGCAAATTACTTAAGCTCTCTAGGCTTCAGTTTCTTCTTAAAGTAAAGTAGTGGCCCTCTCAGTCTGTAATTCTCTGTCCTGAGAACATAGGATGTCAGAACTGAGGCTGTTGGACCTGATGGCTTCTAAGATTCCTTCCAGCTCAATATGAGCCTATGAACCTACCCCTCACAGCCCTCAGCACCTGCCCCAATCCCAAACAGAATTTCTCGTAGGTGGAAACTGGGGCTCTAGGATGGTTTGCCTTAAAAGGTCACCAGTTTTTCTCTACTAGAACTGGTCAAGCTGAGACTGGGACCTTGAGGTCTATTACAACTCTAGGATTTTTAGATTCCCTGCATTCCTTTCCTTCAGCTCCTAGTGCCCAGCACACAGAAGGCACTTAATAAATGCTTGTTGATTGAATGAAACCAGCCCTGGTCTCCCCTCCCCCATTACTTAGTCCCTTCAGAGATATTTCCGAAGTTGCAAAGGGCCATAAGCCTAATGGTTAAGGGATAATGAATAATTCTCCCCCTCCCCATTCTTGTACTAGCTGACTCTCTACCTTGCCTCCCATTGGGGAATCATAAGATACAATGAAGCTTTGACTGAGGTAGAGAAAGGTAAGACTCACTTTTAAAAAAAAGTCTCAAAGAATCTAAAGAACTACCAAAAATATGACCTCAGTACCATGCACAATACAGTACAACTCAACAAATATGTACTAAGCGATTTCTTGACCCAGTGCCTGTGTGTGCTAAGGCCTTGTAGCAGATACAAAGATTAGATAAGTCATGGTCTTCACAATCAAGGAAGGCAATCTAGAAGGGTGACAGCAACCAAGATAACCACAGTAGACAGTAGTACAGGCATAAGGTCACTGGGTTAGGAGGAGGGAGAGGGCTTCCTGAAAGAAGGGGCATGTGGTTTCAACATTAAAGGGTGCCTAAGAGTCCAAATGGGGGAGGAAGGACATTTTAGGCTTTACTGATAGCCTGCTCACTCTCCTTCTCTCCTCATAGCCAATCCCTTGCTAAGCTTTGTCTTCTGTCTCAAGTCTCTCTCCACTCCAACCCATCCTTCACACAGTTGTCAAATTAATCTTCCCAAGCACAGGTCTGATCATGTAACACCTGCACTCAATAAATTCCAGTCACTCTCTCACTCTTACCTTTTCAGGATTATGACACATTGCTCCCTTTCCTGCCCTCTGCCTTCCAGTCAAATAGGCCTACTCCTCATCCTGCATAGATAAATAACGTTCAGTCTCCCATCTCTAGGTCTTGGTATCGGTCATGCCGGGGATGCATTCTCTCCACCTCACCTCACAGAATGCTTAATTTTCTTCAAAACTCAGTTCAACTGCTGCATCCTGTAGGGGTCTATTGTAATTCCCTTACTGGAGAAATATAAACCCCATTTGGGGTTTTCTCGGCAAAGATATTGAAGTTGTTTGCCATTTCCTTGTTCATTTTTCAGATGAGGAAACTGAGGCAGAGAGGGTTAAATGACTTGTTCAGGGTCACACATCTAGTGTCTGAGGCTAGATTTGAACCCAGGAAGAGGAGTCTTCTGACTCCAGACCCAGTGCTCTATCCTCTGTGCCACCCAGCTGCCCATCTTTTTCTCTACTTTGTATATATTTTATATTTAATTTTTTTATGCATGATGTTATTTCCCCTTATAGAATGTAAGCTTCTTGAGGGCAGGGACTGTTTTATTGTTGTCTTTGTATTTCCATTTTCTAAGAGAGTACCTGGGACAGAATAAGCACTTAATCTATAAATGAGTGAATAATAAATTCAATAAATAAATAAGTGAATGAATGAATGGAACATAGGTTTGTATATAGGCATGGTATTCTAAAGCATGCCAGGTGTATCCTAATGCAGGAGTTCTGAACCTGAGGTCTATGAATCTGTTTGTTTTTAACAAACATTTTGATAATATATTATTCTGAGAAGAGGGCCATAGCTTCTCCAGATTGTCCAAAGGGTCCAGGACACAAAAAAAGGTTAAGAGCGCCTGCTTTAATGTTTCCAAAAAAACTGGTATTTTGTGTCTTATTTCTAAGGTTGTATTCTTGAATTAAAGCTGTTAATTTTTTTAAAAAAATGTTTAAGTTTTTTTAATTTTACAATTAAGTTTAGTTAAGTTATAGTTTCTCTAGTTTGATTAATAAAAGTAAAGTCTTATTTTATGATTAAGTACCCAACAAATATTTGCCTAAAAAAAATTCCCCGGGGAGCACACCCTAAGGAACTGGATGGCTGTGAAGGGCTTCCTCAAGGTCCTGAGGTATGCAAGAAGACCGACAGATTTAGCATCTGCTTCAGAACTTGGATTTAAGTTTGGAAGCCTTACTAGTCCTGAGTTCTGGGGATTTTCAGGTTAGAACCAGTAGCACTTGTAACTTTCCACATTAAAGTAAACGTGAGATAGGTAGGAAGGACAGTAGCAGAAGCAGTGCCAGAGATGCAAGCTGCTTAAAGAGATGGGGGCAGGACTGATAAATCACTGGAAATGACAAATTTCACTGACTTATCAGAATCTGCTACTTTGAGGGCCAAAGTGAATCATCTGAGCCTCGGAGGCAGGCAGGAATGGTTTGGTTACAAAAGTTCATTCTGGGGAAGAAGAAAGGTGGCTTACCAGAATCGTGATGAGCAATAGTACTGTGTAACTGGTATTCCAAGAAACACAGACATAGTTGGCAAGGCTCCACCCACAGAAACTCATGAAGCAATGAGAAGGAGAGGCCAACCCCTCCTGGCCCGGCCCCCACCCCCACCCAGCAACATATGCTTTCAGGGAAGAAACCAAAGCAAATTCGACTTTATCTTGGATCATTTCCTTTCTAGAAATGAGCTCTTGGGAGAGGCCACTCCTGGTGACAGTGGAATTGTATTAATTAAGAAGCTGCAACAATAGGCAATGGATGGACCTCATGACCTAGGTCTGGGATTTGAGAAAAGGAACCTTGGAGGTTTATATAACCCAATGTCCTCATTTTACACAGAGGAGGATTTTGAACTCTTTTCACCACCCACCGTACTGGGCCTGCAGTCAGGAAGGCTCATCTTCCTGAGTTTAAATCTGGCCTCAGATCCTTTGTAACCTTGACCCTGGGCGAGTCACTTACCCCTGTTTGCTTCAGTTTCCTCATCTATAAAATGGAGACACACTGGAGAAGGAAGTGGCAAACCACTCCAAATGGGGTCATGTTGAGTCAGAAACGACTAAGCAACATATCACACACACGTATACAACATATAGGTATATGTGTGTGTGTGTGTGTGTGTACGCATATATGTTTGTTTTAAAAGATGGATGAACAGAGAGTCAGGATGCCTGGGCTTTAAAAGTCTTGACTTTTCCATTTATTACAAGTTTGGCCGTAAGCCAAACTTGCCCTTCCTAGGCCTCAGTTTCTTTATCTATAAAGTGAAGGATTGAATCGTGTGGTCTCTAATAGAACTAGATGATCTTTAAGGTTCCATGTAGCCCTAAAACTCTACAACTCTATGCCTCCCAGAGCCTTAGTTTCTTGCAAAGAGCTTTGATTTTGACACCAAAACAATCTAGTGGAGGCTGGAACTCATAAACCTAGCTGTGTTTAACTGCACCAAGATAAACATTTATCATCTATTCAGTCCAAGAAGAGATTCAAGGATAACCCAGGGTTAGCAAGTCCTAAGAGGACTAATAGAAAAATCCACAATTCTGAGTCACAAAGCATGGTTACAAACCATGGCTCTTAGCTCCAATCCTAGGATGACTTGACTGTGGGCAAAAGCCTTGTCTTCAGTTTTTGGTTTTTTTAAAAATTATTTTCTGGTCTGAATTCTCTCCCTCCTACTTTGCCCCCCACCCACCCACCCACCCAAATGAGAAAGCAAGAAAAACAA
This sequence comes from Trichosurus vulpecula, assembly GCF_011100635.1. Taxonomy (NCBI): domain Eukaryota; kingdom Metazoa; phylum Chordata; class Mammalia; order Diprotodontia; family Phalangeridae; genus Trichosurus; species Trichosurus vulpecula. The sequence goes on from NC_050581.1 coordinate 79,784,652, forward strand.
AACTCATTGCAATCACATGTAGTCAAGCAAAACAAATACCCACACTGACCATGTCCAAAACTGAAAAAACAAACAAAACCCATAAGCTTCAATGTGCACTGTGAGCCTCTCTGTCTGGAGGTGGGCAGCATGTTTCATCCTATGTCCTCTAGAATTGTGATTGTTTATTGTGTTGATCAGATTTCCCAAATCTTTCAGTGATGTTTGTCTTTACGCTATCCTTGCTAGTGTTAAATTGTTCGCCTGGTTCTGTTTACTTTACTCTGCATCAGTTCATAAAAATCACCCCAGGTTTCTCTGACACCATCCCTTTCATCATTTCTTACAGCACTTCATTACCCCGTCATATTCATCCTTGTTCAACCATTTCCCAATTGGTGGAAAGGCCCTGTCCTTAGAAGAAGCTTCTCTGGCTATGAAGTGGTGATACAGTAAGTACGTCCTCCATGATGGGATGAGCATGAACGTAGTATCGTGAATTGTCTATTGAATTTGCAGCCAGAAAGACCTGGGCTCAAATTCTCCATCTGACACTTATTAGCTGTGTGACCCTGGTCAAAATTGACTCAGCCTCAGTTTCCTCATCTATCAAAAATGGATAATAATTGCAACCAATGCCTACAAGCATTATTGCGAGGAACAAACAAGATATAAAGCACTTTGCAAAACTTTAAAATGTTTTATACGAAGAAGATTTAAAAAAAAAACCCTCTGGAAAGTACTCCTTAGTTCTCTCTCCTAAGGATATAAGATTTTACCCTAACTGTACTATACATCCCTAACCCCTGGAGTTTCACAAATCAAATAAACCAATCCTTCTGAAACCTTCAGGGAGCCTGCTAACTTTAAAGGTTTTTGCCGAGAAAGTTGGTATAGCCTGCCTGACAATTCCTTGGCCTGGCATTTGAGGCCCTTACTATCAGAGGCAGCTAGGTGGTGCAGGAGATAGAGCTCTGAGCCTAGGGTCAGGAAGACTTGAGTTCAAATATTACTTTAGATACTTACTAGCTCTGTGACCCTGTGAAAGTTACTTAACTTTTGTTTATCTTAGTTTTTTCCACTTTAAAATGGCAATTCTCACAACACCTACCTCACGAGGCTGTTGTGAGAAACAAATGAGAAAATATTTATAAAACACTTAGCACAGTGTCTGGAACACAGTAGGTACTCAATAAATGTTTATTCCCTTTCCCTGTCTTTCCAGTCTTTTCTTAAGGGATGTGAGCTATGCTCCCCACAAGCTAGATTTCTTGCTTTTCCTTTTACACGTTTAATGCTTTTTCACCACGGTGTCTTTGGTCACTCTAGGGATCATTTTGTCTCGATTTATTTGCCTATGCCACATGAGCATCAAGGTGGCACAATGTGGCTGACTGGAGAGTTGGGAATATGTGAGTTCAAATCCTGACTCAGCTATTTTACTGGCTCTGCGACTCTGGGCAAATCACCTAGCCTCTTTTAGCCTCAGTTTCTCCTTTTCAAGGATCAAATGAATTAACATGTAAAGTGCTTTGCAAAGTGCTATAAAAATCCTAGCTACTATTATTATCACAGTCTACCATATAGCATACTTATTTGTGCATTCCAATCCTCCCCTATTAGACTGTAGGCTTCTTAAAGGCAGAGGACATGTTTTAATTACCTTTCTATCTCCCCTAGTACAATGCTTTGCACAAAGCACTCTGACTAATACACAGGTTCTAAAAGTGGGTGATCCTGCCCCCTGGAGGACGCTGGAACTACGCGGGGCGGGGGGTGCAGTGGTGGCCTCGGCATGGGCATCGAATAAAAATAAGGGGATGGTGGAAGCATAAGGAAAAAAGACAAGATAAGAAATTTTTAAAAATTGTTTATACATATTTCATCTGTTGTATAACAGAGTTAAAATCGTAGTGATTACATTAATTTCTAAATAAACGCACAAAATACAAATCATAACCTATCAGTAGTCAAGTCTGCTGACAGGTCTTAACAAGCAAGTGTTGGCAGGCAAGCTGGTCAAGCACAGTTGGGGAGCCCAGCATGCATCAGCAGGAATATATAGGTGTAATGACTCGTTTACAATATGATTCTATACAGTTACATGACACATATTGCATCATCAAAATTTCAATGCAGGAAAAAACCCCACAAATTTACAATAAATTATTAATTTTAAGGTGTGTCATTTAAAATGACTCAAATTTTTTAAAAAACTGTTAAAAGGTTAAAGAAAGTAGATTTCTAAGGGGGCACTGAGTAATTTTTTTTAAAGGGGATGGTAGCCCAAATAAGTTTGGGAATTCTGGACTAATACAATGATCCTTGACGATTCCAAAGGACTCGAGATGAAAAATGCTATCTACCTCCAGAGAGAGAACTGATGGGCTCAGTGTAGAGTGAAGCAGGTTGTTTTTCACTTTCTTTATTTGTCTTACTTTTTTTATTTGTTTGTTTTGGTAATATGAAAATATGTTTTGCATGACTTCACATGTATGGTGGATATCATACTGCTTGCCTTCTCAATGGGTGGGGTAGGGACTAGAAGGAGAGAGAGAGAATTTGGAGCTCAAAAAGTTTTTAAAGTAAAGTTTAAAAATTATTAAATAAAAAGAAAAAAACCCAAAATATTAGCTTATTGAGTGAATGAATCTCTCCATTTCTAGTTGGTTTAAAAAATGTTTTTATTAGTCTCAGCACAGGAACAGGCAAACTGTTAATGCTTAATCTAAGCTTCAGAGTTAGAAGAAAACCTAGAAGTCAAATACTCATTCATTTATCCATTTATTCTTAGCTGGGCACTTAAGGCTCTCCACTCAGGACTTAATCTTCCTTTCTAGTCTTATTCTGTACCACTGCCCTATGTACACTCTACATTCTAGCCAAGGTGGCCTATAGCAGCTCTCCCCACAACTGGACATATCATTTCCCTGCCTCCATCTATTCATTCCAGCTGACACTTGCTGTAGAAAGCACTCCCTCCTTATCTCTATCAGTCAAAATCTTTTTCAAGGCCTAGTTTAAGTGCCGCCTCTTCCATAAAGCCTGCCCTGATCCCTCAGCTGAAGTCTCATCTTTTTCACATTTCCCTCTGACCAGTCCTCCCTTTCATCAACCCAGGTAGAAGCAATCGAGAACAGAGATTTTTTTCATCCTGTATTGATAGCACCTGAGAAACTCTAGGCTCATGGGTAAAGAGCTGGCCTCAGAACCTCGGAGAGGCCGAGTAGTTTAAAAAGCCCTCAATTGAAGCCAGGAGATCTGGATTCAGGTTCTAAGTGTGCCTCTTACCTGTATGACAATGTGAAAGCCCATTCGTCAAATTGAGCCTCCACTTCCTCATTTGTAAAACTGGGACAGTAATGCTTGCATTACTTCTCTCATAAGGTATTTGGAAGGAAAGTACTTTGTAAACTATAGCGGTGATGGAAATGTCACTTATTTGGCATTCTTATTCTAAGCAAAACACAATTTCTGCTCTCTAGGAATTTACAATGGAGTGGAGAGTGTATTTGTTTCAAGAGCCTATGGGAGCCAGAAAATGTCTATTCCTTCTAGTACAATTCCATAGTTGTTGACCTGGGTCTTTCACAGACAGGGAAAAATTTAGTATCAGGCTATTTTCTTCTGACTTCTCTGTACTCAACATCCTTTCCCCCCTAAGAAAGCTATAGGGCATAAATTTTTTTTTAAGTCTACATGATTCATCTCCTGTTGTTGGTAATTACTGGCCAGTAAAAAGTAGCTGACCGTAAAACCAGTCCCCACATCTCATGAGCAAGAGGTTAGACTAAACAAATGATGTGGAGGAAATGGCTAGTGTACTCTGGAGTTTTCATAGGGTAAGTTCTAGAACAAGATATAAAGATAAAAGATTGTAGAGATATCTTCTGCTCAGTGAGGTGACAGAGAAGTACCAAAATCCTAAGGCAAGAGACCAAAGAAGCCCCTTAGGTAGAGGCAGAGGCCAGGCAGCATGGTGCGGTGAACACACGGACTCTGGAGTCAAGAGACTTGACACCACCAGAGCGACTTTGGACAAGGCATTCGACCTGGTTGGGCCCCAGTTCTCTTATCTCTAAAGTGAGAAGACTGGACCAGCTGACCTCAGAAGGCTCTTCTAGCCCTAGATCTATCATCACAGCAAAATGAGAATTGATCCTACCTTGAAAGCTGCCCAGAGAAAGAGGATCCAATGCTTTTCCTCATCCATCTTAGACATCCATCCCAGGGTTGGGAAACATTTCCTGCCAAGGCAATCTTCTAACAGATTGCTCATGCTGGACTCTTTTTTTGGGGGGGGGGGGGAAGGGGTGTGTGTTAGTAGATATAAAGATGCTTAAGAGCCCCTTCTTATATGGAGACCAATAGATGCATAGAATGTTTAAATTGGATAAGACCTTAGAGAACTATCACCAACAATTTTAAGAAAAGGAATTGAGAAGGGATGTGATTTATTCAAAATCACATAGCTAGTTTGTGGCAGGTGCCAGCCTTTCTGTTCCTAGCCCTTTCGGGTTAGCCATCCCAGTTATTTTAGCTATTCTCTATGGTTTTAATTAGCCCTTCTAAATATGTAGCTCCAGTCCCACACTTCTAACTCCCTAATGGGTATTTATGTTTAGATGTCTTGATGTTACCTCTAACTCATCACCTCTAAAACTAAACTCATTATTGCTCTCTTCAGGTAGCTCCCCTCTCCCTGTCCCCAGTCACTTACCACTGTCATCACAGTGACTTGTGTTCGCATGTGTGCAGTTAGCTTTGATAACCTCATTCCCTCAGTCCCCAAACTCTGCCAATTTTTATCTTGAAATGACTCTTGTATGCATCTTTTCCCCTTCACTGCCTTAGTCTACATCTTCAAAGCTGAATGATTGCAAAGGTCTCTTAACCTTAACCTCTTAAAATCTTTAGAGACTTCCTTCTCCCATCCATATGGCGCTTCGCTGCCTTGCTTCTCTTTCAAAAATGTTTTCACTAGCACTGTCTTGCTAAAAACAGTCTTGAATGGTTCCTTCCTTCTTGGTGAGTGAAGTCTAAACTACATTGTCTGGCTGTCAAGGCCCTCCTGCTCACAACCCAGATACCTTTTCCATCTTATCTGCATCCTTGTCTATGTCTACAGAGTCCTTTGCACACAGTAAGCATTTCATCAGGGGTGTGCTGGAGCCAACTTGACCCAGTTTTGGAGAGTGGATTGTTAAATTTTCAGTGTGAGTATTTACAGGAAATAGATAAGTGGTGACAAAATCAGGGCTTGGTTGTTTTGTTGGTTTTTAAGCTTCAGAAAGTGATGGAGAAAATGGTACAGATTTCACTTGAAATTGTGTTAGGCATGTTTAATAGGAATGTTTATGTAGAGCCATCTTGGAGAGGTGGAGGTGAGGGAGGTGGAGAAAATCTAAAACTTATGGAAGTGAATGTTGAAAACTAAAAATAAATAAATTAACTTATAAAAAAGAAAAGAAAAGAAAGTGTGTTAGGCACACATTCCTGCTTCCTCTTCACCTCTACTTCAGTTGTTAAACTTTTACCAGCCCACCGTTTTCCTTAAGAAATGTTAGTTATATTGAATCAAGCTTCCTCTCTGTTCTGGTTAGGATGGCGTCTAGTCTCCAGCACAGTGTTCCGGTTCTATCCATACTTTCGCTGTGAGCATCCCTTTCACCTGGAACATCCAGAGGAGTATAAAACATAGTCCTCCTTTCAGGACCAGCTCAAAGCCCCCCTCCTCTATGAAACCTTCTCTGACTGTTCTAATTCTCAAGGATCTCCCTCTCCTTGAACCCTTCTAATACTTAGTGTATTCAGCAGAAATGCTTTAATATGATCCTGTTTCATTTGCTTTTGTTAGAGTGTAACTTCCTTGAGGGTGGGGACTACCTAAAATGCTAAAGGCATGGTGTAAGAGTTGAAAAAAATAAAACACACTAAGAACCATAAAGCAATTTAAGTCATTTCATCAAACATTTACAAAGTACCTACTATATGCCAGACACTGTGCCAGGTGCTGAAGATATGGAGACAAAAATGAAATAGTCCCTGCTCCTAAGGAGGAGTACTGGCTTAGTCACTGACTTGTTATGTGATCCAGAATAAGGTACTTTATCTCTATGGGCATCAGTTTCCTCAACTGTCAAATCGGTATAATAATCCCCACTCTACCTCTCTAATAGGTTTTTCTCTTTATCCTTATCTTTTTTCGGTCATGGTCAAATGAGGTCGTAGGGTCAAATGTGCTTTGTAAATGGCAAGGCACCACAAACGTGTGGGACGGTCATTTTCCAAAGTGCTTTGACCCTTTTCCCTCCTATGTCCTCCACCCTCAGAACGCCCTGGCCCCTAAGAAGGTCCCTTAAATTAAGTCAAAGGACCTTTGTCAGACCTTCATGGGCCTTGTTACCGTAAAGGTTTTTACTAGAAGAGATTTTGTAATGGAGAGTTTGGAAAGGATCTGTGTTTTCTTGCTAAGGGAACTTCCATTGTGGGAAACTCCCACTATGATTTAGTAGGTAAATCCTAGGGAGTTGCTAAGGCCCCCAGAGGGTAAGTCATAAAAGTACTAAATGTCAAAGGCTGGATTGAATCCCAGTTCTTGGGGACTCCAAGTCCAGCATGTTCTTCACTGGCTGATGCTATGTATTTACAAAATTAAGCTTGTACTGATATAAACTTAGACTTCCTGAATTACAGTTATCAGTGTTTATTATCTTATCTTGCAATTACAATGAGTTCTTAAAGGACCCACAGGAGCTATATCTTATCAAAATGTTGCGTCTTCCTCGTCTTCCTCAGAGCCTAATCTAGTCCTTTACACACAACAGGGGCTTATCAAATGCTTTATGAATGAATAAACAGCATGACAACGGATATTCCACAGGGATTCATGGAGACACCACACTCTACTAGTGTGATCATAGGCATACTTCCTCTTCTAGGTCTTAGTTCCCTCACCTCTAAAATGGGGGTGGGAGAAACACAGAGAAGGGAGGAAGCCTAAACTAAATAATCTCAAAAATCCCTTTCAGTTCTAAGACCTATGATCTTAGAACCATAAAGTACTTAATAGATAGATAGAGTCAAAGAGAAATTTATAGGTCGTCCATTGAAGCACCTATTTGTTGATCTACAAAACAAAAGTGTGTAAGTCTTTGGTAGGAAAATTCAATTGTCAGGCTCCCTCTTATGACTCCAATGCATCAAAGATCTGTGAACATACTGTATACCTGCACAGATCACAATCCAATTAATCGGTAAGCCTTTATTAAACACTTACTATGTGCCAGGCACTGTGCACATTAAGAGGGGGCCTTTGTGTGCTGCTGGGGCTGAGAAAATCCAACACCAGGTGTGGCCAGTCAAGCCATCCAGAACTTACTGAGCACCTAATATGTGCCAGGCACTCTGTTAGCACTAGGTAAACAAAGAAAAGCAAAAAACAGTCCCTGCTCTCAAGGGACTCACAGGCTAAGGGGGTGGGAGTGGGGGGGGAGGGGAGAGGGAGAGACAACATGAAAACAACCATATACAAACAAGAAACAAACAGGATAAATGGTAAATGACTTCAGAGAAAGAGGGAGCTAAGATAAGGGAGCGACAAGGGCTTCTTTTAAAAGGTAGAAATTTAGCTGAGACTTGAAGGAAGCCAGAAGGCAGAGATGAGGAGGGTGAGAGTTCCAGGAATGAGAGCTAGCCAGTGAAAATGCACAGAATTGGACGATGAGACTCTTGTGAGAGGAGCAGCAAGGGGACCAGTGTCACTAGATTGCTGAATATAGGAGGTGAGGTGTAAGAAGCCTGGAAAGGGAGAAGGGGGCAAGGTAATGAAGGGCTTTAAAAGCCAAGGAGAGGATCTTAATTTGATCCTAGATACAAAGGTGAGTGTCTTTTCAACTTAGCTAGGTCGGGCCTAGCTGCTCCTGACCTCCGAACAACCTTCCAGTGATTCAATGACATAACCACAGCTTAGTCTGGTAGTCTAGGTCATACTTTCCATTCCAAGACTTTAGGTGGCCATGCCTCTCTTAAAAGGGCTAAACAAAACGAAACTCTCTAAATTAAACAAGCCTAAACTCTCTCCCTACTCTCTTACCATCACCTCTTTCGACTTTGATGGAGAGGACCAGAGTGGAAAATAAAGACAATTAGAAGAAAAGGGGGTTGAAGAAGGGTAAAGCAGAGAATTCAAATAGGAAGCCTGAAGGTGCCCCGAAGAGCAGCTTCCCTCCATGGAAGTTGGAGGAAACTTGGTAGATTGGGAAGAGCCCTATACTTAGAATCAGAAGTCTTGGGGTTGAAGCCTGGCTCTGCTACTGTTATACTATTACTAGGCTGTGTACCTATGGCTGAGACACTTAAGCTCTCTGAAGTCCACTTTCCTTTAGCTAAATGTTAGCAATGATAATTATACGACCAGCTTCACATGGGTTATCGTGAGGAGAATGTCTTGGAAACGGCGAAGGGCATCATAAAGGAAAGCCAATGTGGAGCGGAGCCTTCACAACACTCCTTGAAGTAGGTTTACAAGGATTCCTGTTCTTATCCATTTTAAAAATACCAGAAAGACAACCCACAGAACAGCAGAGGGAAGCAGGGCTCCAGCCCAGGACAGCCTGGATGGTCTCTGGGTGAGGTCTATCCCACACAGAGCTGGGAGCTGGGAGCTGGCAATGGAGTGGAGCAGAGCCCAGCCTGAGCGGCGTGGAACAACCAAACTTGGAGTCGGGCAGAGGGGGCCCCTAGCGCCCTGAATATGTGAGCTGTAGCAGCTACCAGACTCCTCGACCCACAAACACCAAAGACTGCGGAGAAGGTTAGTGGGAAAAGCTGCGGGAGTGGAAGGAGTTCGAGGTTCGGCTTCCAGCCCCGGGGGCAGCAGAGGTGGGGCAGCTAGAGTTGCTGCTGCTTCTGGCCCCAGGCCCACCTGGTGGGAGGAATTAAGTGGCAGATCAGAGCAGGAGTGCATAGCCTGCTAAAGATCTAAGCCCTGCCCGGGCTGGGGGTTCTTGGGGAAGGAGTAGTGCTGGTGTGACAGAGCTGGCACCTCCCCCCCAAACGTGGAACATAGAACTCGTTAGTCTACAAGCAGTCATACCCCACTGAAAAACTCAAGGGTCAAGTTAGTTGGTTGGGAATATGGCCAGGCAGCGAAAGCACACCCAGATTCAGTCTCAGACTTTGCATTCTTTCTTTGGTGACAAAGAAGACCAAAACATACAGCCTAAAGAAGACAACAAAGTCATAGAGCCTACAACAAAAGCCTCCAAGAAAAACATGAACTGGTCCCAGGCCATGGAAGAGTTCAGAAAGGATTTGGAAAAGCAAGTTAGAGAAGCAGAGGAAAAATTGGGAAGAGAAATGAGAAGGATGCGAGAAAACCATGAAAAACAAGTCAATGACTTGCTAAAGGAGACCCAAAAAAATACTGAAAAATATACTGAAGAAAACAACACCTTAAAAAATAGATTAACTCAAATGTCAAAAGAGCTCCAAAAAGGCAATGAGGAGAAGAATGCCTTGAAAGGCAGAATTAGCCAAATGGAAAAGGAGGTCCAAAAGACCACTGAAGAAAATACTACTTTAAAAATTAGATTGGAGCAAGTGGAAGCTAGTGACTATGAGAAATCAGGATATTATAAAACAGAACTAAAGGAATGAAAAAATGGAAGACAATGTGAAATATCTCATTGGAAAAACCACTGACCTGGAAAATAGATCCAGGAGAGAAAATTTAAAAATTATTGGACTACCTGAAAGCCATGATCAAAAAAAGAGCCTAGATATCATCTTTCAAGAAATAATCAAGGAGAACTGCCCTGATATTCTAGAGCCACAGGGCAAAATAGAAATTGAAAGAATCCATCGATCACCTCCGCAAATAGATCCCAAAAAGAAATCTCCTAGGAATATTGTCGCCAAATTCCAGAGCTCCCAGATCAAGGAGAAAATACTGCAAGCAGCCAGAAAGAAACAATTTGAGTATTGTGGAAACCCAATCAGAATAACCCAAGATCTGGCAGCTTCTACATTAAGAGATCGAAGGGCTTGGAATGTGATATTCTGGAGGTCAATGGAGCTAGGATTAAAACCAAGAATCACCTACCCAGCAAAACTGAGTATCATGCTCCAAGGCAAAATATGGATTTTCAATAAAATAGAGGACTTTCAAGCTTTCTCAGTGAAAAGACCAGAACTGAATAGAAAATTTGACTTTCAAGCACAAGAATCAAGAGAAGCATGAAAAGGTAATCAAGAAATGGAAATTGCAAGGGACTTACTAAAGTTGAACTGTTTTGTTTACATTCCTACATGGAAAGATTATGTGTATGATTCATGAGACCTCAGTATTAGGGTAGCTGAAGGGAATATGCATATATATATATATATATGTTTATGTATATATATAAGTGAATGTGTATGTATGTATATATCTATGTGTATGTGTATGTATGTGTATGTATGTATATATATATGTGTGTGTATATATATATATATATATGTAAAAGAGAGAGAGCAGACACAGGGTGAGTTGAAGATGAAGGGAAGATATCTAAAAGAAATAAAACGAAATTAAGGGATGAGAGAGCAACATACTGAGAGAGGGAGATAGGGAGAGATAGAATGGGGTGGATTATCTTGCATAAAGGTGGCAAGAGGAAGCAGTTCTGTGGGAGGAGGGGAGAGGGCAGGTGAGGGAGGAATGAGTGAATCTTGCTCTCATCAGATTTGGCCTGAGGAGGGAATACCAGACATACTCAGTTGGGTATCTTACCCCACAGGAAAGAAGAGGGAGGAAGATAAAAAAAATAAAAAATAAAAGGGGGGGGGATGATGGAGGGGAGGGTAGATGGGAGTGGAGGTAATCAAAACAAACACTTTGGAAAGGGGACAGGGTCAAGGGAGAAAATTCAATAAAGCAGGATGGGTTGGGAAGGAGCAAAATGTAGTTAGTCTTTCACGACATGAGTATTGTGGAAGGATTATACATAATGATACACATGTGGCCTATGCTGAATTGCTTGACTTCTTAGGGAGGGTGGGTGGGAAGGGAAGAGGGGAAAGAATTTGGAACTCAAAGTTTTAAAAACAGATGTTCAAAAACAAAAAAAAAAAGTTTTTGCATGCAACTAAAAAATAAGATACACAGGCAATGGGGCGTAGAAATTTATCTTGCCCTACAAGAAAGGAAGGGAAAAGGGGATGAGAGGGGACGGGGGTGATAGAGGGGAGGGCTGACTGGGGAACAGGGCAACCAGAATATGTGCCATCTTGGAGTGGGGGGGAGGGTAGAAATGGGGAGAAAATTTGTAATTCAAACTGTTGTGAAAATCAATGCTGAAAACTAAATGTGTTAAATAAATAAATTTAAATTAAAAAAAGATATATATGTATAAAAAAAAATAAAAAAAATACCAGAAAGAAGACCAGCATTTCTCATCCAACCCATCCTATACACAATATGAGAGAGGCAGAAAAAGCACTTCACCAATAATATCGGCAGCCTAGGTTCTAATCTCAGCTCTTTGACTACCTAGCTGTGTGAAGACGGGCAAGTCACGTAGCTTCTCCAAGACTCAGTTTCCTAGTCTGTAAAGTGGAGACAATAGTACTTGAACTACCAATCTCACCAGGCTTCTCCCAGGATCTCATAAATTAAGGCACAAACTGCTTGGTAATTAGTAAAGCACTGGATAAATGTGAGCTAATTATAACGTTAAAAGCTTCTGAAAGAGAGCTTACAACATCAATTCCCTTTGATGTCCATTCCACCTCAGGCCACATTCTGAAGTTTATACAAAGATCTCATCACATAGGAGAGAAACAGAAATGTTCTGAAAGTCCAGAAGGATTGCTGTCCCTTTTCTTTGATTTCTAAGGCTTGAACTTTTGCCATGGGAACAAACTATCTCAGACTAATCCCTCAAGATTTATTCTGGGTAAATAATGTCGATTATCCCAACATACTGATTCTTTCAATGTATTTGGGAGGATTTTATTTTGCCAGTGTCTCCCACTAAAAAACATGTAATCCAGGGCTTCTCTCACGCTTGGTGAAAATAGAACAGGAATTTTTAGGATTTTTTTCATCTAAAAATGGATCACTCGGTGTAGCCAGAATGGCCTTTGTTTTCTTTGAATGACTCAGCTTACCTCATTGAGCCTCTGGACACTGTGGCTTGCTCTTCCGGGGCAGGAAGCCCAAAGAGCATTCCAGGAAGCAGACAACTTCCTGTGTGATGAGTCATGGGGCTGGCTGAGGGGAGGTGTTAACGGCTACGCTAGGGGGAGGGGCCAAGTCAAGAACCAATCGGCCCTGGTCGTTCAGGCGGTGCTTGATGATGTCAAAAAACTCTATAAGAGGGGAGAGGACAGCTTGAAGATCCTCTTTTCCTTTTCCGGTTGGAGCCAGAGACAGTTACAGCGACAGTTACAGCGACAGTTACAGCGACAGTTACAGCTACAGTTACAGCCACAGCCACAGCTGAAGCAGGAGCTGCCAGTAGCAGAGCTGACCTACGGGAGGAAGCTGAACAAAGACTTCAGTCCAGTGGGTAATCTTATTACCATAGAGGGGGAAACATGATTTTGCTTTACGCAATCATGCTTCTCTGTAGCCTCCTGGTTACTCTTTCAAGGCGTACTTATTGGGCCTGGAAGCTTTTGATCAATATATCAAAATGGGGTTGCTGGTTCATGGGTTGGTTACTGTGGAGCCTAAATAAATGTTTTGATTCTTCTGCCTTCTACTTTGAGAGTTTCTTATATCCGGCGGTTCCGAACGTTTCAGACATGTTTATGATCCTCGTTGAGATTATAAACTCTGCCCTCCTAATACATTTGGCGACGAGGATGGGATCGCTAGGTATAAGATCTCTATTTAGAAGCAGAACAATTCCAGAGGAAGAGATGAATATCCCAGGATGGGAGGATCCATTTTATTCCTCCCTAGCAAAAGAATTGGCTAAAAAAGCTGGACCCTGTGAAAACTGGGAACCAAGGCTACGGAGAGGAGATCCTAGGGATTTGGAAAAGTGTTTACGAGAAGTTGGGATTCAGTCAGGGGCATCACTATCTAGGCAAAGCTGGATAGTGTTATCAGCCTACCGGCTAGTATACGAAAGATTGAGATTAAGTGAAAGACATGGGGGCACTCCTACCCCACAGGAAGAAGGGGAATCTCAGATAGCAGGAGACCAAACTGACTCAAATGAGAACTTTTCTATTAATGTGGCTAAGAGCAACAGGAGACCAAAAAAGCCCAGAGTGCATTTCAACCCAGCCCAGAAAGAGCCTGACTGCCTGCTTCGTCCTAGCCATGGTGGCAGAGGAAGTGAGTGGGGGGAGAATGAGACAATGTTAGGGGCTGAGGCACAAAACACTACTGGGGTTCAGGATGTGCCTCACACAGAGAATAGGAGATGGTTAAATGATCAGACAAGGGCTCGACCCATACAAAGGAGGAAGACAGAAACCCGAGGTGAAGATTCAGTTACAAGGGAAATTCAGGAAGATTTCTCACCGCAAGAGGTCACAGATATTTTGAGTAGATTCAGCCAAAGAATAGGAGAACCATTGATATCTTGGATGGTAAGACTCAGTGATCAAGGGGCCAGTGGAATATCAGTAGATGGGACAGACTGCATGAGATTCATAGGTATCAGCCATGATCCTCTAGTTCAACAAGCTTTTAGGGAACATCATCAGCAAGGAGATGGTGATAGCAGGACTACTCTGTTGGCATTAGCCGCTGTGGGATGCAATAAGAGATATGCTACTGATTCTATGTGGCCCACTGAGCACAGACCCTGGTATTCACTTAGAGATTGTATCATGAGACTAAAGGAGGAGGTAATGAAGACTGCCATTATGATAGGAACTGCAGACAAATATTACAATGATCCAATGGGACTGCCTCATAGGAATTTAATAATTAGGACAGCTCCCCCTGCTTATAAACAACTAATTTTGAATTTATTACTTGGAGAAGTAGGGAGCCGTCTTACAACAGTGATAAATAAGATTTTACAGTTACATGACTTAGGTGACTGGGGAAGGGATAGATCTCCTCGAGAGAGAAGGGTGAATAACCAGCAAACTTGGCGCCAAAGGAGAGTAACAAGGAAAGAAATGTTTACTGCTTTATTGAGAGCAGGGGTAGGTTTTGAAATGATAGATGGAATTCCAACCAATGAATTATATAGAATGTACAGAGATAAAGGCCTTGATAACAGGAGAGATAGGGAAATAAGAACTGCTCCTGCAAGCCCACAAGCCACTCAGAGTGAAGGTGACCTTGTGTGATTAACGGATGAAAACTTGTACATTTGGGGAAAGGCTGGGAGGACAATCTTAGTCTCTATCTAGGGTGGGATCCTCTTGGCTTCCTCATTATGTTCCTTTTGAAAAGAAACATTTCCCACCTGAGTTTGGCTCTGATGTTGGATCTTTGCATAACTGAAATCTCAACCAAACTTGAGATGATTTTATTTGAAGAATTATAGTCCATACTTGTCTATTCTTTTTGTCCTTTGTTTTGGCTAACCTTGTTGCTAGTTTTGTTTCCTTCAGGCTTAAGCACCCTGCACTTTCCGGTGACTGCCTAAGCATGTAGCATTCTTGGAATTCCTGCCAGCTCGTTAAAGAAATGACCTCTGGAATGGGACTTTTTGGGGGCAGGGCCATCTCTACATCCAATTTCAGCATGAAGAAGCTATGGAAAATGAGACCTTCACCCCTCACCCCAAGATTTTGAGCCCCAATCGTTCAAGGGGGGTGGAAATGATGATAGTGTTCTGTTTACTTATTTTGTGTTATCCTTGCTGTGTTGTTTTATTGTTATGATATTATTGATCCTATGTAATGGATACAAGGATTTAGGGGTGGACATTTGAATTATTAATAATTATTTTGGGGATGATTGATTGAAGAGATTATCTTGCTGGGACCTAGGGGTGGATCACATTTGAATCGTAAACCAATATTTAGGAATGTCACCAAATGATATGTTTTGCTTTATAATGAATGATATGTTTTAGTTTCCTTTGTAATTGGATCACAATATATGTTCTAGGATACATGGCTGATTAGATTATGTATTCTATAACAAGGGGTGGAGTGTAGCCAGAATGGCCTTTGTTTTCTTTGAATGACTCAGCTTACCTCATTGAGCCTCTGGACACTGTGGCTTGCTCTTCCGGGGCAGGAAGCCCAAAGAGCATTCCAGGAAGCAGACAACTTCCTGTGTGATGAGTCATGGGGCTGGCTGAGGGGAGGTGTTAACGGCTACGCTAGGGGGAGGGGCCAAGTCAAGAACCAATCGGCCCTGGTCGTTCAGGCGGTGCTTGATGATGTCAAAAAACTCTATAAGAGGGGAGAGGACAGCTTGAAGATCCTCTTTTCCTTTTCCGGTTGGAGCCAGAGACAGTTACAGCGACAGTTACAGCGACAGTTACAGCGACAGTTACAGCGACAGTTACAGCTACAGTTACAGCTACAGTTACAGCCACAGCCACAGCTGAAGCAGGAGCTGCCAGTAGCAGAGCTGACCTACGGGAGGAAGCTGAACAAAGACTTCAGTCCAGTGGGTAATCTTATTACCATAGAGGGGGAAACATGATTTTGCTTTACGCAATCATGCTTCTCTGTAGCCTCCTGGTTACTCTTTCAAGGCGTACTTATTGGGCCTGGAAGCTTTTGATCAATATATCAAAATGGGGTTGCTGGTTCATGGGTTGGTTACTGTGGAGCCTAAATAAATGTTTTGATTCTTCTGCCTTCTACTTTGAGAGTTTCTTATATCCGGCGGTTCCGAACGTTTCAGACATGTTTATGATCCTCGTTGAGATTATAAACTCTGCCCTCCTAATACACTCGGTTGAACAAAAATTAGGTCAGGAGAGAAGTCAAATGCTTGGTGAACCTTGGTGAGCCTTAAACAAACTGCCTCCTATCCCTGGGCCTCAGCTTCCTTGTTTATATGATGAGGTATTGGACTAGCTAACCTCTCAGGTCCTTTCCAACAATAAAGGCTTTTTAATTCTCTAAACAAATAGGTGTTGAAGTGACTTTTGCTTTGAACATTGATATTATTTCCTATGATCCAGAGGTAAATATTAATGAACATATTTTAATTTGTGGCCTAAAGGTGAATATTCAGTTGTCCTGCCTAGAAAGGAAAAAGTAACAATGATAGCTTATATTTATATAGGTCATAAGGTCATAGGATCCTGTCCTAGAAGAGAAAAAAGGTATAACAGTAGCTTATATTAATATAGGTCATATGTAGATCATAATCTCATTGGACCTTAGACCTAGAGCTGGAAGATGAACGTAGAGGTCATCTAGTCCAACTCCCTCACTTTACAGATGAAGAAACTGAGGCTTGGAGAGGTTATGATACCCAATAGTTTGCACAATATCTTCGTAGTCACACTACATTTGGAATGTTATGTTCAGCCTGAGATGCCACAGTTTAGGAAGGACATTGAAGAATACTCCAAGATGGGTAACCAAGATGACAAAGGACATCACTTATGAGGATCAGTTGAAGGAAATGGGGAAAGTTTTAAAGGGAGGAATTGGGAAAAGAGATGACTTGGGTCAGGGAAGCGGGTGGAAGAGACGTGATAGCTGCCTTCACATATTTGAAAGGTGATCATGTGAAAGAAAGATTAACTTTTTTCTGTTGGGATCCAAAAGACAGAACAAAGAGCAATGGATGAAAGTCATGGAAAGGTCAATTTAAGTTTGATGTTAGGAAGAGTTACTCCAAAGTAAAAGAGGATACTTGGGAGGGAATGGGTTCTCTCTCCTTGGAAGTCCTCAGTGGAGGCTGGACAAATTACTTGTTGGAGGTGTTATGGAGAGGAATTTTAGTGAGGTAGGTACCAGGTTGGTGTGATTTGCACAGACCTTTTTCTGCTCTGACCCAATTATCCTTCACTTTTTCCCCCCTGTACTGGTAGTAGTTTGCAGTTCAGTACTTCTGTGAACAAGAACTAGTCCTTCCTAGAAATGGATGGTTCTTTCTGTGGTTTCAAAAAATAAGATAAGTTACATCAGTGTTGATTTACTCATTTATACTCCATCTTCTTGTTGAAGACCAGCTCAGAGTCCTTTACCAAAGTTTTAAAATGCTATAGTTACTCTGGGTATCACTGTGACCTTTATTAGGTGGTCAACGGTAGAACATTTTAAAAAAGAAAAATTAGAAAAACTTGAGTCCTTCTCTTATCCCACTCCTTCCTATTTAGGGTTGTCATGGAGATAGAATTGGAGGATCTGAGTTGGAATTGTGGTTCTGCAACTTACTACTTGCATGATCAAGGTTGAGTTACTTCCCCTCTCTAGGGGAAAAACCCCAGGGTTGGTGGGGGGGAGAGGAAGAGGAAGGTGGTTGGATTTGGTGTTCTCTAAATTCTTCTAATTCTATGAATCTATGCTCTCTAGAGATAGTTCCACAAATTTTGAAAGGACATGGTGTTTTCCTGTTAAGGACATAGTGTTTTCCTGTAAAAATAGTACAACTTGTCTAGCACAATTTATTACACTCATGTCTTCCATTCATGAGAATGAGAACCTTAGATAAAGATTTCGGCTAAATTGGACCATCTGCTTATTCCCTGAACTTGACCTCCTAGGTCTTGCCTCTCAGCTGTCCCCACAAGTCTAGAAGGCATTCCTTCCTAATCTTCCTCCAAGACTCATCTTCTCCATGAATCTGTAAAAGGAAGCTCCAGGAGGACAGGGGCTCTTTTGGCTGTGTCTTTGTGTTTTCTACCCTTAACACAATGTCCTGAATAATAAATATTTGTTTAATTTAATTCTGAGCATTTCACATACTTGCCTTTCTTCCTTCTTCTAGGTGATTCCATTTAAAAACACCAGAAACAACTGAAAAGGCTTAAGGGTCCAATAATAACATTTACTTAATTTGGTATTAACTGGAATGCTTTCAGAGTTTACAAAGTGCTTTCACACACTTAAGTGGACCTCTTTGGGAGAGAGCACATGATCTCACCAGGTTCTGAGACTCCAGTGAGATTGGCCATGCAAGTACTATTATCTCAGCTTTAGTGATAGGAAAGATGAGCAATTTGCCCGGGACTGCTCAACTTGTAAGGGGGAGAGACTTAAAACCAGGTCTCTGATTCCAAATCCAGTGTTTTTTCTACCTCTCAAGCCCCATTATCCAAGTCATAGAATGTTAGAGCTGAGGGAGACCTTACAGGTCATCAAATTCAAATGCTCTCATTTTAAGAAGAGGCAGTTGAGACGCCCAAAGGGAAAGTAAATTTGTATTAAGTCCACAAAGTTAGTAAGTAATAGACCTAGTAGTCAAATCTGGGCCCTCTGACTCCAAATCCAGTATATTTTCCATCACATCATGCAGCCCCTGACATGGAATTAAGCTATACAGAAATTTAGTCAATTAATCAACAAGCCTATGTACCAGGTACGATTCAAGGTATTTGGAGATACAAAGACAAAAATAAAACAGTTACTGTCCTCAAAGAGTTTGTGTTCCATCTAGGAGAGATGCATCAGTCAGTCAACTAGCATTTATTAAGTGCCTACTATGTGCCAGACACTGAACCGAAAGCTGGTGATACAAAGAAAGACCAAAAAACAGTCCCTACTTTCAAGGCGCTCAGAGTCTAATGGGAGAGACAATATGCAAACAACTATATATAAACAGGACATACACAGGATAAACAGAGTCTGAGAGGGAAAGCACTAAGACTGAGGAGGACTAGGAAAGGCTTCTGCCAGAAGGTAGGTTTTTAGCTGAGCCCTACAATTCTGTTATCTGCTGAAGCCCAGTTTGGCTGTGTAGCCCAAGACAAATCACCTCTTAGAGTTTTAGTTTGCTAATCAGATTAGGCTGCTATTTCACGATTTACTATTATTTTAATGGTATAATAAAATGCATCAGGTCTTCTGGAGAGAGGCTTTGTATAGAGTAGCAAAAGCACTGGACTTGATCTCAGAAGACACTGAGGTCACTGCAAATCAAGCAGAAGCATATTGCCAACATCAGTTCATTCCTGTGTTGCAAAATCGCTCCCCAGAAATGTGCTTTTTAAACAATTGTTGTAGCCAAAAAAATTGGGAACAAATTACCCAGTGATACCATTACTAGGCCAAAACCCCAAAGAGATCAAAGAGAGAAGGAAGGGATCTTTGTACCCAAAATAGCAGCTCTTTTTGTTTGGGGGCAAAGAACAAGAAACTAAAGAGGTACTCATCAACTGGGAAACAGCTGAACAAAGTATGGTATATGAATGTAATGGAATACTATTGTGATGTAAGAAACCACACAGAACATGGTTTCAGAGAAGCACTGGTGTGCTGTGAGGTGAGCAGAACCAGAACAACTCATACTACACAATAACATAGCACTAAAATGAACAAACTTTGAAAGACTTAAGAACTCTGATCAACTCAACGACCAAGATGATCCCAAATGCGTAATTATGGAGGATGCTATCCATCTCCTGACAGTGAGGCGGTGGACTAAATATGTAGAATGAGATGCATTTCAGGATGTGGCCAAATGTGAATTTGTTTTGCTTGACTGTACATGTTAGTTACAAGAGTTTTTTTTTCCCCTTTTTTCCCCAAGGGGAGATAGGAGAGAGAGAAAAATGTTTGCTAACTAAAAAAAAAAAATCTAATTTTTTAAAATAGGTAAAAAATGATGCCCAAGTCACTTTGAGAGAGCTCTGTGTGAACCTAGGGACTTTCACTCCACTTTTTCTAGAGGATTATGTATTACACAATTGAGGAATGACGTTCTGTGCCATAACTCGATGTCAATCATTTTCATCTCAAACTGGGTAATCCAGGACAGTCCTAGATCTTTTGCTTGCAAGCTGGGTGATCTAGAGTAATCACTTACCCTCTGTGGTCATGTTTTCTCCTTTGTAAAATAAAGGGGCTGGAAATGATCTCGAAGGCCTCCTCTAGCAGTCCACGAGTGGCTGTGCCACTGCCGATGCTAGCCTTTGCCTCAGTTATCACTGTTTATAGACAATCCCCTGGAAGGCTGTCCCCCCTTTTCCCTCCAGAGCACACGTGGGCAAAGTGCTTCAGAAAAAACCCCGGGTAAATACCCAAATATCAGGCTCATTGACAGTCCTAGGTCTGTGTTTCAGGACCTAGGAATACGATTGAACTATTAATACTAATTAATAATATTGAACTATTAATACTAAACGCACTCTCCGAAAGGGGGGCTCCGTGGGGGTAATGGGAAGAGGGCTGGCCGTGGGGTCGCGACGACTCGTGTCAGAAGCGCCTCAGACTCAGTGCACACCAGTTACTATCCACATCGACAATCATAGATTCCACGCGAATTCAGTTTCTCAGGCTGATCATCCCGCTCCCCTCCAGCCCGTCTTCCTGGGACTGCTCCCTGCCCTGTCCCCCTCGTGGTAGCCCCTTTGAATAAGACTACTTGAGGAAGGGTCAAAGTATAGGGCACTGACGACTGTGCCCAACAATTCTAAGGCCCCATAGAGAAACAAAACAAAAAGTAAAACGCATTCTTATCCCTTCCCCTACCATCCCCCCACGGTCAACGTTCCCCAGGACTCACCTTCAATCAAAGCTCACTCGGGGGCCCCAAGGCTGGACTTTGCTGCCAGCCCATGATCTCTTCCAACCAGCCGGGGCACAGCCGGCGGGAGGCGGGGAAGCCGGGAAACCCAAGGGGCTGGGAAGTTTTCTTCATCGGTTACCTTTCGGTCCCCACCCTTTCCCAACACCTTTCCCCCCGCTTCTTAAAACAACAGGTGCCGGAGCTTCCTCTTTCCCCCCAACTTCACCGCAGCTCCCGGGGAGCACATTTGCGTGCCCTGCCTCCTCGGTTACCTCGGACAAATGAAGTGGCCGAGTCCACCCACTCCCGGTCTCCGCTCATCCGGCTTCCCGGCAGTGACGCTGCCTCCCCCGCTCCGAGTCCCAGCCAGGGACGTGAGGGCCACCAGCTCCCCGCTCCTCTCTTCCTCTTTTTCTAGGATCTCAGACACTACTGTAGCAGGGGGCGGAGGTGGGGTTGGGGAAATGGGGGTGGGATCCCGGAGGGGGCGGAGCAGAAGGTTCGTGGCCGGGGCGCCGCCTTTCCACCCTCCTCGTCTTTCACTGGACAGGTGCTTCTCTCCTCTGACAGTTCATAGGATGGTGAGGTTTAAAGTTGGAAGGGACCTTAGAGAACACCCCGGCTACCGGGAGCCAGGTGCCGCAGGGAGCCCGAGTTCACGTCCTGCCTCAGACCCTTGCAAGCTACGTGAGCCTGAGCAAGCTAGTTAACCTTTCTCTGCCTCAGTTTCCTCATCTGTAACACTGGGATAAAAATAGCAACTACCTCACAGGAGAGTCGTTGGGGGTCAAAGGAGAAAACTGATATGCAAAACGTTTGGCAAAAATGTTGAGGCCATTCAAATGCTAGCTGCTATTATTAGTCCAACCCCCTTTTTTACACACGAGGAAATGAAGCTTCAGATGGGGAAAGTGTCCGCGAGCACACGCCCACGATGAATCCACCAGCATTTATTAAGTGGGAACAATGCTGGGTGCTGGAGATCCAAAGACCAAAACGGCGCCGGTCCTCGGGGAGCTTTACCGCAAAAAGAGAAAGAGGGATACCCAAAAGGAGGCACAAAATAGGAACAAGATAATGTCAGGCTTGGGTGGGGGAAAGCACACCGGAGGTAGCATTTGACCTAGGCTTTGAAGAAAACAAGGCGATATTCTAAGAGGAAGGGGTGATAACAATAGTCATGACAGCTCGCATTTATGTAGTGCTTTACGTTTTACAAAGTACTTATAAATATTATATCATTTTATCCTCAAGACAGCCCTCTGAGCTAGATGCTGTTATTATCTCTACTTGACAGATGAGGAAACTGAGGTAAGAAGGTTAAGTGACTTGCCTAGGGTTACACTGCTGGGAAGTGTCCACTGCTCCATCTAACTCCTTAGGTGGGAGGTGAGGGCATTCTAGTCCTGGGAGACAACCTGTGCAAAATGCATACATGGCATTGGTAGTTTGAAGAACAGCAGGTAGAACAGATGGCAACTGATTAGACATGAAGGGTAAGAGGAAAGGATTAATCAAGCCACCAAAAAAGCATTGATTAAATGGAAAGTCAGTATGGCTGGAGAGGAGAGGGCGTGAAGCCAATAATGTGAAAATGAAAAGCTTGGGAAGGTAGGCCAGAGCCAGATGGTGAAGATCTTTAACATTCAAGTGGAGAGTTTTTACTTGGATCCTAGAGGCCATAGAGAGAGTCACTGGAACTTTGTGAACAGAGGAGTGGCATGGTCAGGTCTACACTTTAGGAACACCGCTTTGGCAGCTATTTGGAATACGATTGGAGAAGGGAGAGAGAAAAATTAGGATGTTATTACAAAAGTCCAGACCAGAGGTCATTACGACCAGCACTAAGGGTGGAGGTGTGAGAGGAAACAAGAGGTCAGATAAAAGATATGTGGTGGAAATAAGATTGACCAGATGGCAACTGATTAGAAATGAAGGGTGAGAGAAGGAAAGAAGAGAGGATTGATCAAGCAACCAGAAAGCATTTATTAAGTATAAGTCAGCAAGTCTCTTCCTGAGTTCAAGTCTAGCCTCAGACACTTGCTAGCTGTATGAACCTGAGCAAGTCACTTCACCTTGTTTGCCTCAGTTCCCTCATCTCTAAAACGAGCTAGAGAAAGAAATGGCAAACCACTCTAGTATCTTTGCAAAGAAAACACCAAATGGGGCCAAGAAGAGTAGAACATGACTGAAACAACCGAACAACAGCAACAACAACCACAAAATGTGCCAGGCTTTGTGACTCTGAGGTTGTTAACCAGGTAGCGCCCTCAACGGCTAAGGGAAAGTTAAGAAGAAGGAGTAGTTCTGGATGTTTGAGATGCAGGACTTAAGTTCAGGAGAAAAAATAGGACCAGATATACAGAGATGATAATTGAATCCACAGAAGCTGATGAGATCGCCACCAAGAGAGTATAAAGGGTTAGAAGAGGGGGCCCGAGGGAGCCTGGGGATACGCTTGAAGTTAGGGGGTGCAACATGGGATATGAAACAAGGAGGATTGTCGATGAGTAGCAGAAAGTGGGTGAGTGGTGGAGCTATGATTGTGCTCTGGGTGGTCTCATTCCATACCTAGTGTGCTGCAGATTATCCCACATTATTCCTTCTGCCTTTTGCTACCCTCTTTCTTCATTGTGCATGTTCCTCAAACATATTTCATAGGATATTGACAAGAATTGACAAGGACTTTGGTACATTGCAAAGAGAATTAGCCCTGTTCTGCCATTTACTACCTGTGTGATCTTGGGAAAAATCTCTTCATTTCCTTGGGTCTCAGATCTTCTATAAGATCAAGCAGTTTGATTAGATGGGGTTTTTTGTTTTGTTTTAAGTTTCTTCTAGCTCTCTATCTCTGCTCTGGTTCAATCTTTTCATTTTATAGCAACCCAGAGAATCAAGGTGACTGCTCAGGGTTGTTCATAATGCAAATGGTGAAGGTGAGACTAGAACCCAGACCACTGACTCCTAAACTAGTGTTTTGAAAGGCAATTCGATATGGTGGAAAGGGCACTGTACTTAGAATAAGGAGACCACCATAGGTTAAAATCCTGGCTGAGGTATTTCCTATGTTTGGTCACCGGGCAAATCACTGCCCCCTGGGAATGTTGGTTTCCCTATCCAAAAAATAAGGATGATACTTGCATCCCCTGCCTCCCTAGGTTTTTGTGAGGAAATTACATTTAATGAGCTACCATTAGGAACATAAAGCTACTTTGTCTTTTCCTTTCTGTTTCCTTTTTCCCCAAAGAGTCCATCATTTTAAATTCGGGCTGATACTAAATTCAGAATTCTAACTCTCTAATCTCTCTATCCACACTGAAAAAACCTAAAGGGCTCAGAGAAACAAGGGTTTGGCACAAGGCATGACATTATGCATATCAGGAAGTAGCTTCCTCTCTTGTACTCTCATTCCTGACTGTGCCAGCTGGAAATCCCTTCTGCCTGCCCTCTTAGCGTGAGAGCCACCCACATTCTATGACTAGTCTCTGCTTTCCCCCTCTTCACCCAATGAATTCCTACTCATACTTTAAAGGCCAACCTGATATAATGAAAACCACACTGACTGGGGAGTCAGAAAACCCTAACCTTACTCTCTGGGCTTTTTCCTTCACATATAAAATTAAAGGGCCAGAAGAGATGATTTCCAAAATACTTCCCAGCTTTAAACCTAGAATAGAGCTCAAATGTCACCTCTTTCATAAAGTTTTCCCTCGTTCCAATGGGTAATGATGACCTTGGATTTATGTAGAATTTTGTACCTCTCTTATGCATTTATCACATTTTGTTTTCTGTTATTGTTAGCTAAGCATTTGTCGTATCTTCTACTAGGCTGACTGTAAGGAGTGTGTGTGTTATCTCATCTCCTCTCAATATTTATCTCCTCTCCTCATCCTAGTCTCTGAATTCTGCTTGTGATCACTTGCTGCCAGGCCAAGCCAATTCTGATTCCTAACTCTTTTATCTGACTCTACTTGCTGTTCTTCATTATTCCTGGCTCCTTTCCCTGAGATCACACCCCATTTCTCTCAGTTGCTACAACCTTAGAGGCAGGACAATTCATCTATGGCACAGAGAGGCAACAGTCTTTTTCCTCCTCTGTGGCTGCCCATAGGCAGCTTATAAAAGTCTAGGAGTAGTAGAACATTTGGGAAGATGAGGCATGGGGGAGGCCAGGGTTTGTGGTGTCACTCACCCCAGATGTCATATGCACCACCTGACACAAGGGGATGCTCTGTGTTATCAGCCACAGCTTCTGGGTCCTCTTAAAGGCTGTAAGGTGGCTGCTGTGGCTCCACCTCGTAGACCATAGCCCGGATTCTTTCTATTATTCTGGGAATTTTGTGTAGATTTATCCAATCAGATTCTTGACTCATTCACCACCTTACTCATCCCCTTGATGCTCCCCTAGGATTTCATTTGAGGTCATCAACAAAGATATGATTAGAAATTAAATACATAACACAATATTAGAAGTGAAAAAATACAGCAATAAATAGTGCGAGCATCTCCTATCAGCCTCAATTAGCCTCTTCAGACTAGGGCTCAACCTTTCTTTGAGACTATAAGCCATGAAATTCAAAGAATCTCAATTCAACTGCCCACATTCGAGTCTTCCACTACCACTGCTGCAGAGAGGGAGGGGTACTCAGGGAGTCCCATGGCCAGGTCAAATGGAGGGATCCTGACTGCTGTTCCTCCTGCTCACCTTTGCTCACGACCCTGCTGCTTGCCTGTAGCTGCTGATTGGCAGCAGAGAGACTGATCTAGGCATATCTCTCTTCACTTGTCTGCTGACAAGCCCTTCAAGCTTAGATGGCCCTTAAAGGACTCATTTCCAGCTTCCATCCTGCATCATTGACTATCAGTGTCGGGCTCAATCTGTATTGGTTCACAAACAACTACAACAACTGTGTGAGACAGGTATCACAAGTATGATTGTCTCTATTTTACAGGTAAAGTTGTAGAGAGTTTAAGTAACTTATTCCAGGTTATTCAGCTAGGAAGATCTGAACAGGATTTAAGCCTATGTTTCTAGGCATTAGGTTTAGTGTTTCTCCTAATATATACCATTTTTGTATCCTGTTAATCAATCTTCCAGGGTACTGAGGATGATTTTAGCAGTTAAGGTAAGGTCACAGACTTCTTATGATTTTGATATTTTCATCAACTTATTTGAGAAACACCAGGGCATGTTGTAGGTCACTTAATGCCAGATAATCCACCTTCCTTTTCTAAGTAATGCTGGGATAACCAGAAAAAGAATCTTAGAATTTTATAACTAAAAGAACTTTAGAGATGATCCTGTTCATACACCTTCACCTTACAGGTCAAGAAACTGAAGCCCAGAGAGGAAGCAGGAGCATAATGGAGCTTAGATCCCAGGTCTCTAGGCTGTCTGCCATTCCTGCCTTTCCTCTGCTCTGAGATGTATGTGTGAGAACTGCCTTGGGTCAGATGCCAAGCCCTGTGCTCTAGGGGACAGATAGTTTGCACCAATGAGTCCCAGTTAAGGCTCTCCCCTCCCACTCGCTTGCATCTGTCCCCAAGATAGAACTAATCAGATTGGCAAGTCTACAAAGACCAATAATGTAGACCAATTTTTTTTTTCTTTTGGTGATGAAACCATTTCTTTTTGGGTCTTTACTGACAGAAATCTTAGTGCCAAAATAGGTGTCCTGAAGTAGACATCAATTGATTTCTGACAAAATGTTTGGTAACTGCTATTTCCTATGCAAATCAGTGTAATGGGGGAGATGAGAGAACAAGTATATATTAGGCATCTTCTAACTGGCAGGCACTTGATATGGGCAGCTAGCTGGAGAAGTGGATAGAGTGCTGGGCCTGAAGTCAGGAAGGTTCATCTTCCATGAGTTTAAATCTGGCCCTGGACATTTAACACCAATGAGCTGGAAAAAGAAATGGCAAAGCACCCAGTATCTTTGCCAAGAACACTCCAAATGGGATCCTAACAAACCTGCCTGGCAGTGTGCTAAGCACTTTACAAATATTATCTCATGACAACCTTTGTTGGGGGCTATGTGGGGTAGGTGCTATTGTCACCTCCATTTTTCACATGAGGAAGCCAAGGTAGGCTGGAAAAGGTTAGTAATAGGATGTAACAGCAAGCGCCCTAGCATACCCAGGATAGCCTGCTGGCACAGGTTCTTTAATCTGCTTTTAAAGGAAAGCAACTTTTAGAGGGTCAACAATCTTCCTTTTATTACATTCACTAGTTCAGGGGAGGGGTCAGCACCCTGAACATCAGAGAAAGTACGAGCAGAGAAAATACAAGCAGAAAAATTAGCATAAAGACCAACAGACAGGGCTCTTAACTGCTTGAATCAAAGCAATATTGTTATTCACTTTACATACACCACTGGATCAAGAAAGCCTTTACATCTGAGCAGTCGGGGTGGGGGGCAGAAGGGGTGATCTGAGCATACAGCTATCTTGACCAGGGAATCACAAGGTCCTTCTCATAAGCAAACCCCCCAAAGCAAAATTCCAACTCAGAGTATATATACACTTCTCAGAGCCAGAAGGCATCATAACCCTTGTGACTCAGTGTTTAATCAACTTAGTACCAAAAGGTGTGAGAGTCTTCCTACAAGCAAGCCTCCCCTAAGCAAGCTTCACTTAATAGGCTCCACATGAGGCCTATTAATGGGAGGGGAAGATATTCATATCCCATTAACATTACACAGCTAACATTAACAACACACAGCTAGGAAGTACCTGAGCCCAGATTTGAATTTGGGTCTCTTCTAACTCCAGGCACAGCACTCTACTCAGTGTACCACCTAGCTGCTCAGTGAATTCCGAAAGAGAAATGTATTGAGTCATGTAGTTAGCTGGAAAGGATGGTGGATTTGGAGGCAGAAGAAATGCAAGCGCGACCCCCAAGTCCGGCTCTTCTTAGCTCTATGACCACAAAGGTCTATGACCTTTACCATCTGAGCTTCAAATCACCCCTCTTGTAAAACAGCGATATTTGACCTACCTGCTTCATAATGGGGTTGTTGTGAGAAAAGTGTTTTATAGCCTTGAAACTATGTATGCATGTATGTGTATGTATTTAAATTATTTTGTATATTTATATATGCACACATATGCATACACACATACATATATACATATATATGTAATTCTGTTATATGCAGATCAGCTTTTAATTTTGGAGAGTCATCTCAAGTTGTCTGGAAAGCAAATGGAATATAAATATTACACTGTAGTTACTTTGGTGAAGGATGCTCTCTAACCACTTACAGGCCCATGAATAAATGCTTAAGAATGGGATAACTTTTAAAAAAAATAACTTTTGAACCCTCAAACCCATAAAAGAGCACCATAGTACAAGGGTAAGAGATTTGAAATCTGAGTCAGGGGATCCTGAGTTTCAGTATTGGCTCCAACACTTTATGTGAACTTGAGTAAGTCATTTTCTTTCTCTGGGCCTCAGTTTCCCTATTGGCACAATGGAGGTGAGAGGGCAGGTAATCGAGATGCTTTTTTGGTGTCTCTTTCTGCTATAGCATTTTATAATTTTGTGAATCTAACTCAATCTATTCTAATCCAATTCAATGTAATCCAACAAGCATTTATTTAACACCTACCTGAGGCATCCAGTTAGGTCCTGGGGATACAAGAGAGGAGCTTACATTTTACTGGGTGGATACAAAGCGTAAGTAGATAAGTATGTAGAGACAAGACTAACTACTAGAGGGATCAGGAAAGACTTCCCATAGGAGTTGGTACATGATGTGAGCCTTAAAGAAAGCCAAGGATACGGAGTTTCAGAGGTGAGGAAAGGGCATACCAGGTATGGAGGGACAGCCTGTACAAAAACATAGAGGTGAGTGATGGAATGCCTAGTTTGGGGAATAGCAAGAAGGCCAGTTTAGCTGGAATGTACAGTAAAATAAGGATAATAATGTTAAATCAGTATGGAAAGCTTGGTGTTGGATTGTGAAGGGCTTTAAATGCCAAGAAGAAGAGTTTGTATTTATTCTAGAAACAACAGGAAGCTATATTGTGTGTGTGTGCGTTGGGGGGTGTGTGTGTATTTGTATTTGTTCTAGAAGCAATAGGGAGTTTGTTAATGAGCAGTAAAACATCCCAGTTCAGATACATATAAATTTAACTAAATATATTTTATTAATGTTGTAGTCCCTTACATGTGTATAAAACTTTGTCATTTTCAGGACACATTCCTATATTTTTCCTTGTAATTCTCACGGCAGTTCTGTGAGATGAGCAGGGCTGATGCTATTTCCATTTTATAGTGGGGTGCACTGAAGCCCAACGAGGGGAAAATAAAACCAAACTTGCTTCAGGTCACAAATCAGCTCGTGGCCAGCAGCGTCTTCTTATTCCAAATTCAGTAAGAACTACTAGGTTCCAAATTCAACAGCCTAAGTTCTACTAGGTGCTTAACTGGTGGGTTTTTTTCTTTATTTTTTGGATGGGTTGCTAGCAATGAGAGGAGAATGAATGACCTGATTGCTTTTCCTGAATCTTGACCACTTTCTTTTGTTTTGTTGTTGTTCAGTCATTTTGGTCATGTCCAACTCTCTATAACCCCATTTGGGGTTTTGTTGGCAAAAGTACTGGAGTGATTTGCCATTTTCTTCTCCAGCTCATTTTACAGATGAGGAAACTGAGGCAAACAGTAGGTGACTTGCCCAGGGTCACATAGCTAGTAAGTATCTGAGGCCAGATTTGAACTCAGGAGGACCAGTCTTTATGACTCAAGGGCTGGCATTCTATCCACTGTGCCACCTAGCTGCTCTTGGGATCATATATACTTATTATCTTATTTATATCCATACATTCTCAAATGAATGTTCAGAAGGCCCCCAGCACGTTGCACGGATCCCTGTGGAGGGTTTATAGGATGATACCAACAAGAGCTGCACCCCAATAAAGGGCAGGTGTGGATGACCTGTAACCAGCGTCCTTAGAAGGAGTATCCACATTGAACAGATCACAGACCCACAGAGGGTATTTGGGAGATAAAAAGAGCCAACATTTCTATAGCACTTCAAAGTTAACCAAGCACATTCTTTACAATAATCTGGGAGGTGGGTGGTCTAAATATTATGATGCCCCATTTTACAGAAAAGAAAGAGTAAGTCTCAGGGAGTGATTCACCCAGCACATAGCATCTCAGGACCAGGATTCCAGCCCAGGTATTGTAGTATCTTCCTGATGTAACTCCTGTTGTAGTATCCTCACTGATATACTGAACCTCCTCAAATAATGAGGAGACAGGCTTAGACTGTGATGCTGCTATAGTCACATAGCTACAAAAGGTCAGTGGTGAGACTTGAGTCCATGCTGGCGGACTCTAAGGCCAGTGCTCTTTTCACTACATCACATTATCATTTCTGAATTTGAAAAAGAATGATTTACAGCTTTGGCTCAAATACTTTAGTAGTATTTCCAGTATTAGAAACATATTTCTAGGAGGAAAGATTCCCACTTCTTTTCTTAACAATGCCCCTCATCAGAGAATTCACGTTCTATCATTAAAATGATTGTGGAAGCTTCTGAGGCAAATCTCATGCATGTGTAGGGGTAGATGATAAATATGTTTTTTATAACAGCAATAGCAGCTAACCACAAATATGAGGAAGTGAGAAGGGTAAAAACCCTTAGGGAGAAAAAGGTAAAAGTCCAAGGCATAGGATAGTTTCCCAAAAATATGAGAATAGAGTTAAATAGTCTCAGTTCTATCAGTTCTATGTAAAATAAAGGTTTGTATTAGATTTTCTCTAAGCTACATTCCTCATCCCCGTCTGACATTCTATGTTCTAAGATTCCAGCTCTAACATCGTATGTTCTATATTTTAAGGTTCCTTATACCTCTGGTATTTTCTTCCTACTGTATTATCAGATGACACAAGAACATTTTTTTTTAATTTAAAGGATGATATTGAATATGAAAAATAAATGCCTGTTAGTTGAAAAAAATTTAAATTAAAGAAAAGTATACCATATGGCATAGGAACACGGCAAAAGAAGGGGCAAATGCCCCCAAATAAACCATTTTTAATACCTATTGAGCCAAGTGTGCAAGTATTGTGGAGTCTAACAAAAGTCACCAGCTCCCTCTAAAGATGAAGGTTTGGCATAGGCTACCAGGGGACTCTCCCCTCATATGGTTTTTCATTTCTATGCATTGCACTCAAGTCTCAGTAACTTCTGCCTAATAGCCTTGATGGTCTGAAGGCACTCAAGACAGAAATGGGTTTTGGTAGTTTTACTAACGATGAGGGAAAATGGTAAGATAGAATTAAGTTCAACAGGTAAAAGGAATGGATTTGTACCCAGACAATCTAAGTGAGAATCTTGGTTCTGCCACTTACCTTTGTGAGCTTGGACAAGTCAGTGATTAACTTCTGTGGTCCACAGTTTCTGCTCTATGAAATGATGGGTTTGTCTTCATTCAGAGATGTCAAATATTCAGCGTGGGAATGGGGGCTGAACTCAATTAAATTGTCATTGTGAAATATTTAACAAAATAAATAAAAATACAATAAAACATATATAATACTGTATTGTGGTTTAACAGCCCCCCCTTTCTATTTGAGTTTGACACAACTGTGGTAGATAGATAATGTCTTAGGTCCCACCTGATTTTAAAATTCTGTGCTTCTAAGTACAGAGCTGGAAGGCTGATGATGGCAGATAGCTGGTATAGCAGAAAAACTAACCAGTCAGACAAATATGTGGATTTCTAGTCCAGTTCTAGATCCCGGAAACAGTGTTGCCCTCTCCTCTAACCTAATCTAATCTAACCTAACTAAAGGCTTATTAACAGCATAATCTTCCTCCCCTCCCTCCCCAGCCCAACACATACCTGCTGTTGAACATTTGCTTTTAAAAAAGGATACAGTGAGAAATGTGCTTCTATCTCATCACCACCTTTGAGCCCAAGTCTTGTTCTGGTTCTGGGAAATGAAGCTGTGCATGCATATAACCACAATGCAGGAAATTGTTTCCAGAACTACAGACCAATTCAGAGTTACCTAAGGGGGTTAGGGTCGGTGCAAGTTTTTACATAAGTGGTTGGAGCCTTTAACAAATTTACCAATCTATTATATAAACATGATAATGTGTACCATATTAATAAAAAAACAAAAATCACATGATTATGTCAACAGATGTAGAAGCTTTTTTAACTTTTTAAGTCTTATTTAATATTTTACTTTTCCCAATTACATGTAAAAACAATTTTTACATTCTTTTTTTTTCAAATTTTGAGTTCCAAATTCTCCCCCTCCCCCCCATTGAAAAATGATTGATAACTTCAGCAGAGTTAACAGGATATAAAATAGATTCTCACATATCATCAGCAAGAAGAGATGGTGAAATTCCATTTTAAATGTGTAAAATACCAGGAGTTCATCTGATAAGAGACATAGAGGAATTATAAGAATACAACCACAAAACATTATTTACAGAAATAAGACAGACCTAAGTAATTGAAGGATATTAATGATCACAGTTGGACTATGCCAATATAATAACAAATGACAATTCTACATATAATGTTTTATTCATTCAGTACTACGCCAATAGTACTGAATTATTTTATAGAACTAGAAAAAATAATAAAATTCATAAGGAGAAATAAAACATCAAGAATCCATGGTAAAAAATGAGAAAAAGTTTGCAAAAAAGGGGATCTAGCAGTACCAAAATGTCGAAATATACTACAAAGCAGAAATCATCAAAACTATCTTGCACTACTTAACGAATAGAACAGTTGATCAGTGGAACAGACTAGGAACACATGATATAGAAGTTATACACATATACACATGTATATATGTACATATATATGCACATACATATACGCATAAATCATTGTTATTTCTCTGGTAAAGGCCTGATATCCAAGATAAATAAAGAACTGATTGAACTATATAAGAACAAGATTCATTCCCCAACAGAAAAATAGTCAAAGGATATGAACAGGCAGTTTTCAAGAGAAGAAAAGCAAGCTATTAGCAACCAAATGACAAAATGCTTTAAATCACTAATAACAAGTGAAACAAAATTTAAGACAGCTCTGAGATTCCATTTCCCACCCACCCGATAAGCAAAGATGACAAAACCAGAAAAAACAACAATTGTTGAAGGAACGGTGGAAGACAAACTAAAGCACTATTGGTAGAGTTGTGAATTGGTTCAGTCATTCTGGAAAGCAATTTAGAACCCTGCCACCTAAGTCATTAAGCTGTGTATAATATCGTCTTCTCAGGTAAAATGCCAGCTCCTTCAGAGCACAGACTGTTTAATTTTTACCTTCATGTTGCCCGGCACCTTGGAGAGTGAACAGGCCTTTCAATATACATATGTAGGCTGGAAATGGATAAACACAGAGAAGTCGACAGAATTTCTTTGATAAGCATAAGGAATCCATAAATCTTATGCTCATGAATTCATCTATCATGTCTGCCCTCTCCTCCCTCTGGAGGAGCTGGCCCTCTCTAATGAGGCCGTATCATTTGCTTTCAAGTCTGTCAATTGATATTTACTTTCTGTGTGATCTTGGGCGAGTCATAAATTTTCTGAGCCTTAGTTTCCTCGTCTGCAAAGTGAAGACTA
This sequence comes from Trichosurus vulpecula, assembly GCF_011100635.1. Taxonomy (NCBI): domain Eukaryota; kingdom Metazoa; phylum Chordata; class Mammalia; order Diprotodontia; family Phalangeridae; genus Trichosurus; species Trichosurus vulpecula. The sequence continues at coordinate 79,817,851 of NC_050581.1, forward strand.
CAATAGTTTCAATCTGACACTGTCGTTGTTCACTCATTTCAATTGCGTCTGACTCTCTGTGACCCCATTTGGGTTTTCTTGGCAAAAATACTGGAGTGGTTTGACATTTTGTTCTTTACCTCATGTTATAGATGAGGAACTGAAACAAATAGCGTTAAGTGACTTGCCCAGCATCACACAGCTAGTCAGATTTGAAGCCAGCAAGATGAAGTCTTCCTTACTTCACACCCGGAACTCTATCCACTGCATCATCTAGCTGGCCTTTAACCTGATTTACACTTACATGGTCAAACGATCTGCTGATACTGAAAAATGAGACATAGAAAAGGGTAAAGGTATTGACCTCGTTTGTCCTGTTTCACCCTAAATTGAACTGATGCAAAGCAGTTTCCATAATGGAGCCGCCAAAAGAAGCCTCCTTAGTCAATAAACACTTGCTCTTTTTGCCAACCAGAGAGGAATAGCAAGAAGGGGCTGTTTAGAATACTAGGATGTTTAAAATCTCATTTGAAAAACAATCCAGAGGAGGAGGGCAGAAGATTGAGTAGTCTCATCACATAAAACAATGAAAAGTAGTGGAAGTGAAATTCTTAATACCATTCAAAGCTTGACATGGTAACCAACTTAGATTATCTCAAGAACATTGATAGAGAAAACTGAAAGAAGCACAGTAAATTGATGGAAGATGGACAGATCCCTCAGTGTTTCTTAATGATCTACTTTATAGCTTCTGAACAAGCAAAATAAATAGTTAGAATCAAAGACAATTAATTGGAGAAAAATTTTCACAGTAAATTTCTTTGGCGAAGGGCTAAAATCTAGCCTACATAAAGGAATATGCCCATATTCTCCATAAAAGACATAATTGAAGTCCCAAACAAAGGCTCACCTCTTGTCCATTCATCAAGGGATCAAGGGAATTCTCTTGATCAAGTTCTACATTAGTAATGGGTTTGAAGGTAGAGAAGCACAGTGGGGACACTGTGGGGATAAGCTTCATCCATTCCATGGGTTAGGGAACAAGCAAATTGTGAATGAAGCTTTGCATTCCCTTCAGACCTGATGTACCCTTTCATTTGTGAGTTTGCCATGAAGGACTTGGGAGAGTGGGGAAGAAAGTGGCAGACAAGTATCTGAAAAACCTGCAATAGCTCATCTGTGGCTTTATCTATCATTTTCCTTGGTTTAGTACTGTGTGGCTCCAATGCAGAGAGTCAGGAACTAATGTGGTGTGTCTTTGTGTCAGGTTTCTCAAGCAGTATATGGGCAAGCCCATTGTTGCTACAGAGTCAAGACACAGAGTCCTTCTAAGGGTGGAACTGAATAGTGAAGTGATTCTGCCTCAAAGCCATGCTTTTGATCCTTTATAACTGAGGTTAATTCCACATCACTGGGGAAGACTGGCCAAGGGTGGTTTCATATCTCACTCTAAGCAGGGCTGGCAGATTCCAGTGATGAGGAAAACCCCTGGGTATGAGGAAGGGTAATTCCTGACCAGTTCTATAGATGCAGGGTTCCGATTGAAAGGAAAATAAGTGTGGACCAAAAAGTCAAATTACATTGGTGTTAAAGGTAAGCCTAATACCAATACCATGCTAGTTCAAGTTCTATGTTGGAGAACTCAACCATATATAACTACTATGGGGATAGAGAAGATCTGTGTTCATATTCAGAGGAAGATAATGGAACTAAAAAAGTCACTCCTTTTTCAATGAGAAATGTCAAATGGTCACAAGCACAAAAAGACTTCTTGGAAGAACTTAAAAAGGACTTTAAAAATTAAATAAGTGAGATCTAGGGAAAATTAGAAAAAAATAAGAGCAATCCAAGAAAATCAAGAAAATTATGAAAAGAAAGTCAATCAATTAGAAATAGAGAATCAAAAACTTAAGGAAGAAAATAATTACTTGCAAACTAGAATTGAGCAAGGGGAAGCTAATGATGTTATAAGACACCAAGAAATAATAAAACAAAATCAAAAGAATGGAAAAAGAGATAAGAATGTGAAACCTCTCATTTAAAAAGCAAGTAATCTGAAGAACAGATTGAGGAGAAACAATATAAGAATTGTTGTACTACCTGAAAAATTATGATTAAAGAAAGACTCTTGATACAATATTACAAGAAATTATCAAGGAAAATTGCCCTGAAGCTCTAGAACAAGACGGCAAAGCAGAAATAGAAAAAAATCCATCGATCACCACCCAAAATACATCTCAGGAAGATAATTTACAGGAATATCATAACCAAGTTTCAAAGCTCCCAGCTCCCAGGTTAAGGAGAAAATATGGAAAACAACAAGAAAAATATATAAATATCATGGAACTACAATAAAGATTACACAAGACCTAGCAGCTACTACATTAAAGGAGAGGTCTTAGACTACTATATTTTATAGAACAAAAGAACTGTGGTTACAACCAATGTAACTTACCCAGCAAAGTTAAGTATAATCCTGAACGAAAAAAAAATGAACATTTAGCAAACTGAAAGACTTCCAGGTATTTGTGACAAAAACAGTAGAACTTAATGGAAAATTTGACATTTAGGATCCAGGAGAAATATAAGGTAAACTTTAAAGACCAATTACAAGGGACTCAATAAAGTCAAACTGTTTACTTCTTATATTCAAAAATTTTATCAGTACTCTTAAGATTGTCATCATTATTTGTGCAGTTTGAAAGAAAGGCTTGGGCTGAACTGTGTATGATGGGGATGATTCTAAAGAATAAAAACTTCTTAGGGAGAGATAAAAAGAAGTAATTATCTCATAGAAATGAAGCATGAAAGGATGATTGATACAGAAGAAGCAAGTGGGGGGCTGGTAGTATTAGAACCTTATTCTCATCAGGAATGGGCTAAAGAGGGAACAACATATACATTTAAAGGGGTTTAAAAGTCTTCTAAATTCAAAAAGAAATAAGATGGCAAGGGGAGAGGACTGGGGGAGAGGATAAGGGAGGGATGAGTAGGTTAAGGAGGGGTGAGTAGGTTAAGGAATAGCAGGGCAAAGTAGCAGATAGAAGTAAAGCAGAGGAGTGATGAGGGATAGGGTAAATAGAATGAGAAGGATAGTGAGGAAAAATAGGAAAGAGGAAAATACACAACAAGTAATTATGGCTTAGAATATGAGTGGGATGAATTTATCCATAAAATGGAAATGGATAGCAGATTAAAAATTTAAATTCCACAATGTGTTGTTTCATAAAAATGAGAGATAGACACAAAGATAAAATAAAGGGCAGGAGTAGAATTTATTAAGTAAAAAACGCAGGGGCAGTAATCATGATCTCAGACAAAGTTAAAGCTAAAATACATTTAATTAAAAGAGAAAATGGGTAAACTACACTATGTGTTATTATTCAATATTGTTTTAAACCATTTAAAATAACTAGACTGCATAAAATACCTGAGCATATACCTGCCAAAACAGCCACAGGAACTATATGAACATAAACATAAAACATTCTTTATACAAATAAAGTCAGATCTAAATAATTGAAGTAATAGTTATTGTTCATGGATAGGTAAAGTCAATATAATTGAAAAATGACCATTTTACCAAACTAATCTATTTATTCAATGCCATCCCAATTAAATTACTAAAAAAATTATTAGAAAAAATAATAACAAAGTTCATTTGGAAGAACAAAGGCTCAGAAATTTCAAAGAAACCAGGAGAAAAATATGCAAAGGAAGCAAATTCAGCAGCATCAGACCTTAAACTATGTTATAAGGTAAGAGCATTGTTCAAGTACAAAATAGATAATTTCTTTTAATTTAAATTAAACTTTTCTAGTATAAATAAAACCAATGTCACCAAGAATAGAAGGAATGCAGAAAATTGGGAAAAAAACTTTCATAGATAATCTCTCAGATAGAATGTGATTGGGTTGGAATATTGCTGTGATATAGGAAATCAGAAGCTGGTTGATTTAGAAAAAACATGTAAAGTCTTGGACTTATGAAAGAAGATGCTGTGCACCTTCAGAGTAAGAGATGACAAGTGGAAATATGCTTAGAACTGTCTTACATATGTGTGTATGAGTGTATACATATGTGTATATTTATAAATATATATGTGTGTGTGTGTTTAATTGTAGGGTGGGGGGGAGGAGAAAAATAAAAATTACACAGCAGAGAACAAAGGAAAACCTACAAGGAAGCAAAGTTGGGTAGCTTTGAACATAACGTGTAGTAGTTATTATATAGGTTTCCTTGAAATGGAAATTTATTGTTTTATATTGAATCCTCTCTTATGTTCTGCTGTGTGCATGACCATGTTTTTTTTTCTTTTCTGGCTTTGTGTTTAAATTTAAAACGAATTTTTAAAATTTACAAAAACATATTCTATGTTGGGATGAAAGTCATTGAACAGTTAACAAAAATGTTTACTTTGACCTGACACAGCAATGAGAGGCAACAATTATACAGTGGCATTAGCTTCTCTAGATATGCCTCCCTTGTCTCCATATGGAAATGCATTTGGTTTGCAGGGCAGAGTATAGTGACTTGCACGGTCTTCAGACATTCATCAAATTGGAGGGGCACCAGATCCATGTGGGTGGGACTTTTTTTGCCTTTAAGTCACCAGGAAACTGCACCAAAGGAGGCAGGAGTCAATCAGGTCCCAGGGATCGTTTCATTGTCTTTTAGGGAAAGGTAATCCCTGTTGCAAGGAAATGGAGAATCCTACTCCTAATTGCAATTGGAAGCAGAGTACCCGTGATGAGGTAAGAAGAAGGAATATTTGCTAGGTGGAGATTAGAGGCTGAGGATTCAGAGCCTGCCAGGAAGTTAACTGTTTGACTGACTCAACCTGATTCCCCAAGGTTCAGTTTGTTTGTTGTGGCTATTTGTGTTTCCTGCTACTCAATTAGTGCTGGTGCTCTGATGTTGACATAGGTAGGGTTAACTGAACTTCCTTCTGACTCCAAAGAGCTGCGGACATGTGCAAGTGGGTATCTTTAGGGCCAGACATTGACAACATGAAGGCTTATTTCATGAAACTCCCCTGCCCCAAACTGTACTTTTATGGTTGCTAGTTGCTTGTGTGACCCCCTCCCCACATCATTATGTCAGCATTGCTATGGGACCAAACTTAGGAGCATCCCATCACTCGGGTGAGAAGGCTCAGGAAATCATGCATTAAAGAAAAAGGTCAATTCCCTAATTTGAGAGATAGGGAAATAATCAAATGAATTGAAGTTAACAACTAGCATGTTACTGACCTATCAGATGGGGTGATATAAACTGGTTGACATCATTTATAGCAAAATTAACTCTGCAGCAGCTTAGGGAGTATGAGAGTGATGGTCCTTTGTCATGGCTATTTTTCATTTTCCTAATGGATGACAATGAGCTATTCTGCAATGAGTTCAGTAACATGTAGTAGTAGAATGTCCTCTGATCTTGAACTCAGGAGACCTGAGATACTTCCTTTCCAGTCTGTCCTTCCTACAAATGCCAAAATAATATTTCTAAAACACGGATATGACCATGTCGCTCCTCTACTCAAAAAACCTTCAATGGCTCCTTATTTCCTCTAGGATAAAATGCAGTATCTTTAGCTTGGCATTCAAAGGCCCCAACAACATGGCTAAGTGGCCCAGTGCATAGAGTACCGGCCTGAAGTCAGGAAGACTTATCTTCCTGAGTTCAAATCCAGCCTCAGACACTTGCTAGCTGTGTGAGCCTGAGCAAGTCACTTCACTCCATTTGCCTCAGTTCCTCATTTGTTGTTCATCTTTTGTTTCTCAAAAAGGACCAATGACATCATGAGCATGACTTCTTGACTTGCATGTGAGTTAGGTTTAAGGGAGACAGAGTTGCCCAAAATTGTCAGCCTAGCTCTCTCTTCCAGAGTCATCAGAGTCCGGTGGCAAGACAAAGGTCCAGATGACTATTGATGGCCCTTTTCACCTGTAAAATGAACTGGAGAAGGAAATGGAAACCACTCCGGCGTGTTTGCCAAGAAAACCCCAAAGGGGCCACAAAGAGCCAGACATGACTGAACAACAACAAAATGACTCTCACCACTACACTTCACCTGCCGCTCCATGGTCAAATTGATCTTCTTAAAGTTTAGGTCTGACCGTGTCACCTCCTCCCATTCCATAAATTTTAGTGGCTCCTGATCATTTCTGGCATCAAATATAAAATCTTCTGTTTGGCATTTAAAGCCTGTCAGAACCTGGCTCCCTTCTACTTTTTCAGTCTTCTTACCTACTGTCCCTGCTGGCCTCCATACTCTGACACTGGCTTCCTTGCTTGTCCAAGACATAGACAGACAGATCTTGTTTTAAATAGCTATTTACATGTTGAGAGCACAGACTGTTTTTTGCCTTTCTTTGTATCTCCAGTGCTTAGCAAAGTGCCTAGCACACAGGAGGCACTTAATAAATGCTTGTTGACTGACCAAGCTACTTTTCTATACATTTCAATAACCTTCATTCACTCTCTGTTGTAATCAAACTGACCTTATAGCTATTCCATCTTCTGTATCTTTGCCTTCTTTTAGGTGGTCCCCTATACCTGGAATGCACTCCCCTCCAAGAATTCCTAGCTTACTTCAGAACACAGCTTAGGTGCTACCTCCTGCCCTAGGACTTTGCTAATTTCCTTTGTTGTTAAGTGTTTTTTTTCCTCTTAAATTACTTTCTATTTATTTTGGGTACCTGTCATATCCTTCTGGTAGGATGTAAGCTTACTAAAGGCAGGGGTCATTTTGTTTTGTATTTCAGTGTCTTGTGCATATTTGGTGCTTGGTAAGTATTTGTTGAATTGATGTCCTAGCTTTGCCACCTATTAGTTTTATGATCCTGAGTGAGTTATTTCAACTCTATGAGCCTCAGTTTCCTTATCTGTAAAATGCAGATAAAAGTACTTATATTCCTTTCCTTTTAGGATTAATGCGAAGGGAAAGCTTTGCCACAGAAATTCAAATTGTTAGTATCATAATTGAAAGGATACTTGCTTCATCACTGATTGTGACCTTCAGGTGACAACGACTGGGGACAAGCTCCTCATATAAAAAGCAGAGTGTGGAGGAGTAAAGCCAGAACTAACAAGAACTGGTCCTTTTCCAGACTATGTGACAAGCTGGCCCTGGCAGAACTTGCGGCTTGCTCTAAAATCAACAATAACTGACTTCTGTGTAGCGTTATATTTATAATTACCAAAAATTTTTAAATCACATCTATTTTTTTAACTTGATGACCTACTATGTGAGTCAGATAGTGAAAATAATACCACTCACATGAAAGAAGCAGCAGAGCAGAGTGGAAATGGTGCTAGATTTAAACTCAAGTAAAGCGTTCAAATTCTCATTCAGATACTAACTGCATGAATGTGACTGAGTCTCTTAGGTTTGGTTTTCTTATTTGTGAATGGCAGAAAACCATTCTTTCACTACCCTATCTCAGGAGTCTGTACAGCTTGTTAAATTTTAAGCACTATGGAAATTAGTTTTGTGGGTCACCAATTACAGAATTTCTGAGCTTGAGGGAACCTCAGAGGTCATCTAGTCTAAGAACTCATTCTTTTTACAGGGGAAGAATCTGTGGCCCAGAGTCATGGAGTGACTTGCCTCAGGTTATAGTTAGTGGCTGAGCCGGGCGTTCCACCTAGGTCTTCTGATTCCCAATCCAACCATCTCTCCCCCTAGGATGAGGCAGCTTGATCAGGCCTAAATTTAAAGAGGCGGATCCCATCAACTTCATTATGCCGAATTCAAGTTCTTTCAACAACTACTTAGAGAAGGACATCATCATTTGCCACCTGAATTGTTTTCATGCCCTCTTTAAATCTGAGTTTTGATCTCTTTTGTATTCGATGCTATTTTTTCCCTCTCTATTGCCAAAACAACAGACTCATACTTTCTAGTTAATTCTGTGGCTAGAATAATTTCGTGGGAAAGACAGATTCACAACATATTTTTTACCACATTAACTACCTGCTTGCAGAGGTACAGGATGTTGCTGGAATAACAAGTGAATACCCTTGTGTTTCAATGAAAATTCACGTTCAACAAAGATTTATTAAGCATTTTTCTTTTTTCAGACAACTCAGGTTCTTTAAAGTTTAATGGGACTAATAGGGAACTATGTTTTACATGATTGCACATATATAATCATTATCAAGTTGCTTGCCTTCTCAAAGACAAGGGAGGGTCAGGAAGGTGGAAGAGAAGTTGGAAGTCAAAATTTAAAAAAATAAATTCAAAAACTTTTTTACATGCAATTGGGAAATATTTAACAAAATAAATTAAAAAGAAAAAGAAGTTTAAAAAAGAAAAGATACCTGCTCATAAATAGTTTATTATTGAGTAGGGGAATAAGACACTAAAATACAAAACTATAGTACGTAATATATGATGATTGCATTACAGAGTTCTAAAAAGTGCTTATGTGAACTCTAAGGGAAATAGTCATTACTGACGGTGAGGTTCAGAGAAGGATTAATAAAGGGAGTGGCACGTGAATTGGGTTTTTAAAGGACGCTTAAGAATTAACAGCCAAAATAAGAATCTCTGATAAAGGCCTCATTTTTCAAATGTATAGAGAACTGAGTCAAATTCATAAAAATACAAGTCATTTCCCAATTGATAAATGGTCAAAAGATATGAACAGGCAGTTTTCAGACAAAGAAATTAAAGCTATCTATAATCACATGAAAAAATGCTCAAAATCACTATTGATTAGAGAAATGTAAGTTAAAACAACTCTGAGGCACCATCTCACACCTACCAGATTGGCTAATATGACAAAAAAGGAAAATGATGTGGGAAAACTGGGACACTAAAGCATTGTTGATGGAGCTGTGAACTGATCCAACCATTCTAGAGAGCAATTTGAAACTATGCCCAACAAGATATAAAACTGTGCATACCCTTTGATCCAGCAATACAGTGGTATCTGTATCCCAAAGACATCAAAAAAGGGAAAAGGACCTATTTAAGCAAAAATATTAATAGCATTTCTTTTTGTGGTGGCTGGGGATTGGAAATTGAAGGGATGCCCATCCATTGGGGAATGGCTAAACAAGCTTTGGCATGTGGTTGTAATGTAATATTATTGTGCTATAAGAAATAACAAACAGGATGATTTTAGAAAAACTGGGAAAGACATGAACTGATGCAAAGTGAAGTGAACAGAACCAGGAGAACACTGGACATAGTAACAGCAATATTTTACAATGAAGAACTGTGAATGACTTAGCTATTCTCAGCAATACATTGATCCAAGACAATCCCAAAGAACTAATGATGAAGCATGCTACCCACTTACAGAGAAAGAACTGATATTGTTTGAATATAGACAGACTGAAGCATGCTATTTTTCGCTTTCTTTCTTTCATTCTTATTCTCTTATTTGAGTCTTGAACAAAATCACTAATATGGAAATGTTGACATAATTACACATGTATAACCTATACCTTTTTCTATATAATAATATATAATTTTTTTAATCTGCATATGTCTTAGGGAGAGGGGAAAAGAGGGAGGAATAGAATTTGGAACTAAAAACTTTTTTTAAAATGTTAAAAATTTGTTTTAACATGTAATTAGGGAAAATTTTATACATACATACACACATACACACATATGAATTAGCTGGCAAAGATGGGGAGGGAAGACATTCTAGGTATCACCTACACAAAACAACCTATCCGTGAATTCACTGGGATTAGGGTTCAAACAGATGTGATGACAAACTATCTCATCTGTCTCATTTTCCCCCACTCAGTTTGAAATTGGAAACTTCTTTTTAAAACTTTTATTGATATCTTTTGTTTTTACATCACCTGCATTTACTGACCCATCCCTCTTTTTCATTTCCCTTCTACTTCTCCCAGAGAAATTTTCTTAATATTGAAGAATTTGAAAAAAAAATCAGCAAAACTGACTAACATATCAACCAAGTCTAACACTACATTTAATATTCTGAACTGATACTGCACAGAAGCAAGGGAGGTGCATTCTCATATCTCTTTGAGGTCAAGCTTGATCATTATAACTTCATTGCATTTGGTCTAGATTTTGTAGTTGTTCTTTCCACTTATTTTGTTCTAGTCATTGTGTATACTGTTAACCTGGTTCTGCTTGCTTCACTTTGTATCATTTTGTACGTCTTCTCTTCTTTCTCTATTTGTTATGTTTATTATTCCTTACAATATTACAATTCTACAATATTTGTTATATTCACTGTTTCTTACAAGGCAGTAATACTCTTTTCCACTCACATAACACAACTTGCTTAGCCATTGATGGGCATCTATGTTTTCCATTTTGTCCATTGGCATTTTGTACTCATATGCCATTTATGATTTGTATAACTTTGGGGAAGTCAATTAGTTTTCTCATTTGTTAAATGAAGAGGTTGGGCTACGATTGCTGAGGTTCAGGATCAACATTCCATGATCTCTGGGGCCTTCTAAGTCTAATATGCTATAATTCTTTGAGATTTCCTAATGACTTAAACATGGACCAAAAAAAATGGTAGGCTCTGGGCAAGCTAATCTAAACCCCAAATACAACCTGGCATCTTGATTGAATTGTTAAGTATGCCTTCCTACAGGGCTGCCTCTAAGTATAAGGTAATTTTGTGGTTAAGTGTTAATACTGAAAGAGAAATACTTTATAGCATGCTTTTCTTCATTCTTAAACATTCCTGGATGCTCATTATACTTTATTTCCATGAAATGATCACTCTTTTTATTGATATGGACTTTTATTTTCCTCATTTGGAGAAGATTTCCAGCCATTATAATTTTGTGCTTGGAGAGTATAACAGGAAAAACACTGAAAGGGGAGTCAGAAGACCTGGGTTTAAATTCCCATTACTTAATAACAATGTGATAATAGGAAGAGCCATGGGCTTCAGTTTCCTCAGCTAAAAAATGAGGCAGTTGGATTAGATGATCTTTGAGGTCCCTTAAAGTATAACACTCTGTATTTGTTACAGTTAAGTAATAAAACTGAGTATCATCCAGAAAAGTGATTGATTTATTTATTTAACCTCTTGGTAGACACCAACCCAAAACTTTAATTTTTATCCAGTTAATATGTAGTTTGAAGAGAATGAAAGGATGAAAGGGTTAAGATACAGGATGAAAGGGTTAAGATACCTGGCTTCTTATTGGAGGAAGAAATATGGCAACAATGAGGTAAGGGTGATTACTTGGAGGGGATTGGGAGACAATCAGGAGACACTGAGGACAGGAGGAAAAGGGGTAGTTTTGTGACATGCTTTAAGTTGGGTGACTCTTGGCCAGGGTGGGGGGGTAGAGGTGCGGGGTGGGGTGGGGAGTAATCTTGTTACTTCTCCAAAGTCAGGTGACTATGGGACTTCTTCTCAAAAATGGTAGGTAAAGGCAAAATGGTGTCACTAATACTATTATTCATTCCCTCCTTCGATCATAGAGTTCTCAAGGGAGCAGGACCCTCATCATAGTTCCAGGGTGGAAAGGGTGCTTGTGGTCACTCACAGAACAGAACACAGAATAGGTAAGTAGTAAACACACACCTCCCTAGATAATACCACTTTGGAAGAACCTAAAACTTACAGGTCCCCAGAATTACCTCTGAAAACAGCTGCACAAAAAAACCTAAATCTTGGGACAGTGCCTTCTCCACTCCAGAAGCAGAGCCCTACTTTAGCATAGAGTTAAAAGTCAAGAAATAGGCTGGAAAAATGAGCAAACAACAACAAAAAGATACTCACTATAGAAAGTTACTATGGTGACAGGAAAGATCAAAACACAGACTTTGAAGAAGTCAAAACTCCTACATCCAAAGCCTCAAAGTAAAATATGAATTGGCCTCAGGTCATGGAAGAGCAAAAAAGGATTTTAAAAATCACGTAAGAGAGGTAGAGGAAAAATTGGGAAGAGAATTGAGAGTGATGCAAGAAAGTTATGGAAAAAAGAGTCAACACATTGGTAAAGGAGGCACAAAAAATACTGAAGAAGATAACACCTTACAAAACAGAAGAGGCTACATAGTAAAAGAGGCACAAAAATCCAGTAAAGAGAAGAATGCCTTGAAAAGCAGAATTGGCCAAATGGAAAAGGAGTTACAAAAGCTCAATGAAGAAAATAATTCCTTAAACATTAGAATTGGGCAAGTGGAAGCTAATGATCAAAATAATCAATTATATAATGATATAATAATTATAATCAATAATCAATAATAATCAAAAGAATGAAAAAGAAATGAAAATGTGAAATATCTCATTGGAAAAACAACTGACCTGGAAAATAGACCCAGAAAAGGTAATTTAAGAATTATTGGACTACCTGAAAGCTATGATCAAAAAAAAAGCCTAGACATCACCTTTCAAGAAATTATCAAGGAAAACTGCCCTGATACTCTAGAACCAACGGTAAAACAGAAATGGAAAAAAATCTACCAACTTCTTCTGAAGTAGATCTCAAAATGAAAACTCCCAGGAATATTATAACCAAATTCCAGAGCTCCCAGGTCAAGGAAAAAATATTGCAAGCAGCCAAAAAAAAAACCCAACAACAATGCAAATACTGTGGAGATACAGTCAGGATAATACAAGATTTAGCAGCTTCTACATTAAAGGATCAGAAGGCTTAGAATATGATATTCCAGAGGGCAAAAGAGTTAGAACTCATACCACTGTTGTCACTCACCCTTCTCCTCCTCATACCCTCATGCTAATTGAAACTGTGTGGCCTTCTGCTTCAAATTTTGCTTCTTTTTTTTTCATTTTTTTTTTTCAGGCAAAGTGCCCTTTCTTTCCATAGTAAAAGCATTCCCTTGCTTTCCTTTCTGGTTCCTGTGTGTCATTGAGAATAGAAGGGGCCACGACAGTGGGTTTTGGTTCATTAGCTTTCCCTTGCCACTTGTAAACATAGATGACAGTTCCCTGCAATTCATAGATATCCTTTCCATGCCACCTGAGGCATGGCTTTGAGTAGTCCCCAGTGTCTGGGAAAAACTAGATTATAAATGCATTATAGATTATGTGGGTATCTCTTGGATTTAAAGGATCTAGACCCATAAAGCATCTAGCATTCTTACATAGACTTTCAAAAAACTTAATTAGAGATTCATCCTTATTTTGGGTGGTGTCTTTGAACTTATTCCAATTTTCAAGCCTTTAAGCATACTTCCATTTCATTAATTAAATGTTCTCCTGCCTACTTCAACCTAACGTAGTCAGCAGGTGCATTTGGGTTCCACTGAGGATCCTTGGGGCAGGGATAATTTATTTGGTTGCCTTGTTGTTGGCCTCCAGGAGGAGATAAATGGTTAGCAGTCTCAATGATAGTTGTTCTTTCCCCTGAGGAAAAGAATGTGTCCAATATGTCAGTCATATTCCCCCAAGTGGGATTGTGACCTCATATTATTATCTGGCACTGCCCAATAATTGTCCCTGGATCCTCATCAAATTGGGGTATGAGACAGAGAGAGAGAGAGAGAGAGAGAGAGAGAGAGAGAGAGAGAGAGAGAGAGAGAGGAGGAGGAGGCGGGGGGGGAGGAGGGGGGAGAGGAGGGGGGGAAGGAAAAGAAGAAGAAGAATAAGAAGAAGAAGAAGAAGAAGAAGAAGAAGAAGAAGAAGAAGAAGAAGAAGAAGAAGAAGAAGAAGAAGAAGAAGAAGAAGAAGAAGAAGAAATGAGGAGAGGAGAGGAAGGGCGAGGGGAAGGGGGAGGGACAGAGAGAGAAGTCACTGGAACAGAGGCTGCAGGCAAGAGAAAGTCAGGGAGACAGATTCTGTCAGAAAGAGTAGCCTAGCACACCCAATATTTTAATTGCCTACGTGCTTAGATGTCCACAAGTTTTAATTTTTTTTTAATTTGCAATGTTCAAAGGTCCCTTCTTTGGGCCACATCAGAAGCCCTTTTGGATATTTATATATTTTAAAACAATCATCACATAATTTGAGAGCTCTATTTATAGTCATTGTGAATGGGAAGTTTTCCCTCTTCCCACGCTAATAAATACTTCCCCAAGGGGGTATCCATCAGCTTATTAGAACTGGTTCCAATGATACCTTCGTCAGGGTCTCCTCACCTCATTTGGATGTAGTTTGGGGAGTATGGAGGTCTGAGGACAGGCGTACCTTCACCTAGAAAGTCTCTCAGTAGAAATTTCTACTGGAGCACTCTTCAGGGGGTTTCTGCGGAGAAGGTTCCCTTGATCTATGGTTATTCACATTGGCCCACTTCTGGCTGTAAAACTCACCAAAACTATTGCAGTTAAATAATAAAACTGGGAATCTTTCAGACAAATGACTTATTTAAGCAGTGCATGTGGCTGCAAAACAAACGATTCAGGGCTCTTCGTAGCCAAGAACCCAGAATTTCGCTGTTTACCCAATTAATATGCAGTGTGGAGGAAATGAAAACTAGGATGCATGGGTTAAGACAGCTAGCTTCTTTTTAGAGATCTGTCGACAAGTAGGTGAGGATAAGGATGAGGGGACTGGGAAACCATCAGGAGACAGAGAAGGAAAAGGGTAGTTTTCTAACATTCTTTAAGTTGGGTGACTCTTGGTGGGGAGGTAGTAGTTTCATGACTTCTCCAAACTCAGATGACTTTGAGACTTAATTTGAGGGAAGCCAGGGAAGTGAGGAAGTGGATATGAGGAGAGAGTATTCCAGGCATGTGGATTTACTCTGTGTTCAGAGAACTGTCATAGGCCCTGGGGAAGATAATTTAGAAAAGATGCCATCCCTGTGTTCATGGAACTTAAATTTAGTGTAAAAATGTGATATGAACACAGATAATCTCAGCACAAAAAGTAAACCTAGTTCAAAAGAAAATTAGTTAAGATTTTCTGCCCTTTGTCTAAAATGCATTGTTTAGCATCTTTTGGGAACATTTATTTCATTTTCAGATCAGGAGCTTACATTGTAAGAACATATAGAATAATGACATCCTAAAGTTGGAAGGGACCTTGGAGATATCATCTAAGTCTCCACCCAATGCATGAAACCTGTATTATGATGGATAAGGGAGCATCTGCTAGAGTCCCCACCCCAACGGCAAAAGCAAAACAATTAATAATTTTTTTTTGAGATCATCCCAACATAATTGACTCACTCCCGTACCCTCTGTCTATGTAGAGTCCTTAAAACTATCCTAATAATAATAAAGTTCTTAGGAGCTTTCATCTTCCTATATAGAAATGTAAACAGTTTAACCTTATTGAATCCCTTATGATTTCTCTTTCATGTTTACGTTTCTATGCTTCTCTTGAGTCTCTTCAGTCTCTGCTCGAAAGTCTAATTTTCTATTCATCTCTGGTCTTTCCATCAGGAACGCTTAGAAGTCCTACCTTTCATTAAATCTATTTTTTCCCCTTAAGTTTTTCTAGGTTATAACCTTCTTAGTTATAATTGGAATTTGGCTGTAACATTTCTAGGAGTTTTCATTTTGGGATCTACTTCAGAAGAAGTTGGTAGATTTTTTTTCCATTTCTGTTTTACCGTTGGTTCTAGAGTATCAGGGCAGCTTTCCTTGATAATTTCTTGAAAGATGATGTCTAGGCTCTTTTTTTGATCATAGCTACATGAATGCTACAGATAAATGTGAATATATATATATATATATATACACATATACATACACATACACATACACAAACATATAAGACGATACAACTTTGAGATATCATCTTACATTTTAGCCAATCTGATAGATGTAAGATGATATCTCAAAGTTGTTTTAATTTGCATTTCTCTAAAGAATAATGATTTAGAGCATTTTTTCATATGATTATATATAGTTTTGATTTCTTCATCAAAAAACTGCCTGTTTATATCCCTTGATCATTTATAAATTGGGGTTTGACTCATATTCTTATACATTTGACAATGTTCTTTATATATTTGAGAAATAGGACCTTTGAGATATTGTCTATGAAAGTTTTCCCTGGATTTTCTGCTTTCCATCTAATTTTGGCTACATTGGCTTTATTTATACATTTTTAATTTTAAATAATCAAAATTATGTTTTTACACCTCAACAATACCATCTCTTGTTTCTTCATATATTATTTTCTTACCCATGAGTCTGATAGATATGCTCCATGTTCTAAATTTCTTGTGATATCTCCTTTTATATCTAGGTCATGTACCCATTTTGACCTTATCTTGTTACATGGCTTAATATATTGGTCTATGCCTAATTCCTGCCAGATTGCTTTCCAGCATTCCCAACAATTTTTACCAAATAATGAATTCTTATCCCCAAAACTTAAATCTTTACATTTGTCAAACACAAAGTTACTGTAGTCCTTTACTACTACATACTGTATGTCTACTCTGTTCCACTAATCTACCTTCCTATTTCTTAGCCAGTAACAAATAGTTTTGATATTTACTGCCTTATAATATAGTTAAAGGTCTGGTACTGTTAAATCTCCTTCCTTTACTTTCCCCCCTACCCTCGATTCTTTAGAATTCTTGACCTTTCGTTCTTCCAAATGATTTTTTTTCTAACTCAATAAAATATTTTTTTAGTAATTTAATTGGGATGGTATTGAATAAACAGGTTAGTTATGATTGGGTGATAGGACCTGGACCCCTAAAAGGAAAATACCATGTCTTGAAAGCAATCCAGTTCCAGAATTTTCCCATACTGATCACTGGCATCTCACCCCCCACCTAGATACTTGACAGTCTTTGCACAGTTGCTCTTGGCCTAACCCAGGCTACTTCATTCCTTTCACTACTGCACCTGTCTCCCCCCCTCCCCCACTTCTCCCAGGCTATTTACCACTGCTTAATTCCATCCAGATCTTTTCACTGTCATTTTTTTTTGTATGTAAGTATCAGTTTCACCCCCATTAAGCTGCAGATTTATTGGGAATCTAGCACGAACTACTGGCTTTACAATAAACCTTGCCATTTTGACTAGAAGGTTTGAGTGCGTGAATTTTTTTCCAGGTGGACACCACCCTGTACCCTGACATTTTGGGGTTCCCAGCAACCCCAAACAACATCAGTTAGGTAAAATTGTCATTTTTATTATATTGGGTTTGCCTACCCATGAACAATGAGTGAGTATTTCACCAATTACATAAATCTGACTTTATTTGTATAAAGAATGCTTCATGTTTATGTTCATGTAATTCCTATGGCTGTTTCTGCAGCTATACTCTCAGGTGTTTCACACTGTCTAGTTATTTTAAATGGTCTAAGACAGGGGTGAGGAATCTTCAGCCTTGAGGCCACATGTAGCCCTTTAGGTCCTCAAGTGAGGCCTTTTGACTGAATCCAAACATCATAGAACAAATCCCCTTAATAAAAGGATTTGTTCTGTAAAACTTGGACTTAGTCAAAAGGCTGTACTTGAGGACCTAGAAGGCCACAGGTTCCCCACTCCTGGTCTGAGAATATTGAATAATATTGGTGACACATAGTGTAGTTTCCCTATTTTTCTCTTTTAATCTATTTTAGCTTTAACTTTGAGATCATGATTACTATCCCTGCTTTTTTAACTTAAGTTCTATTCTAGCCCTTTATCATAACTCGGTATTTTTCATTTTTGTTGTTTCCTTAAAACAACATATTGTTGAATTCATATTTTTAATCTATTCTGCTATCCATTTCCATTTTATGGATAACTTCCTCCCATCCACATTCAAAGTTATAATTACTTGTATAATCCCCTCCATCTTATTTTTCTTCACTATCCTTCTTGCCCTATGCACTCTATTCCTCCTTACTCTTTTCTACTGCTTACCTTGCTCTCTTCCTTATTCTACTCAAGTCCCTCCCTATCCTCTCCCTCCACTTTAATCTACCTATCTTTCTAAGTTTCTCCCTTATCCCCTCCCTCTCATTCTTAATCTACACACCCTTCTAAAAGTCTCTCCCTTATCCTTTCCCCCTACCCTGTCCTATTGCCTCTTATTTCTTTCTAAATTTGGAAATTTATGCCTTTAAAGGTATATGTTTTTCCCTCTTTAACCCATTCCTGATGAGAATAAGGTTCCAATACTACCACCCCTCCCCCAAACTTGCTTCTTCTGTATCAATTCTTCCTCTCATGTTTCATTTCTATAATTACTCCATTTTAGCTCTCCACACAATTTTATTTTTTAGAATCATCCCATCATACACAGCTTAGCCCAAGCCTTTCTTTCAAACCATCCAAATAAGGATGACAGTCTTAAGAGTACTGATAACATTTTCATATATACGTAAACAGTTTGACCTTATTAAGTCCCTTATAATTGGTATTTACTGTTTATCTTTTATTTCTCCTGGATCTTGCATGAAGAATTTTCCATTAAGTTCTGTTCTTCTTTTGTCACAAATACTTGAAAGCTTTTCAGTTCTTTAAATGTCCATTTTTTTTTCCATTCAGGATTATACTTAACTTTGCTGGGTAAGTTACCTTTGTTGCAACCCCAGCTCTTTTGCTCTACAAAATATAATGTTCTAAGACCTATGGTCCTTCAATGTAGAAGCTGCTAGGTCTTGTGTAGTAATCTTATGGTTCCATATTAAATTTTTTCCCCTTGTTGCTTGCAATATTTTCTTCTTAACCTGGGAGCCTTGAAAGTTGGCTATGATACTTCTGTAAGGTTTCCCCCAGGACCTCTTTCAGGTGGTGATGAGATTTTTTTTCTATTTCTGCTTTACCTTCTTGTTCTAGCACTTCAGGGAAATTTTCTTTGACAATTTCTTGCAACATTTTATCAAGATTCTTTTTTTTGATCACAATTTTCAGGTAGTCTGGCTACTCTTATATTATCTCTCTTTGATCTGTTCTCTAGATCAGTTGTTTTAGGTGGTGCAGTGAGTAGAGCACTGGCCCTGAAGTCAGGAAGACCTGAGATGTTTCAGTCTCTTCCATTTTTTCATTCTTTTGATTTTATTATTTCTTGGGGTCTTATAATGTCATTAGCTTCCCCTTGCCCAATTCTAGTTTATAAATAATTATTTTTTTCCTTAAATTTTTGATTCTCCATTTCTAGTTGATTGACATTCTTTTCATAATTTTCTTGGGTTTCTTTTAGTTTTTTTTTCCTAATTTTCCCTTGATCTCTCTTATTTGATTTTTAAAGTCCTTTTTAAGTTCTTCCAATAACTCTTTTTGTGCTTGTGACCACTTGATGTTTCCCACTGAAAAAGGAATGGCTTTTTTAAGCTCCATTATCTTCCTCTGATATCTTCTCTATCCCCATAGTAGCTATCTATGGTTAGGTTCTTTTTCCAATGCTTACTCATTTTTAAAATTTTGTTTTATTTTCAGTAGCTTATTATTATAATAGATTCTAGTCCCAAGGTGTGGGCAATGATGCCCCAGGCCTCAGGTACTTTTTGCTGTTCTTTTCTGATCTCTGTCCCAGGGCCCAAACTTGGGCACTCCCTACCACTCCTAAGCCATGGCTAGGGCCCCCTAGCCATGCTGTCCTGCAAGTGCTCTTACTCCCTGTGACCCAGAAGGTGGTTGCGACCTTTAGCTGTCCTCTCTGCCCTAGAACTGAAACCAGAGATTCTGTCCAGCAGGGTCCCTGTCCATCTGCTACTGTACTCCTCAGGCGTTTTCTAGCTCCTGCTCCCCCCTGCAGCCACAGCTCAGGACCATGTCTGGTCAGTACAGCTGTGCTTGGCATCCCTAGACAGTGAAAATCCTGTAATGTTCTCCTACTCAGTTGCCTGACTTTCACACTGTCCATGAGGTGAAAGTTCCTGAGGCTGAGGCTGCCTCCCAACCCAGCTGTCCCCATGGCTGGTTGTTTGTTGATTTAGTGGAGTTGTCCTGGAGGTGTTTGCACTTCACTCAGGACAAACCTCTACCCTGGAGGTCTTCACCAGTTGTCTTAGAACAACTGCTTTACCCTGACTTTTGTTTGTTTCTGTTGCTCTATGTTTGCTTTGAGATGATGTTCCTTCTTTTTTTGTGGAGGAAATCTGGAGAGCCTGAGGTTTTCTGGCCTACTCTACCTCAGTCCCAGAATCCTTTCCTAGTCCAAACATTCTTAAATTATCCCTTCTTTATTTTCTAGATCAGTCATTTTTCCAATGAGATATTTTATATTTTCTTCTATTTTTTTCATTGTTTTGATTTTGTTTTATTGTTTCTTGATGTCTCATGGAGTCATTAGCTTCCATTTGACCAATTCTAATTTTTTAAGTAATTATTTTCTTCAGTCAGTTTTTGTGCTTATTTTTCCATTTGGCCAGTTCTGCTTTTTAAAGTGTTATTTTCTTCAGTATTTTTGGTGCCTCTTTTACCAAGCTGTTAATTGCCTTTTCATAATTTTCTTGTACAGCTTTGATTTCTTTTCCCAATTTCCCCCCATAATTCTTATTTGAATTGTAAAATAACTTTTCCAGGAATTCTTGTTGGGCTTATAACAAATTCACATTTTTTTTCCTTTGAGGCTTTGCTCATAGCTGTTTTGACATCATTGTCTTCTTCTAAATATGTGTCTTGATCTTCCCTGTCATCATAGTAGCTTTTTTATGGTGATGTTCTTTTTTAATGTTTGCTTATTTTGCCAGTCTATTTCTTGGCTTTGAACTTTATGTTAAAGTTGGGCTCTGTTCCTGGGAGAGGGGAATGGGGCACCATCCCAAGCTTCAGGCTTTTTTGCCCTGCTGTTTTCAGAGTTAGTTCTAGGAGTATGGGAGTTTTCAGTACTTCCAAAGTGATGTGATTTAGGGAGAAGTGTAGTCACTACTCTCATGTAAGTTCTGGTCCATACCCAGGAAGGGTAAGGTTCCTGATCCCTTGAAGCCACAAGCACTCCTCCTCCTCCTCAGGGCCCCTGCTCCCTTGTGACTGAAAGCTCTCCTGTCCACCCTGGAACTATGACCTGGAAGTAGATAAAGGCAATGGAGTTACCAAACAGCACCTAGGTCCTGCCCTCAGTTCTGGCCCAGGGCCCTGCTATAATCTCTTTCTGACCAGTTGCCCAATCCCCTTACTATTTCTGGCTTGACAGCTTCCAAAGCTGCTGCTGCCACTGTTGCAGCCTCCAAGGCCCTTAGTTGGTATTGCTACCATGTGGACTACAGGCCAGCTCTTATGTCATTATCACAATTTTCTCCTTTTGACCTCCTAAGTTATCTTGGGGTGGGAAAACATCTCACTCCAATCTTTTGTTGGCTCTGCCACTCCAGAATTTGATTTGAGGTCTTATTTTAAAGTTGTTTGGGGAGGAATGTTGGGAGAGCTCAGCTATAGCGATTCCTCTACTCTTGACTTTGTCCCTGGAAATTTCAGCTAATAATTTCTTGACTTGCCTTACTGATAATTTCCTCAAATGTGAAGGAACACAGGGCAATTCTATCATGTGTCTGATTCTCAGCAACATGGAGGAACTGGCTGCTTTGGTGGAGTTGATGGGAACCTTGGAGGTGGGTGGGAGAGTGATTACATCATCTTAGGATTTGCAATAGAGAAAAGCCAATAATATTTTAACATATACCTCAGTAGTCCTTCCTATAAGATGTGTGTTGTTATTGTGAATATCAAAACAATGGCTTGAGGGAATGCATTGATAGATATCTAGAATCCTGCCCACCCTGCCTTAGGGGAGATTTGTGATGCCTGCCTTGACAGAATCAGAAGAAGGGACCATAAGACTGGTGTGTAGGTTCTCCATTGAGAGAGATGGATATCACACTAGAATTACATCTCTTTGTCCACCAAAATATTCTTGGTGTGGGGGCAAACCTTTTAGAGTCAAGCCACTTCTCTGGCCACTATTTCTTAAAGGGTGAAGGTAACCAAAGATGGTTGACTCTTTTTGACCAAATGCTAGTTACATAAAAAACTATCACAAATAGTGAAAAGCAAGTAATCCCATTTATCCAAGGAAATAGTGAATAGAAATAGGAGAAATTGTACAGATTGGAATATACCAGAAAACACACCAGAGTGATGTAAGTGGGCTGATAACTTGCTTAACCAAAAGAAAGGTATCAATCTCACCCAAGGAAATTTTGTCAAGTCTCTAAGGAAGCAGGATGGAAATAAGGAACATACTGAGGCTCCATATTTCCTTACATGTTTGCCATGTCCAAATTCTTTTTCTCCTTCCTCCCTGAAATTTATGTCAAAGAGACCCTAGACCTAGTCACGTCCTCTTACAAAGAAGGAATGAGTGGTGATGCTCCTCTCTAAAGCCTTCAAGCCAGCTCTGCTCCTCCCACAGGGGATGTAACAATAGCTAACACTTACATAGGGCTTGCTACGTGCCAGGCACAGGCATGTGCTAAATGCTTTGCAATTACCTCATTTGATCCGCACAATATCCCTCAGAGGTGGGTACTATTATTATTTCTATTTTACAGATAAGGAAACTGAGGCAAACAAGAGGTTAAATGACTTGCCCAGGGTCACACAGCTAGTGTATAAGCCCAGTGTTCTCTCTGCTGTGCCACCTAACTGCTCCAATTACATTATCTTTTTGGCTGTCATGACACTGTTGATTCATATTGAGCTTGTGGTCCACTAATATCCCCAGGTCTTTTTCTCACATGATGTTTTTGTTTAGTCATGTTACTTGTGCTTTTGATTTTTTTTGACCCCAAGTGCGTTATATTTTTCCAATATTTCACCTTGCTAGATTTGATTGATCATTTTAGCCAACTGAAATTCTTTTGGATATTGATTCTTCTGTCTAATGTATCAGCTTTGCTCAAGGTCATACTCTATGTGACAGAGCTGTGGTTAGAACTCAAGTGTCTTTATTTCAAGTCTAGTGTTCTTTTTACTCCATCTTGAATGTGTTGGAGGTGATGGGGATGAGACCTGGACCCCTAAAAGCCCCTGTACTTTCCCATACATTTCAGCAGCCCAGATCTTTGCTTGAGGTATCTGGCCCATCCCAGTCAATAACCCTTTAAAATGCACTTTCACTGTGGGATCTGGCCACTTAACTCCTTCCATTATCTGCACCTGGACCACCCCAGGCTACTTGCCACTCCTTAATCTCATCCAGACCCTTCCTCTGTTGCCTCTGGAGTACCCCAGGCTACTTGCTACTCCTAGGTCCCATCCAGATCTTCCCACAGTCTTTCTGTATAAAAATGTCAATCTTACCCCCATTAAATTGCGCAGATTCTTAGAATCTGGCCCACTTGTATTGGTGTCATAAAAACCACAGACCCATTAGGAATCTTGCCCACCCAACCAGCATCATAAGAAACTCACTACTTGGACTGAAAGAAGGCTTGAGTGGTCGAATTCTTTCGAGGCAGACCTGCCTTGCACCCTTGCATTTTGGAGCTCCTAGCACCTTTAAACTGCAACAGAGCTGTGGGAGATAAAGTTGGAAAAGGAGGTCAGAATCAGACTGTGATGGTCCTTGAATGTCAGCCTATTGAATATTGGTAGGCAGTAGGGAGAGATTAAGCTTCTTCAGTGTTGGGGATTTATGTCCCCTCTTCACTCTTTTTGTACTCTCCAGTACAGCAATGAGTCCTCCATCACTAGAGTGGTCAATCAACAAATGTTTGTTGAATGGCTGACCTATGATAGAGGGAACATACAGTAGATAAGTGCTGGGACGAGGAGACAGGAGCCTAATTTGTTATACAACCCTGAGAAATCATTTTTCCTCTCTGAGCTTCAGTTTTCTCATTTGTAAGATTTAGGGGTTGGACTAAATAATCTCTAAGGCAAGGGTGCTTAACTTTTTTTTGTGTTGTGGACCACTGGTAGTCCGGTGAAGCCTATGGATCTGAGTAATGTTTTTTAACTTCATAAAATACATAGGATTACAAAAGGCATTCATTATATTGAAATAAACATGTAATTTTTTTTCCCATTCAAGTTCATAGACTCTCTAAAATCTGCGGATATAGATTTTGGGTTCATGGATCCCAGGTTAAGAAATTCTGCTCTAAAGCCTCTTCCAGTTCCTAATTCTACCCTTCTATAAACTTCTAGGAATATCTGTGTTTTGATACTATGCTATGAAACAATACCGTACATATGTTTTCATATTACATGAATAATTTTGTATTAAAAATGAACCTAAGGGATATGATATGAGAGGTCTGATAAATAGGGCCTCTAAGACTTGGATTCGATCTGAAATAATTTTTTTGTTTTATTTTTTCTGACTTTACTGCTTCAAGCACAGCGTCTGTACCTGGTACAAATGTACACATTTGTGCATGGTATTTGTACTTGGTACAGATGCAGTACAGAGTACATGGTATTTGTATTCCCCAGGCAGAGGCAAATTAAATCAGTCTTTCGTTTATGATGTGATCTTTGAAAATCCCTGTAGCTGAAAACATGTGGCCAATGAGGTCTTTGTAAACTTAGGCCAATTCTCATTTAACAAATTCACTGATTGTCAATGGGCTCATATGAAGACTTCCCAGCTTGGTAGAACCTGCCAAGGCGGTCTTCCTCCCCTTTAATAGTAGTGTCTTCCATCTATCCATCTATCTATCTATCTATCTATCTATCTATCTATCTATCTATCTTGTTTGTACATAGTGGTTCGTGTTAGGGTGGGCGCTCCTAGAGAGAAGGGGTATTTTTCCGTCTTGTAATCCCCAGTACTTTGCCCGGTGCCTACCACACAGTAGTCAACAAATGCTTATCTTCTTAACTTGACTTTTAGGCCCCTACTAGCATTGACTTTCCATGTTCCAGGTCACCTACCAGCCAAACATGCCATGCTCTGAGGTCCTTCCCAGCTCTGACAGCCCAAGTTCTAGATCCCCCCTCAGTTCTGTCAGACCACGTTCCAAGTCCCCCCCTCAGCTCTGACAGCCCTGTGTGGTTTAGGTTCCCCGCTTCAGCTCTGATACTCTGACTCCAAGAGCCTCACGTGGGGAAGCGAAAGTTTATTCCTTCCCCCTCCCGCACACCACAACATCCGGAGGAGCGCGGGGAGGCGGAGGCGTTGGTAGGCGGTTGCCAGCGGAAGCGTGGGCGTCTCGGAGGCCGCGCCCGTAAAGCCAAGGCCACATCACCATAGCAACAGCGTCGCGCCCCCTTCCCGTCCTCCTCAAATCCTCCTTCAGGTGTCCAGGAAGCCGGAAACGGAAGTGCGTAAGCGGCGCGGCCCTTTGGAGGGGGGGCTCTCAGGGGCGGCTTCTTGGCATTGGCCAATGGGGAAGTCGCTTTCCTTTTAGTCCCTCCCCCTCCCGCGGTAGGAGCGCGCCAGGTACGGGGTCTAGTGTTTGGGGACTGCAGCGGACCCGGGGCGAGTTCTGTGGGGTGGCAGTGCTGGCAGGGGGTGGGGCCACCAGCGGGAGTGCCTAGACTACGGGGCGGGGAGCGCCAGGAGGCGAGGAACTGGGAGCAAGTTATTTGGAGTCACTGGGCTCTGGCATCCCCAATTCAGAATTCGAACCCGGGGCCCGCGGTGGCAAACCCCTACGTCATTCCACTGCTTTTGGGGAAGGGAGGGCGGGCACGTAGTAGGCGCTAAATAAATGTTCTTGACTGATCGTTTGGGTGGATGGAGAAGCCCGTGCGGCCATAGATGGAGCATGGTCCCTAGGCCTGGAAGGCTCCTTAGATATCACGTAGAGTTAGATCGCGGCCCATTTCTCAGAGGTCGAAACTGAGGCCCATGGAGACGTGGACACGCATGGATTCAGGGCAGGCCTGGGACTAGAACCCAGTCCTTCTGAGTGTCAGGCCTTTCTACGATACCACCCTGTATGGCATAGCCGTGGCCTCCCCGCATCCCTCTTTTTCTCTGTAAGGTCCACCTCGGGTGGGTGGTATCTTTTAAGGACATTCCTCATCAGCGTTTGACTGGTAGTCCCAGTCAAATATTTGCATTTCCTTTCTTAGACTCAGCATGTATAGATAGCTCCAGGGACAGGAAGAATCCCCATGAAAAATAACATGGAGACCCGTGTATATATATACGTTACAAGCAGGTGGAGAAAGAGACAAAAAGGGACATTGTCCAGGTAGAAAGGAAATAGGAATAAATCTAAACCTAGGATAAAGTACAGGGCACCTTCCAGTTCTAATAGTTTATTATTTATTATTCATCATTTTAGCCAGTTGAAATTCTTTTAAATACCTGTTGTGTTCAAGGTGTGACACGTTCTGCCTCCTGGGGGATATAAAGATAACATTACATAGATTCTGCCATTAAGGAGGTTACTGTCTAGCAAGGGGAAGATGCATGGAACTGACACAAATTAGACAATGATTAATACACAGGAGAAGTCAAACTGGTTCAATGAGGAGGTTGGGGGTCTTACCTAAACTTTGTATCTCACCCACTGCCTAGCGTGGAACCCAGCAAGTAAGGAATGGAGACTTAATAAATGTTGATTTAACTGATTCAGCTGAGTAAACATGAAGGAAGGGTCTCTTCTAGTTGGGCTCAGGGAAAGTGTATTGGCTGAAGTGGCCCCTTGACCTGGTTTTTGAAGGAGAGGAATGATGTCAATGGGCAGAAATTGAACTGGGTTATGTGTCATGGAAACAAAGAGCCAGTATGACGAGAAATGGGACTGACCGTTTGTTTAACTAAGCCAGAGTGCACAGAGGAAATACTCTTAGGCTACAGAGGTAGATTATAGCCTGGTTTGGGAGGTCCTTGTGTGTCTGGTGTTCGCATTTGATT
Source organism: Trichosurus vulpecula (assembly GCF_011100635.1). Classification (NCBI taxonomy): domain Eukaryota; kingdom Metazoa; phylum Chordata; class Mammalia; order Diprotodontia; family Phalangeridae; genus Trichosurus; species Trichosurus vulpecula. The sequence goes on from NC_050581.1 coordinate 79,844,409, forward strand.
TTGGAGACCTTGGGGAACCTTTGAAGATTTTCGATCGTGGAAATGATGATATTTTGATCTGTGGATCAGGAAGATTACTGTGGTAGCCTTAGGGTACACTATTCTTAGGGAGGAAGAGAAATCAGTCCAGGAGATTGAGAAAGATCAATCAGAGGTAGGAAGCGGACTGGGAGGGAGGGAGCAGTCTTGTGAAAGATAAGTGAAGAAAGTATGAAAGGAGGAGTGAGTGATTAACAGTGTCAAATGCAGCAGAGATGTCTAGGAGGGACCTGAAATAAATGCTAGATTGGAGAAGGGAAGGACTAGAGGTATGATTAACATAGTAAATAGTCTAGGTGAGAGGTAATCAGGTCATGAATAGGGATTGGAAAGGAGAGAGAGACAAACAAAAGAAATTTCAGATGTAGGATTGATCCAGTGCTTAGCACAGAGCTTGGCACATAGGAGATGTTTAATAAATGCTTGTGGTCTTGATTGAGTTTGGCAACTAATTGTGGAGTATGGAAGTGAGGGGAAAGTCTAGAATAACTCAGAGGTTTCTGTCTGGGTGTGAGAAAACTGGACAGAAATAGGAAACCAGCAGGAGGGGCGAGTTTTGAGGGAAAGTTGATAAGGGACGTCTTGCATTTTGAGTCATAGCAGGATATCCAAATAGAGATGTCCAGCAGGGAGTTGGAAATATGGGTGAGGAAGAGAGCTATGCACTAGTTACCTATTTCTACTAATTATTTTTAAATGCTGGGTGCTGAAGTTATTTCTTCACATGGTATTCAAGAAAACTAAGGTTTGTGGGAGTGAAGGGGATGACCACTACAGTAAACAGATGCTTTGGGGAAGGGGAGAGAAAGAAGGCCTGAGGCCAACCATAAGCAGAGCCCTTAAGAAATCATGACAGAGTATTGAAAATAGAGGGGACCTTTCATTTTACAAAGAAGGAAATTGAGGCCCCAAAGTCGTGAAGTGATTTGCCAAAGGTCACAGAAGAAGGCAGGCTTATTCATTTCTTACTGCAATTGAGGATGAGATGAAGACATATGGGCACAAATCTCATAGACTCAAATTGTTACACCTGGAAAGGACCTTAGTCACTTACCTGTCCAACCCCATCATTTTACAAAGAGGGAGGCGGAAGTCCAGATTTAATGTCAGAGCAGGGACTAGAAGACTTATCACCTGATTCTTGGGTTACTGCCATTTCAGCAGGGTTGTTGAATTTAGATGTGATATGGCCAAGCTTCACTCAGGCATACTGTCCTTTCCCCGAAGCTGGTCCCTAGTCTTAAGACTTGGGATGAGCAGCTGAATGGGAAGGGTGCTTCTTTGTAGTCCCTGGGTATGCTATGACTCCAAGCTCACCCTTACAATCCAGCAATCTCCTTTAGGGCAATATGGCCTTGGGCCTGTTACTGTCTGTGGTAGCAGGCAGTTGAAGGGCTACACATTTACTATGCTCACTTAAGCTTTCCCATCCCTTCACTCAAGAGTCTTGGCCACTGACAGGTAATGAGGTGACCTGCTTGCTAGGTGTCTCCTCTTACCCCAAAGCTAGGTCAAAATTAGTTTTTGTCAAGTGATAGCCTCCACCTTCTCTTCCCTCTTCCTATGGTAAGATGTTTATCCTGTCTTCCTCCTATCCTCTTCTCTGCCAATCTGTTACCAGGCTTTGCCCAACTCTTCCACTTTCTGCCTTAGAAGAGTACAATTAGTGGTCTGTACATTTCTGACCTTGGGAAAAGCCTCTGTCACACCACCCTCATTTCAGCCCTGGAGAATTTATTAAGCATTTGCCCAAATAAGATAATTGAAGCTGTGGGGGTGGAGGACTTTGTTATGGGAGAGTGTGTGGATTACACAAGAAGAGTGGATAGAGGTTTAGGGTATACCATTCTTAGAGAGGAAGAGAAACCAGCCGAGAAGATTGAGAAGAATCAGTCAGAGATAGGAAGGGAACTGTGAGGGAGGGAGCAGTCCTGTGAAAGACAAGGGAAGAAGGTAGGAAAGAAGAGAGAATGATTAATAAAGTCAGATGCTCCAGAGATGTCTAGGAGAGGCCTGAGAAAGGGCAGTTATTAGTAATTTGGAAAGAATTATATTATAGAGTAGAGAAGGTAGAGACGAAAGAGCTGATGAATGGGTAGTGAGTCAATAGAGGCAGTGAGGGTAGACCAGACTATACTTTCTACAAATTTAGCAATGGTAGAAGGGAGAGAACTGGATGAGAACTTGACGAGGTAGCAAAGTCAAGGGGAAGATTTTTTTTTTCCTTTTAGAGATAAGGAAAAGCTGAGCATGTTGGTAGATATAGGAAAGGAACTAAAGGAAAGGAGAGATTGAAGATGAGCTGGACAAGGCTCTAGAAAAGGAATTCTTTACCTGTGATCTGTGTTAACCTATCACAAATTTTTCTTTCGATGATTGTATTTCAATATAATTGGTTGCCTTTGTAATGCTATATATTTTTTTTCAATGCATTTAAAAACATTCCAAAAAGTGATCAGTAGGTTTTATCAGACTGCCAAAGGTGTCCATGACCCAAAAAAAGGTTATGAACCTCTGGTCTAGAAGAAAAGGGAGGGGATGGTTCTGAATTAAATAATAGGTGGAAATTTAAGGTGGATTTAAGAAACATTTGTAGAAGCTGAATCAGGCATGAAGTCATAGAATGTAAGAGTCGGAGAGGACCTAAGAGGGTATCTCGTCTACTTCTCTCATTTGACAGTTCAAGTAACAGGGCCAGAAAAGTAAAGTGACTTGGTCATGATCACTCAGTAAGATGCTAGACAGAGCTAGAATGAGAACCACCTTCCAACTCACGGTTCAGGACTCTTTGCACTATACCACATTGCCTGTCACTAATAGATATATCAGAAGATACTCGGATTTATTCCCTTGGCTTCCCTACTCTCCATACCGCTGTATATTACTGATCAGGAGCTATGCCACTACATCACTTTACATTAAGCAGTTTGTTCCCTTAATGTCAGGAGAATAGCCTATGTTATACTTATATTAGAACTATTTGCCCTCTTTTTCCTATACCCAATACACATAACTTGGAAGCTTCCCTTTGTATCAGGTAATACAGAGAGGTGGAAAAAAAAATGAATCTTGTAGAATATTCTTAGTAGAGGATATGTGTGACCCGTTCCAAAATATTTCAATAAAATAGAAAACCATTCCCCCAAAAAAGGCACTTAACTGCTCTGAGACAACTGAAGGCTTGAGCCTGTTTACTCCTCCTTTGGAATCTGGATCGTCATTTTATAATAGGAACCAAAGAACAAATGAGTTTTGTGTAGGGTGAATGGAGAAGGATCATCATTTATTGCTGTTGTGCTATTCCTAATGTATACGCTATTAATTGAGTAGTGGCTGTGGTACATGTTTGAGAGGTTGCTGAATTAGACGTGATCCTTATCTAGTAGATTTGTGAATTGGACAGATAGAAGATGGAAACATGGGAAAAGAATGGAAGTAACCACCAACATCCTTATAAGCACTTTAATAAACAAGTACTTTCCTGAGAGCTAGGTAGGACAAGTATTATTATCCTCGTTTTACTGATACCCAGAAAGGTGACTGGCAGAAGGTCAGTCGATGTTGGAACTGGGATATGAGTCATGGATACCAAGTTCAAAGCTCTTTTGGATTTTGAGTGGCTGCCATGATCTGATGGTCTCAAGTATTGAGCAACACTAAATTTGTTTTGGTTCTCTTTGAGGATCTGGGCAGTTGTAGGGTATTATTTAGGAAAAATAAAACTGGCAAGTTATTAAATGGTTCCTTTTGCTTTTGCAAAGCTGTCCACTTAATTTTGGTTGGCTATACCTGACCTGCAAAATTCCATTTCTATAGCTTCAAACTGGATATGCTTTATCTTGCAACAACAAAAGTGTGTTGGTAATGCCTACACAACAAGCATGGAGAATTGACATTTCTTTAAGAGAGAAGGGGATTAAAGGCTGATGTGTCTGACCCTCAGGCTTCAGAGTTCTGTCCTTTTGAAAAAAGGCTTTGTTGACTTGTTAACTTTTGTTACTTGGATACTTATATGGATCTATGTTCTCACTGATGTGAGTATTCCCTCCAGTAATGCAGATTGCAACCCATTCATGCCTTCTGTGTAATTCTTGGCTCTGTCCTCAAATCCTCCATAGAGGATAGCCTCAGTTCTCTGGAGGGTTTCACCTGGGATATCTGATATTTTGTGGCTTTCAGTACAACACTTGTTCTGTTTTCTTTTTCTCACTATATGATCAACTTTTGTCCATTGACAACCATACATTTCCCTGGACACACTTCATATGCCATTTGTTGCATAAAGTCATCAAAGGCAGTATGCTACAGGTTACACTCATTATATGTATCTCCAATGCCTCATGGGGCACCTGCAATTTTTTAAGAGAACGTGGTGTTTGATGATTTGCTACCATAAGCATCACTTGAGGAATTTTGTTGTAAAGGTATTTGTGTGTGTGTGTGTGTGTGTGTGTGTGTGTGTGTTGTTTCTGTTTTATGTCAGGGAAGATTGGACATTGAAAGTGTGGTACAATTTTACAAATGCTATCCAACGTCATAGAATCAGGGAATTTCAGAATTGGGGGTGACCTTATTGGCAATCCATAGTCCAGTTCATAGTTGAAAAAGAATTCCTTTACAACCTATCTGACAAGTAGATGTCTAGCCTTTGCTAAATAATAGAAGGGAGCCCCATCTCCTCTTCTAGGTCCAGCCTGTTGTCCCTCTGCAGTGCCTGTCCGTGGCATATTTATCGATGAACTAACTTAAAAACCTGCCCATTGCAATAATTTTATATAGTACATAAGCACATAATTATATATTTTGATAAACTGTATGTCATAGTCTGGACATTGGGCCTCAGTTTCCTCATCTATAAAATAATACATTGGATTATATGATCTCTAAGATTCCTTCTAGCTCAAAATCTATCCTTTCTCTAAGCCCTAAGTTCAGTGGTAACTCCAGATAATAATATTAAGAACAAAACTGGTAGGATAGCATTGTTATAGTCATATGAAAAACTAGGAGAATTAGTGGTAGTTGTAAGCAAGAATCTGAATCAGAGAGGTCAAATGACCTACTTATAATCGTGTAACTCGTCAGCATCAGAATCTGGACTCGAACGTAGTTCTTATGATACTCAACTCCACTGTTATTTCCATTAAAGTAGGCTGCCTTTCCTTACTTGAATTCACACTGGTGTAATGATGATTCACAATGTGAATCAAAACCTGGAGAGACCAGATGTAAACCACTTCTATGAGAAACTATTTCTGTAAGGGCTATATCTTATCATAGGTTTATAGCAAGGGCTCTTAACTTGGGGTCAATCTACCACCATGGGGCTATGGATAGATTTCAGGGAGTCTTTACACTTGGACAGGGAAAAAAAAATTACATCTTTATTTCTTCTAACATATAACTGAAATTTAGCATTTCCTTCAGTTATTTCAAAACATTATTCTCAGAAGGGATTCAATAATCTTCACCAGACTGCCAAAGGGGTCCATGATACAAAAAAGTTAAGAACCCCTGATCAAGACCAATCTCATTGAGGAAACCGAGGTCCAGAAAGTCTGACTTGTAAAGTCAGACAGCTAAATAGTAGCAGATCCTTCACCAAACTGCCAAAGGGGTCTATGACACAACAAAGATTAAGGACATCTGATTTAGAGCCAGAAGGGACCTTGGAGATCAGCTGCTCCAGCCTTCTCATTTTCTACACTAGGAACATAACGCTTAGAGAGGTTTAGTGACTCAGCTACCCAGGGTGTAAGTGACTGAGGCAATATTTGAACCCAGATCCTCTGATTTCAAATCCATTTCTCCTTCTGCTGTTTCTACTCTGTTGTGGTGCTCCTACCACTGCCCCTACTATACCACCTTTACTCTGTGGTTTCTTCACAGAGTAGGGATGAATAACCCTGGCTTCTCAAAGGTTATGGAGTAAATGATAGACTGTAATCAAAAGACTAGCCTAAGTTTGGGGAAGCTTATTACCATATTGGATTGCTGCTAGTAAGATTGTCTGCTAAAACATGGAGGTATTGCATTCTGATGGTGAAGGGGATAGACACATGAATGAAATTACATACGATGAAACTATTCTCTATATTTCTCAATATGCTAGGTATTGTGGGAATGGAAACAAAGAATAAGAGTCCCTGACCTCTTGAAGTTTAAATTTCAGTAGGGAGATAAGACATTTATACAAATCATTATAATACATGTATTCAGGGACAAGTGATCATTCTGGCTAGGGGAAGGATGGAAGGTTTCTTGGAGGAGTTGGTAGTTGAGCTGACCTTTTTGGGGACTTAGAAGGGTCAAGATAGGGCCTATTAGAAGTGAGACAAATTTTAAGTAACTTAAAACTTACCCTCTCTTTCTGTAATTTTAGAACCATGCCACCCTGAAAGACAGTTGTTGAATTATCTCGGGAAATAAGTACAAAATGGGCAGATGCTGAGGTCCTTTATAACATGAAGAACTTGATTAAAGAATCACATTTTATCTTCTAAACATCTAGAACAACTTTGAAACAGTGTTTTGTATTTGCCCCAAGATAGCTAATGCTCACCCATCTCTTTTGCCCTCCCAGGCAGAGTACAGTATCACCATGGCCAGCCGCATGACTGATAGCCATCGTCGATTCCTCCAGGTACTGATGTCTAATGGAATAATAGATGCAGCTGAGGCAAGACGGCTCCATAGATTTTTCTGTGAGCAGCACAAAGGTGAGTATGATTCTTTGGCAATCTTGGAAGTAGCGGTAGGGTGGTAATTAATGACTAGTTAAATTTTGGGCAGTAGGAAGCCAATGATAGTTCTTGAGCAGGGAAGGGACATGATAAATGTACATTGGGGAGATTAGTCTGGGCCTAATGTGTAGGAAGGATTAGAAGGGGAGAGGTCTAAGAGGCCAATGAACAAGTTTAGGTATGACATAGTAAAAGTATGAACAAGGACGCTGGAAGCCAGAAAGGAAGGGAGGAAACAGGTGAAAGAAACATTTTATGGAGGGAGGATTTGATGACTGATAGGATTTATGAGATGAAGAAGAAGGAAGAGAGGAAGAGGATTCCGAGGTTCTGAACTTGAGATCCTTGGGAGACTGGTTATGCCATTGATAGAGATAAAGACGTCTGGCAGAGGAATAGATTTAAGAGTAAAAGATTGACAAAGGATCATTGGCTTAACTTTTCAAGTAAATGTATATAAATCATATAATATGTGCAGAGCCTGGAGACAATGTAAAGAAAACATAGCCTCTGCCCTTAAGCTTTCACTGTTTTCTTAACTCACTAAAGTTTGACTTCTGACCTCATCATTCCACCATAACTCCTCTCTCTAAAGTTACCAGGGATCTTCTTATTGTCTAATCGAATGGCCTTTTCTTTGTCTTCATTCTTCTTGACCTCTCCGCAGCCTCTGGCACTGTTGTTCACCCTCTTCTCTTTGATATTCTCCCTTTTCTAGGTTTACTATCTCTTGGTGGTTCTCTTCTCTAATTGTTCCTTCCCAGTATCCTTTGCTGTATCTTCATACAAGTCATACTTGCTAATCAAGGGTGTTCCACAGGGCTCTTTCCTAAGCCCTCTTCTCTTTTCCTTCTGTACTATTTCCTGTGGGCATTTCATGAGCTTCCATGGATTCAGTTATCTCTATGTGGATGGTTCTCACATCTGCATATCTAACCCCAACCTCTCTGGTGACCTCTAGTCTTATGTCTCCAACTGTCTACTGAGCCTCTCAAACTGGATGTCTCATAGACATCTTAAACTTAACATGTCTAAAACCAAATTCATTATCTTTCCCCCAAAACCCTTTCCTCTTTGTAATGACATCCCTGTTACTACTGAGAGCACAACCATCCTCCTGTTCACCCAGCCACATAATCTGGGCATCACCCTGGATTCCTTCGTCTCCCCCCACCATTCCAGCCTGTTGCCAAGTCCTATCGGTCATACCTTTGTGGTCTGTCTTGTACACCCCTCCTTTTCTCGCCTGACTCAGCATCCTAGCACAGACCCTCATCTCCTCACACCTGGACAATTACAACAGTCTGCTGGTTGGTCTCCCTGCCACAAGTCTTGCCCCACTCATATCCATTGCTCCATTTAGCTGTCAGAGGGATCTTTCTGAAGTGTAGGTCTGACCATGGCCATGTTACTGACTTTGTTACTTTCTACTCAAAAAACTCCAGTGACTCCCTATCGCTCCTAGAATCAAATATAAAGTCCTCCGGCATTCAAAACCCTTCATAACTTCCTCCTCCCGTCATCTTTCTAGTTCCCTTGCACCCTCCCCCTCCTCCCCCAGCATGTATTCTGTGATCTAGTGACACTGGCTTCCTTGCTGTTCCTTGAACTTTGTCTCTTGACTCTGGGCATTTTCACCGGCTGTGACCCATGCTCAGAATGCTCTCCCTCCTTATTTCTGCCTTCTAGCTTCCCTGGCTTCTTTCAAGTCCCAACTATAATATTATCTTCTACAGGAAACCTTTTGGGATCCTCCTTAATTCTAGTGCCTTCCCTCAGTTGATTATTTTAATTTATCTTGAATACATCTTGTTGGTACATAGTTGTTTACATGCTGTCTCCCTCATTATACCGTCGGCTTCTTGAGAGCAGGGACAGTACTTTGCCTTTCTTTATATCCTCAACACTTAGCACAATGCCTGGCACATAGTAGGCACTTAATATCTGCTTATTGACTGACTGACAGATTCTAGGATATAGAGTCTAACAAAAATTTTTTCTTTAAAGAACATTTTAATTCTGATCTCCTTCCCCCATTCTGGACCCTTCTTTTGGTAATACTTCCCATTGAGCTCCAAATTAAAAGTGCAAGATGTGAGCCTTAGTGTTGGTGGGGGAGTTTAACAGCAGCCAGGAGGAAACCATTTGATGACACTGCTGAGTCTAAAAGTGTTTTTGCTTTCATTTGACCTTTGAAGATATGATCTAATTCAGGAAAGTCCTCTGGAACTTGTCCTCAGATTGATTTATTCATATTTTTCTTGGCACATCGGAGCACTAGAAAGATGTTAGAATGGCTAGGGACCAGACTTTGCAAATATGTTTTTTCTCTTTTGTTTCAACAAAAAACCTGTTCTCTGTGCTCAGCTCTTAGTGTGAAGAATTTGAGAAACGAGAGAAATGCTATCTAAAGTGAAGCTAACACTGAGCAAAACCAGTTTTGTTAATTTTTTACTCTTTGAATATATGCCCAAGAAAATTCCCTTTTACAAACTGAAAGAACTATTCAGTTTGTGAGAGGAATTTGAAAGAAAGAAGACAAATTGAAACTGTAAATTATTCTTATAGAAATGACAGCCTTTCCTAGAGTGTTTGGAGAGCTTTTAAAAATGCCACCTACTATGTGGTGTTAATTTTGGATCTCCTTTCTCTTTTGTCTTGTCTTTCACTTCATCTTTCCAACAAGTCATGTGAATTATTTTTGTCTTGGCTGTTACAATAGCCCACTAATGGTATTTCTGCCTCTTTGCTTATTCTCCCTTCTTCACAGTGAAAGACAGAGAAATTATTAAACGCTTTTTTGTTTTCTGGGAACCATACTAAACACTAGAGATGCAAATACAAGCAAATTAAGACAGTTCCTGTCTTTGAGGAGCTTACATTCTCATAAAGGAAGACAACCCATGAAGGGGATCTGGAAGGTGGTGGAGGGTGTATACATGGTTACGTGGTATAGAGATGGCAGGGAAGAGGCATTGTAGAGGACTGTGTCAGAACAAGATGAGTCAAAAGCTGACCTATCAGAGCCTGACTTTCCAAGGTCAGAGTCCAAGATTCTAATGGGAGGAAGATTAAGATGATAGCAGGCATGTAACCAGCATAGTGCACAGATGGGTAGTTAATCTGATGCCAGATAATTTTTATGGCACTGATTATGTCTCTTCCCCTATGCCAGCCCTTCCATGGTTTCCATTTATTTACCAAATAGAGTCTATACTCCTTAGCTTGATATTTAGGGACTTTTATGACCTGACTCAATCCTGTCTCTCTCTTCCTATCTCTTAATACTCCCCTTCATGTTATCAATGCCTCAGGAAGAATGAACTACTAATTTTTTACCCATTCATGGACTGTCAGAGCTGGGAGGGATGCTAGATACCATCTATTTCAACTCATACCTAAATTAGAATTCCCTTGATAGCATATTCAATAAATTTTATTCATCCTTTGCTTGGAGACTTCTAGTGAATGGGAATCTACTACCACCCTACGCAGATCATTCTACTTTTTGGATAGTACTGACTGTTAAGAAAGTTTTTTTTTTTAATATCAAGGCTATGTTGCCTATTTACAGTTTCTACTGATTGTTCCTTTTGGTTTGTGGAACCGAGAAGAACAAATCTAATCTTTTCTATGATAGCTCTTCAGATTCCTCAAGACAGTGACTCTGCCCACTGTTCGTTTTTTAAAATTTTTTTCTTTTTTGTTATGAACTTAATAGACATTACAAACACAAACATTTCAAAAGAAAATGAGCAAAAAAGGAATTGTATATTCAATCATAAGCTTCTATTATAGTGTTTTAAAGTATGTCTTAAATTTGGTATTGTGGTAATAAAATTTCCCTGTTTATTTATGTCCCCTTCTAAACTTCCTTTTGTTTTCTTTTATGTTTTAAAAAATATTTTACTGATGCTCTTTTCTTTCTTTTTTGAATCTCTGTCATTACTTACAAACACTACTCCATGCCCCCCCAAACAAATAGAAGCCACCTCTTGTGACAAATAAGTATAGTTAGTAAGAGCAAATCATATTTTTTTTGCATGTCTTTTTTTTTTCATTTAGAGATTTTTTATTTTTAGTTTACAACACTCAGTTCTACATAATTTTGAGTTCCAGATTTTCTTCCCTCCCTCCCTCCCCCTCCCCTCCCCAAGATGGCATGAAATCCGATATGTCTTCTATGTATAACTTCACATTGAACTTATTTACACACTAGTCAAGTTGTGAAGAAGAATTATGACCAATGGAATGAATCATAAAAAAGAAGAAACAGAACCAAAACCTGCCCCCCCCCAAAAAAAAACAAAAGAGGAAAAAAAAGGGGAAAAAAAGGTGAGCATAAAGTATACCTCAATCTGCATTCATACTTCATAGTTCTTTCTCTGGATGTAGATAGCTCTCTCCCTCATGAGTCCTTTGGAGTTGTCTTTGCACCTTGTGTTGCTGAGAAGAGCAAAGTCTATCAGGGTTAGTCATCACAGAATCCATATATCTGTGGTTGTGTATAATATTCTCCTGGTTCTGCTCTGTTCACTCAGCATTATGTCATGTAGGTTTTTCCAGGTTATTATGAAGTCCATATCATCCCCATTTCTTATAGCACAATAGTATTCCATTACCTTCATATATCACAACTTGTTCAGCCATTCCCCAATTGATGGGCATCCCCTTGATTTCCAACTCTTTGCTACTACAAAAAGAGCCACTATCAATATTTTTGTACACATGGGTCCTTTTCCCACTTGTGTGATCTCATTGGGATACAACCCTAGAAGTGGTATTGCTGGGTCAAAAGGTATGAACGTTTTTATAGCCCTTTGGGCATAGTTCCAAATTGCTCTCTAGAGTGACTGGATCAGTTCACAGTTCCACCAGCAATGTAACAATATTCCAATTTTCCCACATCCTCTCCAGCATTTATCATTTTCCTGTTTTGTTATTTTAGCCAATCTGACAGGAGAGATGTGGTACCTAAGATTTGCATTTCTCTAATCAGTAGTGATTTCGAGCATTTTTTTCACATGCCTATAAATATCTTTAATTTCTTTCTCTGAAAACTGCCTGTTCATATCCTTTGACCATTTCTCAATTGGGGAATGACTTGTATTCCTATAAATTTGGCTCAGTTCCCTGTATATTTTAGAGATGAGACCTTTAATCAGAGACACTGGTTGTAAGGATTTTCTTCCAATTTTCTGCTTCCCTTCTAATCTTTGTTGCATTGGCTTTTTTTATACAAAAACATTTCAATTTAACATAATCAAATGAAGAGCAAATCATATTAACCAAGGATGGGGAACCTGCAGCATCGAGGTCACATGTGGCCCTCAGGTGCAGCCCTTTGACTGAATCCTTTAGATTCAGTTGAATCCAAATTGAATCCAATATTGAATCCTTTGGATTCAGTCAAAGGGCTGCCCTTGAGGACCTAGAGGGCCACATGTGTCCTTGAGGCCACAGATTCCCCCACCTGATATTGACCATATTTGAAAATATGTCTTGGGGGCAGTGCTGAGATGGTGGAGTAAAGGCAGGAACTTGCCTGAACTCTCCAAAATTCCCTTCCAAACGACTTTAAAATAAGTCCTCAAAACGAATTCTGGAGCCACAGAATCAACAAAAGGTTGGGGTGAAAAATTTTCCAGCCCAAGACAACTTAGAAAGTCAGCAGGAAAGGTTTGTCACACTGAGGTGCCGTGCCATGCCCTGGCAAGGCAGCGGCATGCTTTGGGGGTGACTGAATCCACAGTGGTAGCTTCTCGAGCTCTCAGGCCACAGATATTAGGGAGGTTGGACAACTGGTCAGAAGGAGATTACAGGGGACCCTTTGTTGACACTGAGTTCAGGACTATGTTGACTTGTCCATATACAGTTCCGGGTCTCAGTCCCAAGGCAAGGAGGAGCACTAGCAGGAGCAGAACCCTGGTCACAGTTCCAGGGTGAAGGAGAATGTTTGTGGTCACTCACAGACTGGAGCACAGGCCAGGAGAGCAGTGATCACACCTCTTCTTAGATTATACCACCTTGGAACTGAAAACTTACCACTCCTAGAACTGATGCTGAAAACAGCAGCACAAAAACCCCCAAAACTTGGAACAGTGCCCCCTCCATCCCAGGAAGAGAGCCCAACTTTAATATAAAGTTAAAAGTCAAGAAATACTCTGGAAAAACGAGCAAACAACAAAAAAAGAAACTGACTGTAGAAAGTTATTATAGTAACAGGGATGATCAAAACCCAAAGTCAGAAGACAACAAAGTCAAAACTGCTACATCTAAAACCTCAAAGAAAAATATGAGTTGACCTCAGGCCATGGAAGAGCTCAAAAAGGATTTTAAAAATCAAGTAAGAGAGGTAGAGGAAGAATTGGGAAAAGAAATTATAATAATGCAAGAAAACCATTAAAAAAAAGTGGTAAAGGAGGCACAAAAAAAAAATACTGAATGGCACTTTAAAAACCAGAACTCGGCCAAATGGTGAAAGAGGCATAAAAATCCACTGAAGAGAAGAACTTCTTAAAAAGTAAAATTGGCCAAATGGAAAAGGAGGTACAAAAGCTCTCCGAAGAAAAGAATACCTTAAAAATTAGAATTGGGTGAGTGGAAGCTAATGATTCTTTAAGACATTAAGACACAATAAAACAGAATCAAAAGAATGAAAAAAATAGAAGAAAATGTGAAATATCTCATTGGAAAAACAGCTGGCCTGGAAAATAGATCAAGGAGAGATAATTTAAAAATTATTGGACTACCTAAAAGCCATGATCCAACAAAGTCTAGGCATTATCTTTCAAGAAATTATCAAGGAAAACTGCCCCAAATAACCTAAAACAAGGAGATAAAATAGAAATCAAAAGAATCTACATATCACCTCCTGAAAGTGATCCTGAAATGAAAACTCCCAGGAATATTATAGACAAATTCCAGAGCTCCCTGGTCAAAGAGAAAATATTGCAAGTAGCCAGAAAAAAAAAATTCAAATATTGTGGAGCTGCAACACAAGATTTAGCAGCTTCTATGTTAAAGGATTGGAAGAGGCTTGGAATGTGATACTCCAGAAGGCAGAGGGATTACAACCAAGAATCACCAGTGCAGCAAAACTGAATATAAGACTTCAGGGGAAAAAATGGACATTCAATGAAATAGAGGACTTTCAAACGTTCCTGATGAAAAGACCAGAGCGGAATAAAAAAATTGACTTTTAAATACAAGATTCAAGAGAAGCATAAAAAGGTGAACAGGACAGAGAAATCATAAGGGATTCAGTAAGGTTAAACTTTATATTCCTACATGGGAAGATAATACTTGTAACTCCTAAGAACTTTACCATTATTAGGATAGTTAGAAGGAGTATATATAGACAAAGGGCATGGGTCCGAGTTGACTATAATGGGATGATATATTAAAAAATTAAGAGATGAGAAAGAGGGATGGTTATGATGAGATGACATCAAAAAAATAAAATTAAAAGGGATACACTGGGAGAAGGGGAAGAGAGAGAGACAGAATGGAGTAAATTATCTCACCTAAAAGAAGCATGAAAGAGCTTTTACAGTGGAAGGGAAGATAGGAGGGGGTAGCAAATGGCACTTGAATCTTATTCTCATCAGAATAGGCTTAAAGAGAGAATAATATAAACACTCAGTTGGGTATAGAAATCTATCTTACCCTACAGGGGAGTAGGAAGGGAAGGAGATAAGAGAAAGTCAGGGGCTGATAGAAGGGAGAATGAATTAGTGGTGATCAGAAGCAAAACACTTTTGAGGAGGGTCAGGGTGAAAGAGAGGAGGATAAATAGGGAAAAACAGGATGGAGCAAAATACACAGTTAACTGTGAAAACATCTTTATATCAAATTTTACTGATACAGGTCTCATTTCTCAAATATGTAGAGAACTGAGTCAAATATATAAGAACATAAGTCACTCCCTTATTGATAAATGGTTAAAGAATATGAACAAGAAGTTTTCAGATGAAATCAGGGCTATCTGTCTTCATATGAAAAATGCTCTCAATCACTATTGATTAGAGAAATGCAAATTAAAACAACTCTGAGGTACTACCTCATACCTTTTAGATTGGCTAATATGACAGAAAAGGAAAATGACAAATGTTGGAAGGGAAGTGGGAAAATTGGATACTAAAACACTGATTCATTCATTCTGGAGGGAAATTTGGAACTATGCCCAAAGGGTTATTAAACTGTGCAAACCCTTTGTCTCAGCAATACCGCTACTAGGTCTGTATCACAAAGAGATTTTTTTAAAAAAGGAAAAGGACCTATATGCGCAAAAATATTTATAGCAGCTCTTTTAGTGATGGAAAAGAATTGGAAATTGAGGGGATGCCCATCATTAGGAATGGCTGAACAAGTTGTGATATATGATTCTGATGGAATACTATTATACTATAAGAAATGATGAGCAGGCTGCTTTTGGAACAACCTGGAAAGATTTAGATGAACCAATGGAAAGTGAAGTGAGCACATCCAGAACAGTGTACACAGTAACAGCAACATTGTATAATGAACAGTTGTGAATGACTTAGCTACTATTAGCAATACAATGATCTAAGACAATTCTGAAGGACATATGGTGAAAAACGCTGTCCATCTCCAGAGAAAGAACTGATGGAGTCTGAATGCAGATCAAAACATACTTTTTAAAACTTTATTTTTCTTGTTTTTTTTTGTCTGTGTTCTCTTTCACATAACTAACATCGAAATACATTTTGTATGACTGTACATGTATAACCTATATCAAATTGCTTGCCTTCTTAAGGGGTGGAGAGAGAAGGGAGGGAGGGAGGGAGTTTGGAACTTAAAATTTTAAAAAACAAATGTTAAAAATTGTTTTCTCATGTAATTAGGAAAAATATATATATTAATTTAAAAAACCACATGTCTCATTCCATATCTCTGGTGTTTGCTCTCTTCGTGAAGAAATGGGAGCTTTGCTTCATCACTAGGCTTCTGAAGTCTTTTTTTTTATTTAAAATTTTTTAATTTTTTTGTTTTCAACATTCACCTTTATAAGATTTTGAGTTTAAAATTTCCCCTCCTCCCCAAGATGGCATACAATATATATATATGTATACAATCATATTAAACATATTTTCACATTAGTCATGTTGTGAATGAAGAATCAGAACAAAAGGTAAAAACCGTGAGAAAGGAAAAAACAAACAAAAAGGAGAAAAAGAGTATGCTTCGATCTGTGTTCAGACTCCACAGTGCTTTCTCTGGATGTGGATAGCATTTTTCATCATGAGTCTTTTGGAACTGTCTTAGATAATTGCATTGCTGAGAAGAGCTAAGTCTAACAAAGTTGGTCATTGCACAATGTTCCTGTTATTGTGTACAATGTTCTCCTGGTTCTGCTCACTTCACTCAGCCTCATTTCATGTAAATCTTTCCAGGTTTTTCTGAAATCTGCCTGCTCATTATTTCTTATGGAACAGTAATATTTCATTACATTCACATGCCAGAACTTGTTTAGCCATTCCCCAATTGATGGGCATGCCCTCAATTTCCAATTCTTTGCCACCACAAAAAGAGCTGCTATAAATATTTTTGTATGTGTAGGTCCTTTTCCCTTTTTAATGATCTTTTTGGGATATAGACCTAGAAGTGGTATTGCTGGGTCAATATGTATACACAGCTTTATAGCTCTTTGGGCATAGTTCCAAATTGCTCTCCAGAATGGTTGGAGCAGTTCACAACTCCACCAACAATACATTAGTGTTCCAATTTTCCCACATCTTCTCCAGCATTTATCATTTTCTTGTTTTGTCACGTTAACCAATCTGATAGGTGTAACGTGGTACCTCAGAGTGGTTTTAATTTGCATTTCTCTAGCCAATAGTGACTTAGAGCATTTTTCATATGACTATGGATAGCTTTAATTTCTTCATCTGAAAACTGCTTATTCATATCCTTTGACTTTTTATCAACTGGGGAATGACTTGTATTCTTATAAATTTAATTTTTTTTGGAGGGGGGAAAGCAGGGCAATTGGGGTTAAATGTCTTTTTATAAATTTGACTCAGTTCTCTATATATTTTAGAAATATATTTAGAAATAAAGGCCTCTGAAGTCTTGACTGGTCACTCCATTGATCAGAGAGACTTCTGAAGCCTCTCAAAGTCATTTTTCCTTCTATTATTGTAGATGTTGTGTAAGTTGGCCTGGTTTTGCTCAATTCACTCATTCGTTTCATACAGATCTTTCCAGCTTTCTCTGAAACTATTACATCCATCATTTTTATGGTGTAATAAAATTTCATTACATTTATATACTGCATGCTATCTGGCCATTCTCTAATTGATGTCCCTCCTTCTGTTTTTTTTTTCTAGCCCAAGCTTCCCTCAGTTGGTCCCTATATGGTTTGATCTCAAAGCCTTTCACAGTCCTGCTGGCCCATTAACTTATCAATGTCTTCCCCAAAATGTAATACCTGGAATTGTCCATGATTCCTAGATGTGGTCTGAGCAGGATAGAGTCTGGTGGAGCTATAATGTCCCTATTCCTGGACATTATGCCTGCCTTTGGGCAGCCTAAGTTCACTTGAGCTATTTGGTCCTCATATCATGCAGTTGACTTGGATAGAGTTTGAAATCCGTTAAAACTTCTAGGTCTTTTTCGGAGCAGTTGTTTTCTAGCAACAATTCAGGAATCTTCTACTTGGGAAACTGATTTTTTTTTGAAACCTACTATAAGACTATAAGTTCTATTAAATTTCACCTTACTGTATTCAGCTTGGCTTTCTAGCCTGTCAAGATGTTTTCTTATTTTGAAATCGTCATTGTATGTACTAACCATCCCCTGAGCTTTATGTCATCTATCAATTTGAGAAGCTTTTATCCTGAGACACTCTACTAGAGACCTCCTGCTGACTTGACAACTTCATGACTGCCCTTTGGATCCAGCCATTCAAAGTTCTAAATATACCTAACTGTACTATTATCCAACTTTCCATCTTTTTCATAAGAATAGCATGAGAGACCTGTCATTTGCTTTGCTCTAATCTAGCAAAATGTAGCTACAGTTTTCCTCTATTCTACCACTCTGCTAACTCTGTCCAAAAAGAAAACAATGTTAGGTTGGCAAGACTAATTCTTGATAAAGCTATGCCGACTCTTTATGTGATTTATGCTTATATTTTCTAGATGATCATTCACTGTATCTTTACTGTAGTCTAGCATTTTTCCAGGACTCAAAATCAAGCCCACTGGCCTATAATTTGCAGATTGTCTTCATTATTCTTCAGTTGAGACATTTGCACTTCTCCATTCCTATAGTATCTCTTATTCTCCAGTCTTTCAAAGAGAAGTAATAGTGACTTACAAATCTCGCCTGCAAGTACTCTTTCTCTTTAAAATTTTGAGAATTTAAAATGTGGAGATCCATTTCCTGTGACAAAAAAATAAAAAAGAGAACTAAGAACTATTCAGCAAAACTGACTAGCACATAGGCTTAGTCTGATAGTATGTACAATATGTAGCTCTTCTAGCTCTTCTCTGCCTCTATAAAGAAAGGAAGGAGCTTCATTTTCTTATCTCTTCTTTGAGACCAAGCCTGGTCATTATAATTATATAGTATTCAGTTATATGTGCTTCCCCCACTACCACCCATTTACTTTGTTATAGTCATATATGGTATTATTTTTGGTTCTGCTTTCTTCCCTTTACATGAGTTCATCTTAATTCTTCACGTTCATTATTTCATTTGGCACAATAATATTCCATTATACTAGTGTGCCAAAATTTTTTAGCTATTCTGTAGTCAATAGGCAACTGGGAACTTTGTTTCCATTCATTACTAATATGAAAAGAGTGACTATAAACATTTTGGTGTATGAAGCCTTCCTGCCTTTGTCCTTCTTGGCACCATTGGATATGGAATTAGAAGGGATCTTTGAGGCCATCAAGTCTAACTTCATTTTACAAATGAAGAAACTGAGGCTCAGAGAGGTAGATTTGCCTGGGGTATATACCTCAGTAGTGCCATCTCTGGGTTAGAGGGTGTGGGTATTTTAGTCAGTCTCTTAGCATGATTCCAAGTTGCTTTCCAGAATTGTTGGAACGCTTCTACTAGCAGTGCATCTTTTAGGGGTGGGGCCGACTCAGGCCAATTCCCTGGGAGTTTAGGTTTGGAGTACTAGACCTGGAGTCAGCAGATTCAAGTTTAAATCAGGCCTCGGACACTTATTAGCTGTTTGACTTTGGGTAAGTCAGTTCGCTTCTGTCTGTCTCAGTTTCCTCATCTGTAAAATGGGAATTTAAAAATCTTATCTTCCAGGGTTTTTGTGAGAATAAAATGGAATTATGTTTGTAAAGCACTTTACAAACCTTAAAGTGCTATTTAAATGCTAGCTGCTATTATTATTTTTATTGTTATTGTCATATGGGAACAAAATGAGACATTTGTGAGTCCTTCAACAGTTAACAAAAAGAGGTTTACTTAGCCATAGTGGCTGGATAGTCACCAAGGTTAGGCTTAGAGGACCCTTCAAGTTGATCAGCTGAGTGACGCTCCCTTGCCTGAATGATCCACTGGCCAAGCACCAGGGAGCCTCTAGTGCTCTCTGAGCTCCTCATGACTCTTTTATACTCAGGAGACAAGAAAGTGATTTGTCCCCTGGGCCAGTCAAGTCTTGAGGATGGTCCTAGTATTTTTTAAGGAAAAACTAGTTTAGCCTAATGAGAATAGAGGCAGGAGTTAGGATGTTGCTTCTACCATAGTATTGGTATGACAGTCTTTCCTCCAACATTGACTATTCCCAACCTTTTTCATCTTGGTCAATTGGCCTGATGTGAATTGGAACTCGGAATTCTTTTGATTTGTATATCTCTTATAATTGAGTAGAAGTCTTTTGTATGGTTGTAAATCATTTGCAGTTCTTCTTTTGAGAACTGTTTATTCACCTCCTTTGACCATTGTCCATCACTGAATGACTCTTGAACTCATATATATGTATTAGTTCCTTGTATATCACTGGATATCAGTTTTCAGAGATTTTGATGCATAGATTTTTCTCCCCTTTATTCTAGTTGCATTGTTTTTGTTCAGTTAAAAGTTTTTCAATTTAATGTAATGAAAGTTATCTATTTTATCTTTTGTGATTAATTATGTTGGACTTAGTTGATATATTGGTTGTTTTGCTTTTTCTATTTTTCTATTTATTATAAGGGATGGCTGGGGTTGGGGTGAAGATGGAGACATGAGTGGGAAGTTATATCTTGGGAAATGTAGGTGATGTAAAAAAAAATCAAGAAAAAGAAAAGGGTTCCCTTTCTGACTGTAGCTATGACAAATGTACCCAGTATAGTCTTATCCTAATTTTGTAAAAAAAATTATATGACTTTTTGTATTCCTGTCATTTATCTGCTTTTAGCTTATTTTTGCTAGTTCTTTCACTACCCTAGGATATGGCTGATATGTGCTAGGTTAAGTCTTTGGTCAGAATGTCTTGATTTTTTTTATGTAAAGTTGCTGAATAAATATAGAAATATTATACAGTATAACTCACAGTAGGGGGCTACTGAGGCTTTTTTAAGGTGGGGAATGAAATAGTTAGAACCATGCTTTAGGAAGATTATTTTGGTGGCTTTGTGAAGGACGTATGAAAAGGGGAGACACTGGAAGCACAGAAACCAATTAGGAAATTATTGTAATAATCTAGGCAACAGGTGATGAGAGGCTGAAACAGGATGCTATGTGAACAGAATAAAAGGGAAATATGCCAGAGATGTGGAAGCAGGATCAGCAGAATGTGGCAACTAATATAGGCTATGGGGGAGAGGGAGAAGTCAAGGATGACTTGGAAGTAGAGAACTCAAGGGAAACAGCTGTGGTCAAGAGGAAAGTAATAGCTTTGGAATGAGAAGATCTGGCTTCACATCCTTGCTACTTGTATCACTTGATTGCTCTGGGCCTGAATTTTTTCATCTGTAAAATGAAGGAGTTGAACTAGATGACCACTAAGATGCCTTCTAACTTGCAATCCCTATGATTCCTACAAATGTAGATTATTGGGAATCGTGGTACCCTCAATAGAAACAGAGAAGTTTAGAAAAGGATGTATTTAGGGGAGAAGATTATGTGTTTGGTTTTGCGCTTAGTGAACTTACATGCCTACAGAACACTTGGATGGAGATGCCCTTGGGGTAGTTGATGATATGAGACTGGAGTTAAAGAGAAATAATTGTGTTAGATACACAGATTTGGAATTCGTTGGCTTAGAGATGATATTTGAATCCACAGAAGCAGGTGAGGTGACCAAAGGAGAGAAGAGAGAGAGAAGATAAGAGAGGAGGGCTCACTCAGCACAGTGTTGAGGGACATCCAGCCTTAGCGGGGCAGGAGATGGAAGATCAACCAACAAAGCTGACTGTGAGGGAGACTAAGCCCAGGGAAGAAGAGCTTCCCAAGGGGTGGCTGACAGTATCAATAACAGTCAGCTACAAATACTTGGTTGTTTTTATGTCATCCACTGCACCGAGGTGGAGTCAAACTGTCAGGCAGGGTAAAAGTGGAGAAGGATGACTAATATATTGATGACAAAACTAAGGTCAAAAGCGTCTGGACAGGTAGAAATGTGGATTGAAAGCAACAAGATGAAATTTGATAATTATGAGAATCGTTTTATTTACATAGTTCTTTGTAAGGCACTTTCATTTTTTCCTTCCAAAGAAGCCTACAACATCCATGGTACAAAGGGTTCTCTTTGTCTTACAAAGTAGGGAACTTGAAGATCAGGGATGTGAAGTGGTTGGTAAATGTTAGTGCTGTTCCCAGCTGAACCCAGGCTTCCCAAGCTCAGTGCTTTTTTTTTTTATGCCACATCATATGGCCTTTCTCAGAAACGATAATAAAAAGACATTAATTTAACATTTTAAGGCTTATAAATTGCTTTACACGTGTGATCTTATTTTATAAATAAAAGTCCTGTATAAATATAAAGTCCTATACTTAGGTTCAAAAAATAAATTGCACAACTAGATGAGAAGAAATATATTGGAGTATCTATTATTAGAGAATTTTTATGAAAGTGTTGAAAGATTGTCTGGTCTTTTTTTTTTTAATAAAAATCTTTATTTTCCTCTATATTAATTTGTTTCATGCTTGGTGATTACTTAGCTTATCTAATTTATGTAACTATCTTTAATGTTTGTGTATGTTTCAGGTGCAATGGTAAGGAGCCATCAACATTGGTAGATGCATTAAGAACATTAGTATTGCATCAACAACAACTTTTGTGACATTTTATTTTAATATTTTATCTTGTATCATGATATAATCTGCAAATATTTTTCTTCGACAAGGACTTGATGAATGTTAATGCACAGCTGAGTCCAAGAAAGTTTACCTAGACTATTACTTATTTCATGGGAGGTTTTTTTTTACATTGCTTATTAACCAGGAAAGTTGTTCCAAAAGTAACATTCTAAAGTACAATTTGATGAATCTTTCTGCGTGCTGAATTTTACCATGGGCAATTACATTCTAAGTACCATGGAATGTCTAGACTGAGAGGAAAACAAAATTAGACTTCTCAGCCACAAGAATAGCTTTTTAATTTAAAGTAACTTTTATTTCTATTTTGCTGGCCTGGAACTGGCCAAATTAGAGTCAGTTCTTGCAACACTGAACTAAGTGAGAAGATTTGGTATTGTGTCCTGACTGTCACTTGAAGCAAGTTATTTAACTTCTCTGAATTGGTTTCCTTGTTTATAAAATGAGGATAATAATACATGACTATCAATTACTCAATCAGTAAACATTTATTAAATGGCTACTATGAGCTAGGCTCTGTGCCAAGTACCAATAATCCCAGGGCTATTGTGAGGATCAGATGACAGAAGGGGAAGGCATGTGAAAGGGATTTATACCCATAAGTTGTGAATAGGGCGCTTTTGGAGGGGAGCAGTGGAATTGACTAACCCCAAACCTATGATTTGATCAGTTAAATTTAGTAAGTATTTATTGGGTGTCTACTACAGGTTTGGCTCTGAGATAGTGAAAAGCAGGATGGCGTAGAGGGGAGAACTCTGGCCTTAAACTCAGGAAACCTAGGTTTGAACCCCACCTTAGACACTTTTTAGTTGTACATCTGTGGATAAGTCACTTAAACTCTCAGAGCTTTGGTGTCGTCATCTGGAAAATGGGAATAGTTGTACTTGCATTGCTCACCTCCCATCGAGGGTTAGGAAAAGTGCTTGGCCAGCTTTAAAGCACTGTAGGAATGTGAGTCTGCATTCTCGAACCCAAGAGATTCCTGAGTCTCCTTTCCCTGTCATTCCTCTCTTAGATCCAGGCTTTGTAATATATATATTTTATACTGATATCTCACTTTGAGTGTATGCATGACATTTTGGGAATTAAAATTTGATTCACTTTAGTGAACATTCGTCAAACACTGGCTGTGTGCAGAGCACTACAAGGAATGAATGAGATTCAAAATTTAGATTATATGTCGTACCTACCCTTATGAAGCTTATAGTCCTGTAGGGTGATATAAACCATATTCAAATATTCACTATTCACTAGAATACAAAATAATACAGGATAAGAATGTGCCATAGGTACACACAAATAACTGTGTGAGGACTGAGAGAGAATTCGGGAAAGGCTTTGTGGAATGATAATATTTGAGTTAGGTTTTAAAGAATGCATAGGAATTCAAGAGAGGCAGGGAAAAGAGGGTGGGGATGGCATTCTAGGCATAGGTAACAGTATAAGTAAAGATACGTAGGTGGAGAAATGTGGGCCATGAAGAAGGGATATGGAGCGGCCAGTTTCCTTGCATCTTAGAGTACGTGGAGGGGAATAGCATGTAATAAGGTTGGGGTCAAATGGAGGGATTTTGAATGCCAGTCTGAGAAATTGGAGCTTTGCTTGGTAGCCAGGGTGCCGTCAGAGGGCTCTGAGCAGCGTAAGGCGCTGGGCATCCTCACATCTTGGTCTTGCCTTGCCCTAGCCTGGGGTGGGGAACCTGCGGCAGGTTCTCCAGCCCTGTGAGTCCAGCCCTTCCCAGGTCTGATTTCACACTGGATATGGACAGCGTTATTTCTCGATCTGTTTCAGCTTGAGCTGAACTGTCTTTGTGCTTGCTCATTTCTTTACTAGGTCAGAGTATTGAAGGTTACGATCATGGGGTGATGATGCCGGGGCTCATCACTGTAGGTGTTTAGTCAGTATGTATGGAGCTGAGTTGATGGTGGGATGAGATGAAATGATTTTGTCTAAAAGGCCTTTCTTGTATCTAGGGCCATTTCTACAACATTTATTAAAGGCCTGTTAAATTCAAGGCCCTGTAGGCACAGAATTAAGATGTGAGCCCTAGCCTCCAACTAAGGAGCTTCTGATCTGGGTGGGGTAGATAAGCTATGAATCTTGATCTGAACTTGCAGTTTTATTGGGATCAGGAATTCCTCAGCAAGAAGACTTGCTCCATCAATGTAGACTGGCAGTTGTTACTATTCTGGGACTTGGAGTCTTAGGGAGTTGCCTAGGATATTGAGAAGTTAATTAACTTACCAAGAGTCACATAGTCACTATATGTGTCAGAGGTGGGGAGGCTAGCTCTCTATTCACTAGGCCTCTCTGCTTCTCAAAAATACCATACGACCAGAATATGAGTGTATACATTGAGCATAAAGGGCTATGAGAGCAGAGAGGGAGTAATCACAAAGACCATCTGGGCCCTTCACACCAGTCAGTCAACAAGCCTTTATCGAGTGCCTACTATGTGCCAAATGTTGTGCTGAATGCTGGGGATATAAAGAAAGCTCTCCAGGAGCTCATGTCTGCTCAAGTCCCCTCTGCCAAAAGCAGATCAGCTAATAAATTCTGACTTAATTTAGAGATAATTTCATCTTTCAGAAGGTAGAGGAACGAGAAAGAGCAAATTTATTTCTGGATCTGATTCTCATCAACAAAGACCTGGTTGCTGGAGTGAAAATGATGAGAAGCTTGGGGGGGTGGGGGTGGAGGGAGGAGTGACTTTACTTTTAGGATTCGTGATGAAGAAGAAGAAAGTTGGGACCAGTCTTCATTTCTCACCAGACTGCACACCTCTGAACTTCTTCATTCTCCAGGAACTTCTTCATCTTAGAAGATCACTTTAGGAGTACCTTAAGCCCTGGGCCCCCTCCCTTCTGAGAACTTTCATTTAAGGAGAGCATTCAGGCCAACCATCTGTTCATTTCCCACCAGGAAATGATTCCTTCTGACTTCTCCAGAATGTCTCCGCCTTCCCCCCCGCCCCCCCTTTTTAGCTTCCTTTAGTGTGTGTCTTCACCATTAGAATGTGAGGTCCTTGACACCTAATCAACTTAGCCCTTTTACAGCTTAGAATTCCCAAGCTCAAACAACCCACCAGCCTCAGCCTCACCAGAATCAGGGTCTTAGCTTCTCACTCCTTCTAGTATAACTTCCCTTGAGGAATATTAGGCCATGAGATAGATCCTATTTATCATTCCTCTGAATCTTTTGAAATTTGGTCTCCCAAAAGTATAGGGTGCATGTCAGACCAGCTATGAACAGTCAACCACAACATTTATTAAATGCTTACTATGTGCCAGTCCTGGTTAAGCACTGGGCCGAGTACCAGTACAAGAAGACAGTTCTGCCCTCAATTCAATAGCAGAAATGACAGCAGATCCAAATTGTTAATCTATTCAAGAATAATGGGGCATTGTTTGCTTAGTATTTCCTGATAGGGAACTTTTCACACAAGAGTAACACAGTAAAATCCTGACATAAAGTTCTTCTATGTAGGAGATTCATTGAGAATCTTTCAGGGCTGTATAGTAAAGTGTCAACTATATATCTCATGAACACATTAGTATTTTGAGTATCTGTAATTTTATTGTAGTGAATACATCATCCATTGATGCAGTTAAGTACAACCCAATGTCTTTATAAAAAGTCTTGTTAAATTCCTGTTGATGGAAAAAATAATTTTATTGCCAGTTTTGGTGATGACCCTCTTCACTCTTAGCTAGGCTGGTCTTTAGACTATAGACGTATAGTCTAATGTTGGGCCCAGTAGACTAAAAACCTTTTCAACTTGAAAGAATCTGCTAAACTTTGCATTTTACTGAACTCAGGGTTACCTCCATGCCTCTTTGATGCAGCATCTGAGCAGAATTTTAAGTGGAGAATGCTAGGAATAATAAAAGCTCACCTTTCTATCTGTTATCTATATGTCTAGCTATCATATGCTTCCCTCCCTCCCTCTCTTCCTTCCTTCCTTCCTCCCTTGCTCCCTCCCTCCCCCTCCTTCCCTTCCTCCCTTCTTCCCTTCCTCTGTTCTTCCCTCCCTCCCTCCTTCCCTTCCTCCCATCTTCCCTTCCTCTCTTCCCTCCATCCCTTCTTCCCTTCCTCTCTTCCTTCCTCCCTCCCTCCCTTCTCCCTTCCATTCATCCATCCATCCATCCATCCTACCTTTTCTTTCTCTCTTTCTCTGTCTTATCCACAAATCTGTCAGCCTTTCTTGGATTGGAGCCAGGACTCCATTCTAGTTCTTCTGGTTGAGTCCAATACCCTTTCTACAACATAACTTCCTTGTTCCACTATAGCATGAAAGCTGTATGCTGTGAAAGTGTATTCTTTTTAGCTTACAAAACCCTTTGCTCACAACAATCCTTTGAGTATGGTAATGTGAGTGTTATTATCCTCCTTTTACCAAGTAAGGTTTAAAGAAGTGTTTAGTACTAGAGTCAAGGTTCAAACCCAGGTGTTTCCATCCTCAAGTCTATTATTCATCGTATACCATGGTGTTGCAACAATTCGACTAGCAGCTGTTGTGGGGATGAAAGACCAACACAAGCCCAACAACAAGAATACTGCCAGCACAGGTTCTTTTGATCTATTTTACATATACATATATCATTCACTTAGTCCAGGGGAAAAAGCCAGCACCCTGAACTTCAAAGCAGATACAAACAAATTACAAACATACATTATAAACGGACCAAATACAATTCATAGTCACCAAGAAACCATCAACATCTGAGTTCAGCTGGGAGGCTGTCCAGAGTCCTGTGCCTCCAGGAGTCAGAGCCTCCAAGAGAACGCCAACCTCTGGGCTTGTATATCTTGTTCAGGGCCAAAGGTGAGTCACACATGCGACTCACCCACATGACCTAAAAGCGTCACAGAAATGCAACTTAAACCCACGTGGTCTAAAAGCCTCTGATGTCACAAACATGTCACTCAAACCCATGTAAACCAGGCTTTCCCTTGAGGCAAGGAGGTCATCAAGGACTCCTAATTTAATCAAGGAAACAAAGGCCAAACTCTTCAAGGGCACTTGATTGAATAAGTGCTAAAAGCCCATCTTGATTGGCAGTACACATGGTACCTTGTCACTGCTGTTTTAATGTATTTTGTTGTTGTTCAGTCATTTCAGTTGCGTCTAACTCTTTGTGACCCCATGGGGGGTTTTCTTGGCAAAGATACTGGAGCGGTTTGCCATTTCCTTCTCCAGCTCATTTTACAGATGAGGAATTGAAGGCCAACAGGGTTAAGTGACTTGCCCAGGGTCACACAGTTAGTAAGTGTCTGAGGCTAAATTTGAGCTCAGGAAGATAAATATTCCTGATTTCAGGTCTGGAACTCTATCCACTGGGCTGTCACTATATACTTATTAATTGTAGCTAGGAACTGTCATAAATATAGTAAAAGAAAACTCCAAACATTTTATGCTGATTTTTATCTGAAGCAAGGCCAAAGTACAGTTTTTCCAAATGAAATCATCCTTTTGAATTTTTAAAAAGCATATTTACAATTACCTTGTTCTGTGAAATTAGATATGGTTGTAAAACTGTTGTCATCGCTAGACACTTTCTTCTCCAACCCTCTGGTAACTTTCAGAGTCCACACTCTGATACACCCTGACAAAAGGCAATTGAAGAATTTGTTGCAATGTATCCTCTTGATTCAGGCACCCCAAGGTAGAGAAACCACAGTTACATGATTTAATGTGTTCGGTTGAGTCCTTGAAATACATTTTCCCAAATGACCAGGTCCTTTTACCTAAAGCCATCATTAAGATTCTATTCTCTTGGTGGAGGACTGCGTCCCCACTGCAGCCATTCTCATCACAGTAAACTCCACACTAATTATTCCGCTAGGATTACTGAGGATTGGGTAGACATTATTCTTAACAATTGATAGGTGGAAAAAAACATATTTCAGCACTGATGAGTTAAATAAAGCAAAGTGGCCAATCACACATGTGAGATTGTTGGCTGAGATAAGATTACACCGCAGAAGTTTTTGAACAAGGTTGGAGGATTATATTTACATGCCCTTGATGACTAAGTACCAATCTTGAGTCATCAAGAGCAGTGCTAAGCCCTTTCTAGCGTGTGATTCTCTAAGCCACAGCAGCTCAGGATCCTCTTCTGTGTCTTATCTCCACTCCTCATATTTTACCATCCCACCTCCCTAAGTTCCTAGGTTGTGGTCCTGTTCTTCTCCCTTCTTTGTTGATACGGCATGTTAGGGAAGCCGACTCACTCTTGGTATTTCTTCCCTTTTTTGGAGAGAGAGAAGAAAAATAAAATCATTGAAAAGAAATGCAAAATGAGGTGGTGATGTGGAAAAAGTTTTAGAACGTATAGCTTCCTTGGGGAGGAAGACTCCAGAGGTGACTCTGATTGATGCCTGCCCGTCATAGGATTTAGTGCTAGGAAGAACATCAGTGATGACCTTTTCTGATCCCTTCCTTTTACAGCTGGTGTCAAGAGAGGGTAAGTGACAAATCCAAGGTCACACAGATAGTAAGTAGTCAAAGTGGAACTGGAACCCAGGTTTTTCCATTCCAAATCCAGGACTGATCTCATTTGGTGTGTTGCTACCACTCATTGCATTAAATCAGAGGCCTCTAACCTGGTATTGCTAAGGCCCTACATTGAACATTAATGAGGGGCCTAAGGCCTAAAGGGGGACTGACACAGGTAGCTCCAGTTAAAAAACGAACAATGAAATTCAAGTATGATAATGGCTGTCGTAGTACAAAACATTCTTTTTAGGTTTTTAGCTGTATGTGGTACGTCTCAAGTTATCTACCTCTCGGCACCCTCTATGTCTGAGACATTGTTCTAGGTATTGGGGGAAATACAAAGAGAAATGAGACATTATTTCCTATTAGAGAGATAGAAAGAACGTTGGTTCTACCGTCAGAAGTTCGAGTCTTGCTTGGTTCTGCCACTTGTCACCCGTGTCAGCCAGGTACATCACTACCTGGGCTTCTTTTTCTTCATTTTTAAAACAAGGGGATTGGAGTAGATGACCCCTGCTGTCTTTTCTGGCTTTGAATATATGATTAGCAGATGATAAGCACACAAATAATGATAATAAAGGGTAGAATGTGATAAGTGCCTAAGAAAGAGGATATGAGGGGTGAAGAGAGCCTTTCTGGTTCGTGGGAATAATAGTGATCCTAACAGTTAGCATCACTACAACGCTTTAAGGTTTGTGAAGCACTGTGCATATCTCAGCTGGTCTTCATGGCAACCCATTGAGGTAGGTGCTGTTTTACAGGTGAGGAAACAGAGTCTGAGAGAGGGTAAATGACTTAAACACAGCTAGTGTTTGAGTGGAGGTTTGAATTCATGTCTTCGTGACTTACTCCAGTGCTCTTATCTGATGTGGCAATTTGCTCCTTTGGGAAACAGGGATGTCTTTGTGGGGGGGGGGGATGCCGTTTGAGCTAGGCAGGGAAGGATGAGTAAGATTTCAACAAATAGAAATGAAGAAAAGGAAAAAGCATCGAGAAGAGTATGAACCCAAAGGCACAAGGCTCCTGTGGAGCCAAAGCAGGCAGAGAGGATGTTGCTTGCAGTAGCTCCCCATGGGTATCTGTAATTGGTGGGTATTGATTTTGTGCAGTTATCAAAGGGATTGGAAAGTAAGAGGTGTAGATCATATCTATTCCTGGAAAGGCTATGTCTCATTACTCTGCTCCTTCTAAAACAACCTTTTGAGTTCAAATCTGGCCTCAGACACTAGCTGTGTGACTCTGAGCAAGTCACTTAACTCAGTTTACCTCACATCTGTAAAAGGAGCTGGAGAAGGAAATGGCAAACCATTCCAGTATCTGTGCCAAGAAAACCCCAAATGGGGTCAGGGAGAGTCAGACACAACTGAAATGACTAAAGAACAAAATGACATCCTTTACTCCACTGTCTAGTCAGATTTTTACTTATTATTAGTTATTATTTAACATTTATCACTATTTATTATCAGTAACAATGATAATAAGCTGCCAGGGCCCCAAGAAGTTATCTAGTCTAGCTCCAATGTTATACTTATGGGGACACTGAGTTTCTGAAAGTTGTGATTCTCACCCCATTTCTGACTTTTGAAATCCTGCCTGTCCTTCAACCTGTAGTTCACATGCCACCATTTCCTTGAAGGTTTTTTTTACACCCCACCCCCACCGCCATCCATTCATAATCTCTCTCCCCTTGTGTGTCTCAAGGTACTTCTCCTTTAGGTTCTACTTAAATTGTACCATATGTATACATGGATCTTTCCTACTAGATTATAAATTCCTTGAAATTCTACTTAAATTGTACCATATGTATACATGGATCTTTCCTACTAGATTATAAATTCCTTGAAATTAGAATTTGGATCCTATTCCTAGGACCATATGATTTAGATCTAAAATAGACTTTTGAGACCATCTAGATTGGCTCTTTTGTTTTATAGGTGAGAAAACTGACACCCTGGGAGGTTGATGGTTGAAATCTGAAATAATTGAGGAAACAAAGGTTTGAGCTTCTAAGCATATCATTTAATTAAGCAACACCCCAATTACATAACAGACCAGGCCCCCACAGCTTGGCACTGGACCCCAGATACAGAGGGAGACAGATTTTTATGTATTAAAATTATGTATTATGTATTAAAAGCAAACAACTAACAGAATATAAACCAGAATACAAGATTAGGTAATCTGATTTCTCATTGAAGGAAATATTGGGGACTTTCTGAGTTGGGAAAGGGATGACTTGAAGGTGTGGATTTTCCTGGATGTGAAACAGGATATCACTTAATTCCCACTATTAGCAAGCAGTTGGAATGTACAGGAAAATGAAACAAGTCTCAAAATAGAGTTTGTTTTTACAAGATGGAGTCAGTTTGGTTCACACAGTTCTCTCAGAGATGATGTGATTTTTCCAACGTAACACAATAAGCAACAGATCCAGGATTTGAACTCAGCATTCTTCAGATCCAGTGTTCTCCTCACCCTGCTCTGCTTTCTCTTATCTTTGTTATCTCTCAGTGAGCAACATAGTACCTTTCACAAACTTCAAGAATCTCTGATTTTTTTGGGAGGATTGTAGCTACTCCTACTGAAACAGATTGCAACCCCTCTACAACTTTGACAGTTGGTGTAGTCAAAAAATCCATCCCTCTATTACCAACTTCATGGTGAAATTACCGAGATGGTGGTGGGGGTCTTTGTACTACATGTATACAGTTAGTGGTAGGGTCTATACTCAAAGCCTTTCAAATATGATAGGACCTACCATAGGCATCATCTTTGAGAAGTCCAGTTCATTTCTTTACCATCAGGAAACATTGGTGAACTTTAATGGAATTGAACCTCGTTTGAAGTAGATACTTAGTTTATATTTGTTGGATATAGTGAATTATCCTAGGTCTTTCTTCTCAGCTATAAACATGGCCAGATTTTCCCTAACCTAAAGAACCATCCCTCAACTCTGCTACTTCCTCAAGCTATTTGGATACCTTGCTCTTCTTCACTGACAAACTTCTCGAAAGAGTATTCTGTACTTGCCTCTGCATCTCACCACCTACTCCTTCCTCCCAGAAGTCTGTCTTCTACCCTCTTCCTCTGCAACACCTTACATTCTAGATTCTCTGCCCACCATTCTACTGAAATGGCTCTCTCTAAGATCACTTGGGAACTCCTTAGTGTTAAATACATTGGTTTCTTTTTTTTTATTCCCCTTGTCCTCTCTGCAGCATTTGACATTTCTCCTTCTGGTTTCCATCTCTTCCCTTGGCTTTCATGAGATTGCATTCATGACTCTCTCCATCTTTCAGATCACTCCTCTCTTTTTTGCTAGTTCCTTATCCTCCTCACATCCATAAAACACGGATATCCCCCAGATTCTGTCCTTGGTTTTTATTGGTGTTTTCATTTATTCCTGTGGATTCAGTTACCACTTCTCTGCAAATGCTTCTCAAATCAACACCTCTATCCCCTACCCTGGCCCAGACTTCTAGACATATATCCAGACTACCCCCTCAATAACTGCACCTGGATGACCTGCCAGCACCTAAAACTTACTGTGCCCAACCGAACTGATTATCTTTCTTGATTGTTATCTAGAGAGACAGTTAGACATAATAGAGCTCTGGACTTGAAGTCAGGAGGAACTGAATTTGAATCCTACTTAAGACACTTACTGGGCAAGTCACTTAATGTTTCTAAGACTTAGTTTCCTTGTATGTAAAATGAGGATAATCAGGCTTGACCACACAGGGTTATTGTAAGTATCAAATGAGATAGCATGTGTAAAGTGCTTCTAAATTGTAAAGTGCTATTTATTAACTGCTGAAAGTCACCCACTGCATCATGGGCCTTTGCTAGTTGTCTTGACTTTTGTCTTGCCACTGGACTCTGATGACTTTGGAGGAGAGACTAAGGTTGATGACACTTGCCTCACTTGAATCCAATTCACATGCAAGTCAAGACATTGCCCTGTGATATCATTGGTCCTTTTCGAGAATGAAGGGCGAACAACAATATGTTAGTTGTCGTTACTATGATTGCTCTCCCTACAACTACCCCTTCCTCCAGCTCGGGGTTCCTAACCTTCTCTGGGTCATGGACCTCTTTGGCAGTCTGGTGAAGTCTATGGATAGTATTTTAAAGTGCATGGCATAAAATATACGGGATTACAAAGAAAAGCAATTATATTGAAGTATAGTTATTAAAATGCTTTTAAAAAATTCACAGACCCCAGGTTAAGAATCCCTGCTTTACCTTTTCCATTTTTGTCGATGGCACCATTTTTGTTAAGACCCAGGCTTGCAATTTTTACTTCTTCCACCTTCCCCCTCTGTCATTTTCAAAATCCTGTAATTCTGTCCCCTGCATTGGGCTCCTAATCTCAATTTTCATAGCAACCACCTTTGTTTAGGCCCTTATCTTTTCTCGTCTAAACTAATCTAACTTCTAATCTAACCCGTGGTTGTGTCTCGGGTCATGCCACCACTTGAGTTGTCCTCTTACTGTGCCACTGAGTATGGCATTTCTCAACTTGGAGACCTTCAGTAGCTTTCCATTGCCTTCCAAGCAAAGTATAAGTAAGGTCTTTGTCCTAGCATTCCCAGCTCCCTGCAGTCTGGCTTCAGTCAGGCTTTACAGCTTCATCTTGTACTAATTCCTTTTACCTCCTTTCCAGCCAGCCTGGAGTTGTCCTCCATTCTTGTCCTCCTTTCTGCTGAATCTAAGCCTTCATTTGTGCCATTCCTCACATGGGGACTCTCCTCCATTTCTTTCAGTTGAAGCCCCTCCTTTCCTTTGAATCCAGACTTGGATTGAATCCCCTTCTTCTCCCAACATCTTGCTCTCATATTACATATTAGTTTTGTAAGTATCAAATGAGATAGCATATGTAAAATGCTTTGTAAACTGTAAAGCGCTATCTATTAACTGCCGAAAGTCACTCACTGAATCACGGGCCATCGCTAGTTGTATTGATTTTTGTCAAGACATAGCAGTTTTCCTGGACTTATCCTTTTCTTTTATCTTTGCTTCTCTGAGAATTTATAAGACCTTAGGATTTCAGAGGTGGAAGGGAGCTTTGGGATCCTCCGATAGGAGGAGCTTCTGATTTTGCAAATGAGAATATGGAAACCCTCAGGCAGTAGAAAAAGATAGAAAATGGAAGACCTGCACTTGGAACACAGGCCTTCTGACTCCAAATCCATGGTTCTTTCCACTTAGACCTGTTGTTTCTATGCATTCTTCCTCTCTTTCCTCCATCAGATTTTAAACTCCTTGAATTAGAGTTTGTATTTTATGTCTCTCTATCCCCAGAATCCAGCACAGTGCCTTGCACCCAGTAGATGCTCAGTCAATGGATAGACATTGAATAAAGACAGTGTCAGAACTTGGGCTAGATTCAAGTCTCCAACCCTACCCCCCGCAGGGCTCTTCCCAGTTCATTATTTATTCTGCTTCCTTTGGCATTCAGTGCTGCTCGTGGTTTTCATTGCCATAAGTGGACACACTCCCTTGGGGGGCTGGCTCCTTGCTGTTGCCTCTCCTGACTAAAATTAGAATCTCATGGTTGTCCTGCCTAATTTGGAAATGTCTCAGCAGCTAGAAGTTGGCGTCTCCTTGATCTATAGTCCCTCAGCTCAAAACCATGCTCATCTCCTTAGGACTGGGAGAGAGAATGGTAAAGCACACAGCCCAGAGCCTCTCCAAGTGGATTGATTCCTTTCCGTCAAAGAGCAGGCACGTCCCTGTCTTTTTTACGGTGGTGCCCATCTGTTCCCCTACCTTGGAGGCCCGTTTTGTTAATACCATCAGCTGACTGAAAGGCATTTCTTGCCAAGTAAACCACTGTCCATGCTCTCCTTGTGCTTGGACATTCACCTGCTCCCTTCCTCCCCTCAAAGTGTGTGGGACTGGATGTTATGTGATTATCAAGGGCTGTGATAAAAGGGCTCTTTTGGTGCCTGCCTGAACTACTCGTGATCCCAGGGCTGGCTTTGGATGTTACATTGGACTCTGCAGTCACTTTTCATCTTGGGCTTCATGCTTGATATAACCAGTAAATATTTATGAATCTCCTCTTAGCTGCAGGGCCCTTTGCTAGGCAATGGAGGAAATATGTGCCATTTAATGTTGTTTATTATAGATATCTTCAGTCAACAAGCTTTTTATTAATTGCCCATTAATGCGCCTGGAACTTGTGCAAAGAAACACACAAAAAAAGTCCTTGCCCTCAAGGACCTCGCAGTCTCATGGGGGGAGGCAAGAACATGCAAACAGCTCTGTACAGACAGGCCATAGACAGGATATACTGTAGACAATCTCAGGGAGAACACACTAAGATCAAGGAGGAGACTGGAAAATAGCTTCTTGTAGAAAGTGGGACTTTAAGACTTAAAGGAAGCCAGGGAAGCTAAAAAGCAAAGATGGAAGGAAGATGGAGGAGGAGTTTAAAGCAAGGATGACAGAGGTGAAAATGCCTGGTATTAGGAGCTGGAGTACCCTACGGGGGGATAGCAAAGAGGCCAGTGTCACTGGATAGTGTCACTATCCAACTTGGGGCTGAGGAGGAAGAGTCAGGTAGAAAGGGCCAGGTTATGGGAGCTTTGAAATTCAAATAGAAGAATTTATATTTGATCCCAAAGGTAATAGGGAGCCATTGAGGTTGACGTGACCATACTTACATTTGAGGAAGATCACTGATAGTCAACTGGAGGATGGACTGGAATGAGGAGAGACCACCAGAAGGCTTGAAGTGATAAAGGCCTAAAAAAGGGCAATGGCAGTGTCAGAGGAGAGAAGGGCATGTACAAGAGCTGTTGTGGGGGTAAAACTGACAAGCCTCAGCAGTAGATTGGATATGGAGCGGGGTGAAAGAGAGTGGGGAGTCGAGGCTGAAATCTAGTTTGGGGCCTGAGGGCCTGGGAGGATGGCGGTATCCTGGATAGCAGTGGGGAAGTTAGGAAGAGAAGAGAATTTGGGGATAAAGATGATGAGCTCAGTTTTGGATATAGTACATTATCTATGAGGCGGCTCAGAGGAAGGTGGAGATATGAGACTAGAGGGCAGGAGAGAAGTTAGGGCAGGATAAATACGTCTGAGAATCATCTGCATAGAGTTGATAGTTGAATCCTTGGGAGCTGATAGTATCACCGAGGGAGATAGTATAATGGAAGAAGAGAAGAGGCCCCAGGAGAGAGTCCTTAACTGTGAAAACTTAATAAGAGACTGAGAGGAAAGGAAGTGTGAGAAGGCCTTTTCTAGGGTTCAGCCACAAATGGGAGGAGAGACACAGTACGATAGTCAGAAGGGATATGGATGTAAGGTGCTTGTGGGAAAGGACCATCTGTTATCTAAACTCTGTGTCTCCTGCAGGTCTAGAATACTGCTCTGTATAGACTAGTCTTAAATAAACGTTGGTTGAATGGGATTCCTTCTTTTATAGTTTAAGGTTAGTAGTAGTAGTAGCAATAATAATTGAGAGCACTTCTGTAGCACTTTAAGGTTTACAGAGTGTTATCTCACAACGGCCTTCTCATTGACCTCATAAAGTTGGAGCTATTTTTATCCTCGTTTTATAGATGAGGACACTGAGACAGATGTCATGTGACTTGCCCAGAGTCACACAGCTAATAGGTGTCTGAGGCTGGATTTAAACTCGGATCTTCCTGACCTCAGGTCCAATACTTTATTCACTGCATCATCTAGCTCCCCCAGGTAATCATTAGTTATTTGTTAAACATTATTTTCAGGTGCACTGTGCTGTGCTAGATTCTGGAGCAGATACGCAGATGAATAAAACAAGGTCTTGCTCTTTAGGAACTTTCAGTCAAGTAGAGGGCAACTAGGTGGTGCAGTGGCTGTAGCCCCCTCAGTCCCAAGTTGAGGAAGACCTGAGTTCAAACACTGAGTAGCTGCGTGAACCAAAGCAAGTCACTTAAGCTTATTTTCCTCAGTTGCTTCATCTGTAAAATGAGCTGGAGAAGGAAATGGCAAACCAGTCCAGTATCTTTGCCAAGAAAACCCCAAATGGGGTCACGATGTTACCTCCTCCATGAGGCCTTCTCTGATCTCCTAGCTAGAAGTGGTATTTTCTTCTCTGATGTGACCTCATTGTACTACTTATGCACTTTTTATGTTTTAATTGGTATTATATTATCTGTGTACATGTCTTTCCTACTCAGATTAGAATGTGAGCTACTTTAGAATGGGTTGTATATCTTGTTAGTCTTATGTATATTCTCTGGTGGTGTATGGGGGTGTTCAGGGAGGACTAGCACATGGGTGTGAGAGCTTGCCAAACCCTTTTCAGGGCTGCTCATCTACCTTGATGTCCACCTTTTACCCACCTCTCATCTGAAGCACAAGAAGCTGTAGCACGTACAGGGGCCACACCCCAGTAAAGCTGTTTTGGAAGATGGGCTAAATCAGGTTGAGGATGACTGACAGGCCTCAAACCCATCGTTGAGTTAGGGGGATATCTATTATAAGCATGTGAAGACTTCCCCTGGTAGAATGGGCAGATGAGAATATTTTATTTGAACAGCCATGAAGGCATCTGAAGCAGGTGCTGTGGAGTACCTAGAGCTTGGTCAGACGTTGAAGACACCAGGGTCATCCACAGCATCTCAGACCATCACAAGTCATCCTGTCTTTTGTCTTGCCTGTGCACTTCGATGACTCTGAAAGAGAGAGGGAGGCTGATGACTTTGTGCAACTCTGTACCACTTAAATCCAATTCACAAGAGAGTCAAGATATCACCTGTGATGTCATTGGTCCTCTGATAATGAAGGATGAACAACAGCTCCTCCAGCAGGGAAAGAGGGAGAGAGAGAGAGAGAGAGAGAGAGAGAGAGATTTGTTGAATGAATGAATGAATAATGCAAATTAGAATATTATATATGTACATACATAATTGCTATACATATGTACATACATATATATATTGAGTACAATGATGGTACAATAAAATGATTATGTTTTGGACTTGGGATTAGGTAGACAAGAAGTTGTTCCATAAAAACAAGAATTCCTCTTTCATTTATTGATTAATCATGTTTATCAGCTATACATGCTAGGTTTTTGTATTTCTTTTTATTAAAAATGTCCAAGATATATTCTTGTGCCTCTACGTTGTCTTTCTCTTTAGTGATTGGTGTTTTACAAATGTTATTGAATTCATTCGATCAGTAGTTAAGTGAGATTGGAAAGGACAGTTATTATAGTCCTGATTTTACCAATGAGCAGAATTTCAGTGATGAAACTTTACTAGGGAGGAGGATAGTGTGAGGTGTGGCTGACACAATAGCTCACAGGGTTGCATGTTCAGATTCTCTAGTCATATTGCAATTCAGTGGTAGAGCTGAGACTGGAGACTAGGACTAGGATTTCTTCAGAATTAGGTTGCCTCTTTGTGATACAATCTTTATCTTGCAGCGCTTAACGGTGGTTCCAAAAAGTGTTTAATACATAGTAGTATAGTTTCAGGAAGTCAAGGTATTTTGTGAGGGGTTCGAGCCAAGCTGAACAATATTCAGGTAGTTAAATAAAATATGGACTTCAGAGAACAATGGATTGAATCCATAAAGAAAATTTCTTGCAGTGATCATAGTAACAGCTGACCCTACAGTACTTTATAGCATTGTCATTCGTCTTTGGTTTTCAAAGAGGACCCATGGCGTTACAAGGGTGATATGTCTTGACTTGCTCATGAATTGGACTTGAGCACGGCAGAGTTGCACAAAATTATCAGCCTCACTCTTTCTTCCAGAGTCATTGAAGTCCAGTGGCAGGACAAAAGTCAGGACAGCTAGAAGACTCATCTTCCTGAGTTCAAAGCTAGCCTCAGATGCCCTATTTGCCTCGATTTCCTCATCTCTAAAATGAGCTGGAGAAGGAAAAGGCAAAGTACCTGCCAAGAAAACCCTAAATAGGGTCATGAAGAGTCGAACACAACTGAACAACAATGACAGGCACTTTTATGGATGACAAAGTGATTTCTTCACAATAGGCCTGCCATGTGTAATGGATCATTATCTCCATTTTACAGACGGGGAAAGCAAGGCTCAGAGGGAAGGCAGTTTTTGACTATTGAGGATGGGTGGGGTTAAATAATGAGATGGGGAAGGGAGACGAGTTGGGAAGATATAGAGGGTGCTAAAAATTGGGAGGGGTAAAAAGGAGAGAGTCTGAAAAATGTTGATTGTGCCAATAATTTCAATAATTTCTTACAAAAGGACAGAAAAAGCATACTACAAGTATCAGAAATTGGGGTTAGTTTGACATAAAAGAACGGCCCAGAGGGAGGAAGCTACGGATAGTAACTCTTGACTTAGAACTAGCCATACTTGATATCTGGAAAGTCCATCACATTAGAATGCTTTTGATCCACCCACAAAATACTTTTTTTTTTCTGAATGAATTCTGGCAAGAGTGTTTTCAGTGGAAAATTTAGTTTGTCATTTTCTGTCAATGACGTGTCTGCCTAGAGATGAGAAGGTGGGGTAGGCCTTGTGTGGCAGGTAGATAGCTACTGTGGCTTATTGATCTATACCCCTTACTTAAAATCTCCTTTCAATCAATAAATCAAACATTTATAGAACACCTACAACATACAGGGCAATAATATCTTGAGCACTGTGTGCTAGAGGTCTAAGATATGATTCCTGCCCTCTAGAAATGTCATTGTGGCTGAGGAGATAAATTACAATAGGTTAGGTGCCATATGAGTTGAATGCACAAATATTTTAGGCTCCCAGAGAAAGCAGTGAATCAAGCCAGTGCTGACCAGGCCATTGAAGAAGGTAGTATTTCAGTTGGTCATTGAAGGATAGGAAGCAGTGAGTAAAGATGGAGGGAGTATGAAAGGGGAGTGATAAGTGGACCAGTTTCACAGGGATTGAAGGCTCCCATAGTAAAATTGTGGGAGGCTAAGAAAGTAGGTTGGGGTGAGACTGAGGAAGACCTTGAATGCCAGGGTGTTTTCAATTTTGTTTGTTAGGTATTGAGCTGGTAAATGTGCCTTATGGATTAGAGTGGGAGAACTAGGAAGCAGGGAGGTCCATGGGACATGGCTGCAATTCTCCAGGTCCTAAGGTCTTGAGACTTGAGCCAGGGTGGTGGTGGAATCAGGGGCCAGCAAGTAGAGTTCAGATATGGTCCAGATGAGGACTTCTTAAACTTTTTCCACTAAAGAACCCTTTTTGCCTTTGGGCAGCATTTTGTTGGTGTTGGGTTTCCTGAGGGCATGTACAGACAAAGTATATTTGTGTTCAGAACCAAGGCTGCCTTGAAGTTTTTTGATGCAGCATGGGCAAGTGTTGCCAGAAACACCTTGGATTCATTATGTGTTTGATTTTTAATTAATTTTTGGTCATTGTGCATTCAGAAACCTTCTACTGTTGCCAAATTTTTCATGACCCCATATCGGGTTGCAACCCACAGTTTAAGAAGTGCTAGTCTAGATCAGAGATCTAGACTGCAGCCTGAGGACCAAAAGCAGTCAAAAACTACTGAGTTAGGCCCCAATCAGATGAAAATGTAATTGGGAAATAGTTGACAAAAATAGATAAAAATATAATACAACATAGATAATGTTAAATCTGTGGTTTTCTAAGTCACCATTTGTATTTGAGTTTGACATCACAGATCGAGATCATTGGTTCTCAAAGTGTGGTCCAGGGACTCCTGAAAACACTTTGAGGGGTCTGTGAGGCCAAAACTATTTTCATAATGTTGCTAAGATAAGTTTCTTATATTGTAAATATTAACAGATATGGCCCATATAAAAAAAAGCTCCTTGGGGTCCTCAGTAATTTTTAAGAGTGTAAAGGGGGTTCCAAGACCAAAAAGGTTTGAGAACTACTACTAGTCTGAATCCTAAGCCAACTTGTGTAGGGGTTGGGGAGGATTTTGAGACTATCTGAAAAGCAAAGTTGCCTCTTTAATCTGTGTCAGTAAACACAGGAGTGGAGAGGACAGTGTCAATAGATATCCTTTTTGTTTTTTATACATTTAACATATATTAAGGCCAAAGTCTGCTTCCAATCATGAATATACTCCTGAATTATTCTTTGTAATACACTTCAGTGATCGGATCATTGGTTCTACTGGCTTTCAAGCACAAGATGCATAAAGAACAGTCACAATCAGTTTATCCTAAATATTATCAGAACCTGAATTTTAAACCGTGTAGACCCCAAAGAACACTCTATAGTAAGCCACAGTTTTATCTGCTGATGTCATGAAAGAACACCGAATTTAGAGTCAGTGGACATAAATGTGAGCCTTGCTTCTGCCATTTCCTGGTTGTGGGACCCTGTAGAGGCAAGTCCCTTGAGCTCTCTGCGGGTTTCCGTTATATCCCCTGTAAAATAGACAGTAAGAATACGTGAACAATCTACCTCACAGGGAAGCTGGGAAGAAAGAGCTTTGTAAACCTCAAAGTACTACGCAAATGTGAATTTTTATTATCTGGGAGCTAGCTGTTTGACAGAAGGATATTTCTAGATAACTGGTATTTGCTCTTTTAAACATCCTATTAAAAACAAACACCTTTCTAAACAGACTGTTCTGAACATAATTTAATTTTTCCTTGATGGCTACAATTATCTATAACAATGCTGTAACAGGGATTGCTGTGGGGGCGATTAGATGCATATGGGCTATCTATACCTGTATTAAATATTTCTACATCTCTGTGCTTTTAGAATTCTTGTGCTTGCTTTTTATAATTGTTCACTGTCCTACTCATAGTGTACCCTAAGAAGAAATGTTGTTTAGTGGATGTGATGCAGTTTAGGGGTGTTGAGAACTCAAAATGTCAGGGTATAGGGTGGAGTCACCTGGAATGAATTCATGCACTCAAACCATCTTCCAGTCAGGTGGTAATGTTTATTGTAACACCAATCAAGCAGGCTAAGTTCTTAGGGAACCTGTAAACTAATGAGGATGATGCTGATGCTTATATACAAAAGGGATAGTGAAAGGATCCTATGTGGGAAAATTCAGGGGGTCAATAGAGATAGCTTTGTTAAAGGGGCAAGATAGTTCTTTTTATGCAAAGGTTTACCAAAGGCTTGGCCCTTTTGCCTGCCCTGATAGCT
The DNA here is from genome assembly GCF_011100635.1 of Trichosurus vulpecula. Lineage (NCBI taxonomy): Eukaryota > Metazoa > Chordata > Mammalia > Diprotodontia > Phalangeridae > Trichosurus > Trichosurus vulpecula. The sequence goes on from NC_050581.1 coordinate 79,886,076, forward strand.
TTTATATGAGGACTTATAGGGTCAGGTCTGTTTGTGACTGGGGTGCTTCCAGAAACATGATCTTTTCTTTTAGGAGAAGGGGGGGGGGTCTTTTGGGGTCCAGGTCCCATCATCCCATCAGATGGAGGGCTGGATTTGCAGTCAGGAAGACCTAGATTTGAATCCTCCCTCAGACACTTATTAGCTGTGTGACCCTGGGCAAATCACTTAATTTCTCTGAACTCTGGTTTCCTCATCTGTAACATGGGCTAATAATAGCACCTACCTGCCAGAGTTGTTGAGAGGATTAAATGAGATGTAAAGCACTTGGTAAACCTTGATATGTAAATATGAATTGTTTTGATTATTAAGTGTATCTACAGACTCTTATTCTTAAATCACCAGGTTTGTTAGAATTTCATGCAAAGTAAAAGGTCAGTATGCTCTAAATGAATGTCACAGGGCTCTCCAGTGAAATGAACTTGTATGAACTTGAATGCAAGATGTCAGGACTCCGGGGATCTCTGATTCATTGTTGTAGCTACTCCACCAGGGCAGGTTGTCATTCTGATGCAGTTTCAGGTTGCTGGGAACCCCGAAATGTCAGGGTACAGGGTGGCTTCCACCAAGCACTCAAACCTTCCAGTCAAGTGACAAGATTTTTAAGTGAACCAGCAACTTAATGGGTGTGAGGCTGATGCTTATATAAAAAAAAGACAGTGAAAGGATCTGGCTTGGATTAAGGAGTAGTAAGTGGTCTGGAGTGGGCCAGGTGCAGTAGTGAAAGGCATATCAAATAGTCTGGAGTGGGCCAAGAGGACTGTGAAAGAACTGTCAAGTATCTAGGTGGGCTGGGGTGGGCCACATGTCTTGGGCTAGATACCAGTGATCTGGGCTGCTGAAATGTATGGGAAAATTCAAGGACTGGGTTGCTGTCAAAGACACGATCTTTTCCTTTTAGGGGTCCAAGTCCCATCACCTTATCGATTCCACTGTGCCTTGGTAGACCATCTACAAGAATTAATATAGCTGAAAGATTCATCCTACTGAGGCTCTTCCGTTGATGAATCTCTCTGAACTTATCCAAGCTTTGAACAAAGCCTTTACCTGAAGCCTTCCCAACTGGGTGGGACCTTCCATAGCTTAGGCTAGGAGATCCCTGACTCTGGAGTCAGAGAACTTGTTCTTTGACCCTTGCTACCCACTTGTCCTTGGGCAAGTCACTTAAAACCTCCCGGGCCTCCTTTTACTCATCTATAAAATGAGGGGGTTGATCCAGATGGCCTCTGAGGGATCTTACAGCCCCTCCATTTAAGGGGATTTGTTCTGTGAAGTTTGGATTCAGTCAAAGGGCTGCACTTGAGGAGCTAGAGGGCCACATGTGGCCTCAAGGCTGCAGGTTCCCCACCCCTGCACTAGAGCATGGACTGTATTACGTTTAATTTGGTGGCTCTTTGTACTAGTTTTTTTACATCTGGGTTCTTGGCTTTGATGAAAGATAAGCTGATCTGGTCCGATAAGTGACTATGGGTTTCTGTGGCTGCAGCTGCTGCTGCTACTGGTCCTTGAAACAACCCTGAACATCTCTACATCAGTCTGCCGCTTTTTCCCACTACACCCCCATTAAGTCAGTAAGTGGGTAGGTGAGGCCTTACTTTAACTCACACTTAAAACTGCATTTCAAATGAAGTACTGTTATTGCTAAAATGTTGAATTACTAAAGCAACAAACCACTTAAATCACTGAAAGACTTCCTTGTATTTTATATGAGCAGCAGCTATGAAGCTGTGGCGGCAGCTGTGGCAAAGCTCTTTGCTCCATACTAGGTGTCATGGAGGTAGGCTTGGGACTTTGCTTCCTATAGCCACAAGAAAGTAGAGCTTGGGCCTCCCCTACCCCCAGCACATACACCCTAGCCCTTCTCCCAAGGAAGCTATCAATACATCCTCCGGTTTATCTTCTTCAGTCTAGACAGGGCATATACCATTCATTAGGAAAGCAAACATATATAAATAGGATAGGTTCATGGTCCAGCTTTGGCCAGGATTGGAGAGTATTCTTGCTGATTTTTTTTCATCCAGAGACCTCTTTCTTTTCTAGCTCATGCTAAATCAGAATTCCCCGGTCTGGGAGGTAGTCACTGTTGTAGTGGAAAAATCAATGGGCATTGTGCTCTAAGATCTGGGTTTACATCTCAGTTCTACTTATCTCACTAACCATGTAAACTTAGGAAGATCATTTCTTTTGATGATCTCATTGCTCCCGTTACTTCAATTATCCCAGTGCAAATGATTGTCAGATCTATTTTTCAAGCCTTGATCTCTCTGCTGACCTCCAGTCTTGTATCTCCAACTGCTCCTTGGGTGTATTGAACTGGATGGCCCGTAGAAATCTTATTCTCAACATGTCCAAGACTGAACTCGTTTTCCTTCCCCCCAACCCTTCCCTTCTTCCTAAGCTTCCTGTTATTGTTCAGGGTACCACCATCCTCCAAGTCATCCAGGCTTACAAACTAGGTGCCATCAATGACTTCTTTTTCTCATCCCCAATATCTAATCTGTTTCCAAGGCCTGTCAATGTCATCTTTGTGATAACCTCTCAGCTATGCCCCCTTGTCTCCTCTTATACTGTCACCACCATGTGCAGGCCTTGATCACCTCACTCCTAGACTTGCAACAACCTGCTGCTTGGTCTCCTTTCCTCAATCAAATCTTTTCTCAGTCCAGTCTGTTCTTCACTCAGCTGTCAGAGCCACCTTCCTGAAGTGCAAGCCTGACGATGTCACTCCTCCCCATCTCACCCACCCCACCCCTCCCCATTAAGTCAACTTCCATGGTTCCCTGTTACCTCTAGGATCAAATAGAAAATCCTCTTTTTAGCTTTGGGCTTTGCATCATTTTGACTCATCCTACCTTTCTGGTCTTCTGACATTTTGCTTCTCTTCTCCTCCTTCTGTCCTCCCCCATTTGATATTCTGTGATCCAGTGACCCTGTCTTCCTTGCTTTTCTTTGAGCAGGACACACCATCTCCCAACTCTGTGCATTTTCACTGGCTGTCCCCCATGCCTGGAATGCTTTTGCTCCTCATTTCCAACTTACAGCTTCCCTGGCTTCTTTAAAGTCTCAGCTAAAATCCTACCTTCTGCAGGAAGCCTTTCCTGATCTGCCTTAACTATAGTGCCTTCCCTTTGAGATTTTCTCTGGTTTATCCTGTCTATTTTTTGTTTGTATGTAGTTGTTCCTATGATTGCTTCTTCCATCAGACCATGAGCTCCTAGAGACCCAGGGGCTGTTTTGGCTTTTCTTTGTATCCCCAGTGCTTATCACAGTGCCAGGTACATAGTAAGTGTTTCATAAAGGCTTGTTGACTTCTCTTCACCTTTCTGGCCCTCAGGTTTTTCATCTATAAGGGGGGAATAATAAGCTTTACTTATCCCACTGGGTTGTGAGGTTGTACAAATGTCTGGTGATGTCTGAATGAGTTATTTTTGCTATTCCTTTAGGAAGCCTTCCCTGATTCTGCATAAGAATAATAATGGTGGCTGTCAATTAGTGCTTTAGGATTTACAAAATGTTCACATATGTTATCTCCTTTGATCCTCATAACAGTCCATGAGGGATTGTCATCTCCATTTGTAATGTTAAGCAGGGTGGGACTTTTTTATTGTTTTCTCTTTTGGAATGCGAAGGCAATCAAGTGCCTTTGATGAGTCTTGCCTTTGTTAAAGGTATACTGGGACCTTTTGTCTTTTGTTTTGGAGTGCTTCTCAGCACCAGGTAATCAAGTACCTTTGTTGAGTCTTGCCTTTCAAATGTAATGGCAAGTAAGGTGGGACCTTTTGTTATCTTGGAGTGCTTCTCAGCACTGAGGCAATCTGGTGTCTTTGAGTCTTTGAATCAAGAGTCGTTAATTGGGAATAATGTATATGATGTGGTGCTGGTGATTAAAGATCTTTCCTACATCCCTTTTGCTAAGTGGACTCTGAACCCTCAGGGCCCTAAGAAGGGTATATGAGCTCTGAGGTTGGCAGTTTGCTTTTGGGGGTACACTCATTGGAAGAGTGTTGTTGATTTGGCCAGACAAGACTCTGGGTAGCCATTAAGGAGCCCCCATCCCCCCAGCTTTGAAAACCCAGATGTTGGTGCCTCTTTGGTAACTGTGTAGGTAATGTCTTGGTCAGACTGCTAGAGGCCTGTCTGTTGATTTCTGCAGGCTATTTGCTCTATTTATATAATTTCTGCTTGTAATTTCTGTTTGTGTTTTTCCTGAAGTTCAGGGTGCTGACTTTTTCTCCTGAACTAAATGAATGATATATGTATGTTTAGTTAAAGTGAGATTGTTAACCCCTTAAAGTTGCATTTCTTAGAAAAGCAGATCAAAGAATCTGTGCTAGCAACCCTCCTGTGTGCTCTTGTTGTTGGTGTTTCACCTCCACAGCAGCTGCTAGCAACATTGTTGTTACACCATTTTACAGATAAGGAAAATAAGGCACAGAGCCCTTAAGCTTCTTGCTGTTGGTCACAAGCTGTTATCAGAATTGGGATTGGAATCCAAACCTCTCCTGCTTCTAGGTCCAGCATCCTTTCCATCCTGCCATATTGCCTTTTCCTGAACTATATATCAGCAGAGAGTTGCAGAGGTTCAGCACTTGAGGGTTGATCCCCAAGTGATGAATATCTTGAGCCACAGAAAGGGAGGAAGACCATTACCTCAGTATGGATGGGGCTGTGATTTGCATCAGGGGAAGCAGCCAGTGCCTCACCTAACAGAATCTTAGAGACCCTTGGCCTAAGACCCAGGACATCGGCGTTGGTGGCATGCTACCTAGAGAAAGCGATGTAAAGCCTGGTCTTGTTCAATACCTTCACTTTCAGTGGCCTTTTGAAAAATTGGATGCCATCTCCCTTCCTTTCCCTCAACTGCTGACCAGCCTCTTACACTCACTGCAGTCGCAAACACACCCGAAAACTCAGTGCAGCTCTAGTTGAAAGTGAGTTTTCTGTTCTCAGATTTTCCAGCAGCCCTTTGCTGGGATCTCTCCATTGCTCCTGTCATACTCTGCCTTGTTTTATGTCCATGTTGTATCTCTTCTATTGGATTGAAAGCTCCTTGAGTTTAAGAATTGTGGTTTTTTGTTTGTTTGTTTTCTGTCTCTGCACCTTCAGCACCTTGTAGGTAGACCTTTGTTGAATCAAATTGAAATGATTTACATGACAAATGTTTTTCCTGATTATACTGTATCAGCAGCTAAGTGGTGCAGTGGATAGACTGTTGAGCCAGGAGTCAGGAAGACCTGAGTTAAAATCCAGCTTCAGACATCAACTCCGTGACCTTGGGCAAATCATTTAACTCTGTTTGCCTCAGTTTCTTCATCTATAAAATGGGGATGAGAACAATGGCACCTACCTCCCAGGGTTGTTGACAGGATCGAATGAGAGAAAATTTGTAAAGTGCTTAGCATAGCACAGTGCCTGGCACGTAGTAGGTGCTATAGAAGTGTTCGCTGTGATTATTATCATTATTATGAGTAGTGGTTTTTTCAGATGTCAAAATGAGCATCCCTACTTACTCTGGTCAGTAGTGAAGTCCAGGGGAGAATATAGTCGCTCATTATGACTTGTGTCTCTGTTCCTAAACAGCTTTCTTCAGATCTCACGGTTCTCCCACTTCCTCTCTGCACTCAGTTTTCCAAGATTGGAAACAGTTTGGTGGCATGGTAGATAGAGGATTGGACTTGGAGTGGGGAGGATTGTGTTGGTAATCAAAATGAGCTCCTTAGCACTTAGTTCAACAAGTGCCCTTGAAGAGTTTGGCCTTTGTTTCCTTTGATTAATTCAGTGTCTTTGATTGAGTCTTACTAGGTGCTAAGCCCCAGGCCCAAAACCCTATTAGGTGTAAAACCTTAGTGGGTGTGGATTGGCAACTAAGGTGGGGCCCAAGGTGGGGCTAACTCCAGGGAGGGCCTAATTTACATGTCTGGGAGAACAGAGGCTCTTAGACCAGGTGGGTTTAAGTCCGCCTCTTTGTGACGATTCTAGGTCACGTGGGTCAGTCACATGTGTGACTCACCCCTGACGCTGAAAAAGATATAAAAACCAGGGGTTGGCTGTTTGTTCTTTGGAGCTCATTCCCGCAGCAGTCGTGGCGAGCATGACTCTGGGCCAGCCCTTGTTCTGAGCTCCTGGGCTGAACCTAGATGTTGGTAACTATGAATTGTATTGGGTCTGTCTGTTGATGTTTGTAATTTGTTTGTATTTTGTTCTGAAGTTTAGGATGCTGGATTTTTCCCCTGAACTAAGTGAATGCTGTCTGTATGCTGAATTAAAGTAAGCTTGTCAACCCCTTCAAACCTTGCTTTCCTTATTAAAGCAGATCAAAAGAACCTGTGCTTTCCCAGTGTGCCGGCAGCTTTCTGCGTGCTGGTTGTGGGTGGATCTTACACCCCCGCAGAAGCTGCTAGCCGGATTGTTGAAACAAGGATGTGAGTTCAAATCATTACTCAGACACTTATTAGTGACCCTGGCCACTATAGATAGAGGATTGGACTTGGAGTGGGGAGCATGTGAGTTCAAATCCTTACTCAGACACTAACTAGTGACCCTGGCCATTATAGATAGAGGATTGGACTTGGAGTGAGGAGGATGTGAGTTCAAATCCTTACTCAGACATTTGCTAGTGATCCTGGCCGAGTCACTTAATCTCTTTTGCATATGGGAGGAGAGCGAAAGCATTTATTAAGTGTTTACTGTATTCTAGGCATTGTGCTAAGTACTAGGAATATAAATACAGGCAAGCAAGATCTCTGCCCTCAAGGAGCTTTTGTTCTAAAGAGGGTAACATATAAAGGAAAAAGAGGGGATATGGGTGGAAAACAGCACCTAGCTTACAGGCTGTTATGAATATTAAACAGTATACCGTTTAAAGTGCTTTGCAAACTTTAAAGTGCTATGCAAACGGTATTATTGTGGGATTGTTTCAGGGGAGTAGGGGACGATAGGGGTATGTGGATCCTATGGCTACAACCAGACTGTCATCATCACCTAATACGGACAAAGCCTAAGCATTTTAATCCTCTGTTCTGCTGGGTGGTGGTGGTGGAGATGTGGGGTGGGTGGGAAGGAGGCAGTGTAGGATAGTGGTATAGGCCTAGAGGTCACAGCAGAAAAGAAGACACTTTTAAGAAATCACATTGGTTTGTCCAGAGATCTAGTCTTCTGTCTCCACCGTTTGCTAGCGTGTTATTCAACGTAGACATTCCTGAGAGGCGGCCGGTGCTTTCTGGCTCTAGAAATCATTGCCGCTGGAGGTATGGAGGGAAGGATGGAGAGGGGAGAGAGGCTTTGATTCACCCGTTTCTTTTTCTTGTTTATGGATTTTCAGTGTACTATGCCCATGACAAATTGGATGACTTCGTTGACGTGATTAACACATTTCTGCGTCCATTGTTTATGGAAATCAGGAAAGGTCGCTCAGAAGATAATGGAAAGATGTTTTATGCTCTGGTAAGTGCGTGGCTGACGCCCCCTTGTGGAATGTCCCTGTAAACAGAGCCGAGGTTCAATGTATCAGTGGTGAAAATGCACTTCGCCTTCCTCTTCCAGCCCCACTTTCATCTGCTGTTTTGGGTATGGGCTGGGGGATGGGGGGAGGAGGGGGATTATAGAATCATGAAGATTGGAGTTGGAGTGGATCTTCCACATCATCCATTCCCACCTCTTTGTTGTGGTTATTCAGCTGTTTCAATCCTGTCCGACTCTTTGTGACCCCATCTGGGGTTTTCTTGGCAAAGATACTGGAGTGGTTTGCCATTTCCTTCTCTAGCTCATTTTACAGATGAAGAAACTGAGGCAAACAGGGTGAAGTGACTTGCTGGATTTGAACTCTTAAAGACAGTTTTTCTGTCTCCAGGCCCAGCGCTCTATCCACTGCTCCACTTAGCTGCCCTTGCAACCTCTTTACAGAGATGGAAACTGAGACCTCAAGAGTTGAAATAAGTTTCCCAAGGTCACATAGCTGATTAGTGGGAGGAGTGGGACACCAATCAGGTCCACTGATTTTCTGAATCTCTTTCATACTGGTCTATTTGCATACTTTGTATAGGTCTGTTGATCTGAATATTCCTTCTATTACACCATGCTGTCTCTCCATTAACACCCTCAGGCCTGGGACACGGGATCATAGGGTTTACATCTGTAAGGCACCTTAGTGATCACCTGGGCTAAGGACCTCATTTTACCAAAGAGGAAAACTAAGGCCCAGAGCCATCAAGTGACCTGCCTAAAGTCACGCAGGTAGTCATACAAATAACAGTAATCACTACCGTAATTATTGGCATTTCTCTAAGCACTTCAAGGTTCAGTCGACATATTCTTCACAACCACTTTTAGGGCAGGTAATCCAAGTGTTATTATTCCCTTCCTGCTTTCTACATGATGTTTCTTCTGCTTCTTCCCCCACCTCATATTCCTTTGCATCAGGCCACAAAAGTTCATCTTTTTAGCAGTTCTCTCCAAAGAACTCCCCCCAAATATAGGGAGTATTGGGACCGGAGGGAGGAGGGTATTCTCGCCTGGAGCTGATATGCCAAACTTGTTGAAAGAACCACCGTGCTTTGTATTTTTATTATATTTCTATTTGCCCTTGGGATTAGGAAGGGAACCAAAATGTGAGCCCTGAGGTGAGCTGGCAGTTTGGCCACCTCCCTCCTATTCCCCAAAAGAGAATGCGAGAGGAAAGAAAAGAGAGAGACAGAGAGGAATGGAGACAGACAAGCCCCTGAGGCTGGCTCAGCTCCTGTTGCCCCTTGGGAGGTTTAACCTGGGCTTCTGAACTATATAGCTATAGGAAGAGGGCCAGGTGACCTAAATCTGCTAGATTTAAAGGTTCTCTTAAGAGTCTGCTGTGATTTTAGTCAGTCCTTAGAGAGTCACTGAGGGAGTGGGATGGTCTCAATGCTAATATATATTAGAAACCCCACCAAAGGTCCCAAACTTACCCTCCTATTGGGATTTCTTCTAATTCTAGAATCAGCCTAGAGTAGATGCCCTGAAATGGATTGTGACTAGAATAGGTCTGGTGGGGGGGGGTGGTGGTGGTGGTGGTCCTTTTCTCTAGATCACTCTAGAATCACTCTGTATTGAGGGGAAGGATGAATAGGGGATTTGCCATGGCTTCGGGGAAACTTTTGCTTTCAGTTATGTCTGAGGAAAGACTGATGGCCCTACTCTGTGTAAGGTGCATTGCAAACTTAAATTGCTGTATAGAACATGTGATATATTATTTCTTCTGATGTGTAGTGTGCAGAGATGGACTGAACTGTAAAATGTTCTTGTCCTGGGCTGCTGCTTATCTGGGGCCAGAACCATTAACGGTAATGCACAAGGGGAAAGCCTTCACTTTTAGATTTCAATTCTTGTTAATAAGAAATAAGGTTTAAGCTGCAAAGGTTGAAACTATTTTTACTGAGTCATAATGATAACTATCTCTGGCAACAAACATCACATGACCTCATCTGGTTATAGTTATGGAAAGGGCTGAACTTATGGCATTGTGTCATGACTGAAATGGTTATAAAGACCGGAAGTAATAGTTAAGATTTGTCTGGCCAGAAACACTTGTGACCAAAGTAAATAAAAGCCAAGAGGACTATAGCCGATATACACCAAAGAGATTTCATTTCACAAATCGGGATTTGGGTAAAACATACCTTTAATTAATTTTGGGGGGGAAACTCTCAACTTGTAACATTGGTTTGTACCAGGCAAAAATATATGAAAAGGTTTTCAGTAATGCCCTCATCCTAGTTTTCTTCTTACCTCTAGAGCTACCTGTCCTGTTCCTGTTAACAGAATTTAGGAGCAAAGCCTCTGTATTCTCCTGAACTGTCAGTCTTATTATAATTAAAAAACCTCCATGGTCACCAGTCTTAGTCTTTCCCTATAGGTTATAAGGCAAAAAAAAAAAAGAAGGGAGCCTTGGAGGGAACCATTTTATACTCTATATTTCCTGTTGTTTCTAGCAGTCAGAACTCTTAGAAAACCTCAGGAGATCTATGTGGTTGCTTCAGGGGCAGGAGTAGAGGGGAAGCGGTAAGACTGGCAGGAGGGCAAGAGATGTCCCTGCCCATTTGGCATTGGCTTACAGCCAGCTGGTCATTCCCGTCTTCTGCTGGCCAGCCCCCTTGCTGGGGCTATAGACCAGGGAAATGGATTCCTGACCTTACAAATTAAAACGTTATTACACATGAAGATTGTGCTCTGCATTGCTCTTTGCCACCAACTGTGTAAAACTTTGTGAGTCTTTTGATTCTTGTGAGCCTCAGATTCTTCATTTTTAAAATGGAGGGGCTGGACTGGGTGGTCTCTGAGATCCTTTCAGCCTCTGGATTCTGTCATCCTCCTCTCTGAGGCTCCAGTTTTGATAGTGTTTATGGGAAACATCAAGCATTAATAGGTCGTAGATTTGTGTTTGAATTTTACCTCTTCCCTTAACTAGCAGAGGGATCTTCTGCTCTCTAAGCCTAAGCATTTTTCTTCTAGAAAATAGGGGATTGGATTAGATTATTTCTAAGGTCTTCTCCATTTCTAACAATGCCTCTTATACTGCTTGCTTTTTTGCAGAAGCAATTAAACCAGCATTCAGGGGCTGACCTAGGAATCTGATCATATTTCTAGGGGAAAATGCATTCCAAGTTGCATAATACTAACTTACATAAGTTACAAATGAATTTGCTCAACCCAGCTAATTTCAAAGTGCTTTTAAGACTGTCTCTAAATACAGGAATTACTCTTGTAAGAGAGAGGTGACAACATGACTTTTGACAACAGAAATAGCCATGTCTGTCATCTAATGAATTGACTAGATATTCAAAATTTTAAAGTATGAAATCTTTCCCCCTTAATTTACTAAGTGTAATTCACTGAAGTTATAGTATAATTGTGTGTGTGTGTGTGTGTGTGTGTGTGTGTGTGTGTGGTTATTCATTAAGAAAACAAGGCATAAATGAGAGTTCAGTTGTTAGCAGGATAATTGAATAGGAATTAGAACTTAGACTATCTAGTCCCAATACCTCTCATCTTCTAGAAGTTGAACCTCAATCTGAAAGGGTATATGGGATTTGTCAAAGGCCACCTAGGGAGTAAGTAGCAGAGGTAGCCTTCAGCTCCAGGTCCTCTGCTTCCAAACCTAGTGCTAATTCTACTATGGGATGCTACTAAAAACTGTGACTAAATGAACCTCTGCTGTTTTCACTTGTAACGTGCAAGTGATAACCTATGCACTGGCCTGGAGTAAGGAGCCACAGATGTGGCACTGAATAGCTTTGGACAAACCACTCTGGCTTGGGGCATTGTAGTAGGCCTAAAATCCTTTCTGAGCCTCTCTAGAATTAAAGGTTAGGTTGGATGATCTCTGAAGTCCCTTCCAACTCTGGCATTTTATGATTCGTCAACTGAAACTGACCCAGTTTAAAAAATAATTGTATTAACTTTTTCCTTCAGCAAAAATCTACCTTCTCTCTGCCCCACCCGCCCACCTCCTCACCAACTGAGAACAAAAGAAAAACAAACTCCTTGTTGCAAACATGTATAATCAAACAAAATACATTTTTGCATCATCTGTGTCCGAAAAATACAAGTCTCATTCTGTGCTCTGAGCCCTTCACTTCTCCATCAGGAGGGGCGGAGCATATTTTATCATTAGCCCTCTGGATTCCTTACCCTGGTCATTATCCTGATCAGAGTTCCTAATTTTTTCAGAGTTGTTTGTCTTTTCCATATTGTTGTCATTGTTTATATGGTTTTCCTGGTTCTGTTTACTTCCCTCTGTATCAGTTCATACAAGTCTTCTCAGTTTTCTCTGATATCATCTCCATCATTTCTTTCAGCACAATAATATTTATTTTATTTTTGTATTTATTTAATATACAATTTCCCCACAGTTACATGTTTTCAAACTTTTGTTTTTAAAACCGTGAGTTCCATATTCTCCCCCTTCTTCCCTCCCCACCCCCATTCAGCACAATAATATTGCATCACATTTATATACCATAACTTGTTCAGCCATCTCCCAGTTTGTGGGCACTCCTTCAGATTACCATTCTTTACCACCTCAAGTTTGTTTTGCTTAGACTAATCCCTCCCTTAATCTACTCCCCCTCCCCTAATTCTGCCTTCTCCCTTTTCCCTTCTATTTCCCTTTTCAGTGAAATCTATTTCTACAACCAAACTCTGTGGGCATGTATATTCTCTCCTTTGACAGTTCAAATGAGAGTGAGGTTCAAGCTTCAGCTGCTTCCCTTACCCCCTCCTCCTTGTTTGTATAGTTGTCCACTCCAGCATATGAGATAGTTTTCCCTAACATTCTTTTCCCTACTCTCCCCTCCCCCTGCAGTGTATTCCTTTTTCTTCTCTTTCCTCTTAAGATCATTCAGAGTAATGTTTTTAAATGCATAAAATAAAATGTATAATATTACAAAGGAAAACAATTATATTGAAATATAATTATCACAGTATTACACTTCATAACCCTTCCCCTCAGATTAAAAACCTGGTTTAGGGGAAAGAACAGTGAATTTGGAGTCCAGAATCCTGGTTCTGCCACTTACTGCCAGTATGACCTTGGACAAATTGCTTCCCATACTCAAGCGTCATTTTCCTTTTTTGTAAAATGAAGAATTAATGCTAGATTATCTCTAAGGTCTTTTGCAAGTTAAAAAAAATTTTATTCAATAATGCAGAAATGTGAATAATTATGATAATAAATCATATTTCTCTGTTATTATGACATTGACAAAGTGATGTATGTAGAGCAAATATTATCATCTTAATTTTATAGAAAAGGAAACTAGGCTAAGAGAAGTAATACTACTATACTGATTATTAATGAAGGGGCAAAAATTAACATTCAGTGTGACTGTTCTTTTTAGGTGAATCTTGCAATAACAGAAGCTACCAAAGTGGCATCTGACTATGCAGAAAATGAATTGGAATTATTTAAAAAAACTGTAAGTATCCTCAAATAGAATGATTAGGGAAAATTTTATCCTCTACTAAAAAAAAATAATTGTCTTTGGAGAATGATTAAAGAGGTACATATCATTTTATTTTGATGCATAATAATTAGTGGGAGTAGGCATACACCACAAGTCAAATGAATGGAAAGGTCTTTATTCAGGGAACGGATTTTCTCTTGTGAGATAAATTAGTGTTAAATTAAAATCATTGAAGCTTTTTCAAAGAAGGGTTTGGTTTTTCATTTAACATAGTTGTCTTTGTTTAGTGTTCTCACCTGGAATTCCCAGCAAGGATTGCTAAATGGTCTCTAGGGAGAACAGCTGTCTGTGGAACCCTTTGTTGTAGCAAAGAAGGGACCCTGGATTCTCAATCAGTCAGTCAACAAGCATTTATTAGATGCCTTTAATGTCCCAGGCTCTGCTGGGCACCATAGATAAAGGTGAAAGTCTTGCCCTTGAGGTACTTGCCCTTGAGGAGCTTAGAGTCCAGACTGGGGAGAAAACATGGACTCATAGGTATGCAGAAAAGAAATGAGCCAATGAGTTACAAAAGCATTTGTTAAGCATTACTATGTGCAAAGCACCAGGAATACAAACAGAGAGGTAAGACAACCCTCGCTCTTGAGGAGTTCATATTCTGATGGGGGAGACCACACATATGGGAGGTTTAGTTAAGCTGCAAGTTAGATGGAACATCCTATGGTCCTGAGGGTAGAGGGGCAAAGGAGATGGCAATGCCTATTCTTTAAAGTCATTCCCACTGATGAGATCTTATGAGTTCAGCCATTTGATGGTGCCAAAATCTTTATTGGTAGGAATGTTCTTTTCTGAGTCTTCAGTAGCTGTGGCTCTAGCACCTGTGGGCATAGCTGCCAGGCTGCATTTTGACAGGAGTTGTTTCCCAGGGTGATGACTGTGGACCACCGTGTGGAAAACATCCTTCTCCAGTCTTTTAGGCTCAGGGTCCTGGGCTGTCTGCATCAGGCTCTGAGATGGTGTTCTCCCATTCTCTCCCTCAGGGTGACTTGCTGCTTCATTCAGTTAGACTGGTTTGTCTACCCTCTGTGGGGCAGTTGATTGGCACTTGGTGAGAATGACTAGCCCCTTCTCCAAAGGAGTTGCTAGGTAGAAGATAATTTTGGGGGACATATGCTAATAGTCGAGGGCATCAGAAAAGGCTCAATGTAGAAAGTGGTACTTGGATGGAACTTTGAATGGAACATGGAATTCTTCTAGGCAGAGGTGGGGTTGGAATACATTCCAGGATGGGGGGGGGGGGGCATTGCAAAGGCAAAGATACGGGAGGAATGCCTTGTGTAAGGAACAGAGAGAAGGCCAGTTTGGCTGGACCATAGAGTTCAAGAAGGGGTTTTAATGTATAATGAGGCTGGAAAGACAGGTTGTGGCTGGCTTATAAAGAGCTTTAAAAGCCAAACAGAGGAGTTCTATTTGGTCATAGAGACAATCGAAAACACTGGAGTTTATGGAGTAGGGAAGTTTCATGATCATATGCTTAAGGAAAATCACTTTGCTGGTTTTGTGGAGGACGAGCTGGAGTGGGGTGAAACTTGAGGCAGAGAGGCCAGTTAGGAGCCAGTTCAGTGTTTTGGCAAGAGGTGATGAGAGCCTGCATCAAGGTGGTAGCTGTGTGAGCATGTAGTGGGACAAGCGTGGAGGATTTTGTGGAGATAGAAAGTACAGAATTTGGCAACTGATGAGATACTTGTCATGAGTGAGGAGTTGAGGGTGTCACTGAATTTGCAAACCTGGACCACTAGAAAGAACTGGTGGTGCCCTTGACAGAAAGAGGGATGGGTTTGGGGAAGCAGATGGTGAGTTCTGTTTTGGGTATGCCGAGTTTGAGATATCTATGGAACATTCAATTCCAAATGTCCAATAAGAAGGTCATGTTGTGCTACTGAATCTAAGGAGAATCACTAACTAAGGCTGGATGCCAGTTGGGGAGTTGTCAGCCTAGAGATGATAATAAAACTATATGAGCTGACATAGTCACCAAGAGTGAGGAGAGAGGGAGGGAGGAAGGGAGAGTGGGAGAGAGAGAGAAAGAGAGAGGAAGAGAGAGAGAGGACGAGAGAGAGGAAGAGAGAGAGGAGAAGAGGTCTTGGGATATAGAGGCCTAGGGTTTATCCCTAGCCGAAGGGCTTGAGGTGGATGAAGAACCAGCAAAGAACACTTAAAAAGAGCAGCCAGATAGGAAGAGAACTACGATAGAGCAGGGTTGCAAAACCCTGAAAACCCAGAGAGGAGAGAGGATCTAGAAGGAGAGGATCTTTAGCAGTGTCATATGATTGAGAAAAGTCAGGAAGGATAAGAGCTGTAAGAAGACCATCAGAGCTGGCAATTAACCATCATTGGTAACTTCGGAGAGTTCAGTTTCAGTTGAGTGAAGTCACAAGCCAGATTGCAAAGAGTTTAGAAGTGAGAAGAGAGTAAGCTTTTTCTAGTTTGGCTAAGAAAGGGAGGAGAGATGTGGGATGACAGCTTGAGGGTTTACTGAGAGCCTTCTAGGATGAGAGGGACTTGGGCATGATGGAGGCAGCAGGATTCATTGTGAGGCCAGTGGAGCATAAGCTCTGGCAGACCCTACCATGCTGTAAAGGCCTCAAGTCTGGTTCTAGCAACAGATTGAGTATTTTCTGAGGGCTAGCCTAATTAAATACAGAAGTTTCATCAATAGTAGGCTGGCCATTTAGGAACAAATAATTTGGCCATGGCAACCTTGAAGTAAATTAGTATAAGATGATCATCTGTCCCATGTGGCCCCCATCTGCTTCCGCAGCAATATTGGCAGAGTGGCAGAATTGGCAGCAGAGGGCACCAATAATCACAGCTTTAGATTATAAATAATAATACAGCAAAATAAACATTTATTGAGCACCTTCCACGTGCCAGGTACTGTGCTATGCACTGGGCATACAAAGAAGAAAAAGAAAGAGAGTCCTTGCCCTCAAGGAGCTTACAATCTAATGGGGGAGACAACACACAAAAGTCTAAGAGAGGACGTGGACAAGAGTTGTAGAGGATGGGCATGCATAGACAGATTGTGTCTGGGTTGTTGGAGGGGACGCCCACATTGATGAGCTGCATTTGAGTATTCGATTATCTTGCTATAGTTTTTCCATAAGGCAGATTTTACGTGAATTTTGTCCTGCCTGGTTTAGGAACAACTGTTCTGTTGTCTGTGCTGTTCTGGTGATTTATAAAATAAGATTTAAGATTTATCAACTATTTTTAAAGCATTTTTCCCCTTCATCTCTCCAGTAAGAAATGCAGTAGCTAACAATTTAAATAATATTATTTATTATAGAAATACTGCACTGTGCTTATAAAGTGCTTTACATATTCATTTGACCCTCACAAAAATCCAGTGAGGAAGGTGGGTAGACATTGTGTATCTTCACTTCAGCTGGATTGCACAGGCATTGTCTATTTATAAAATTAAGATAACTTCCCAATGCTGTGAAAGAGAGAGAGGCTCCTTTGCAGGCCTGCTGGTTTGGGACTTGAAATCTTGGAGGGAAAAGTGGGCCAAAGACACAGACTTGAGATTTATTTACTGTAAAACTATTTATTTCTTACAGATGGACTTGATTGTTGAATCAGAAAGTGGCTATGCATCATCCACCAGTATTTTAAACCTGACCGACAAACTCCAGAGCAAAAAAATGAGGAAGAAGGAAGCAGAACAAGTGCTCCAGATGTTTGTTCAGGACAAGTGGCTTTCAGAAGTAAATTGCCCCGGGTTGCACTGTGGCCATTTTTAAAGCTTTGACTGATTTTTAGGGCAACCTTCCAAAGTCTTGATTTAATTAACTCAGCTACTTTAGAAAGGAAAGCAAAACTAGAAAAAGGTTGTTCCATGGATTGTGCTTGAACATAAAGATACTTGTTCCTCTCCCTTTGGGGCTCTCAGTGCTGACACAAAACTTCTGGTTCTGCATTTTGTAATAATATGATAGCATTTCCAAGAAACTCCAGACAGGGGCACAGAAAGCGAGGTTCTTGTCACAGAAACCTCGTTTATCAGCAGCTTCCTTCCAGTGAGTGTCTGGCGATTTTGTTCTGTCTGGCCTGCATGAGAAGTTCTGCATGGTGATGCTGTACTTCCTCATGTGGTTCCTGGCTGACACGCTGGACCTGCTGATACCTCTGTTAGCCTCTTTCTCGGGGAAAGCCTACTTCTTGGTAGCCCTACATACATAGTTCACTGATGTCATGGAGGTAAACTGATAATTTCAGGTGTGACTCAAGCAAGACAATACTATGGTGTTTTTCAGCACTGACTAGTTTGTTTACATTTCGAGGAGCTAGCTATGAAGACAGTATTTAATATTTATCAGTAACCTGGTAAATTCCAAATGCATTGAGCCTGTAGAATATGTTTAACTTATGAATTGAATTTCTCAATTAATTTAACTTGGTTTCCAGAATCAGAATTTTTTAGTTTTAGAAAAGACCTCGGAGATCAGTGATTCAAACCTCCTCCTTTTATAGAGAAGTAAACTAAGACTCAGAGAGATATGGAGTAGAAAGAGGGCTGGATTTGGAGTCAGGAGACTCAGGTTCAGACCCAGATTTGCTGCTTGGGGGAGGGGGAAGGGTACCTGCTTTGGTTCAGCCGCTGTGCTCAGTGAATCACACATATTATCTCATTTGATACTCACATCAACCCTGTGAGCCAGGTGTTCTTCTTATCCTCATTTAATAGTTGAGGAAACTGAGGCAGACAGTGGTTAAGTGACCAGGGTCACACAGTATCTGAGGACAGATTTGAACTCAAGTCTTCCAGACTCCAGATCCACTGAAATCTTTAGCTGGTCCCTGCTTACTACTTGTGTGACCCTGCATAAGTCTCTTTATCCCTCCAGACCTTGGCTTCCTTTATCTATACAATGAATAGGCCAGATTAGATTATTTAGAACCTTTCACCCCCATTCCTAGGATCCTGTATGATGATGTGAATTGCTCAAGGATGTAGCCAGTAAGTGGTAAAACCAGGATTTGAACCTGAGTCTTCTGAGTCCAGGACTTTATTGCCCGATTCTGTTCTGAATGTCTAGTAAGAATCAGGAGCTAGTCTATAAATTTAGGGACTAAAAATTCCAACTCCGCCATTCATTCCTCTGTCTCTCCTTTTCTGTGGATTAAGATGCTCTCACTCTATCCCTTTTCTGCTGTTTCCTATACTTCAGAGTAGTAATAAGATCCTTCCAGAATGATAAGAAGCCCCAGGGGTAAATTGAGAGAAGACCCTGTGAGATGCAGGGCAGGGCAGGGCAGACCCCTCTGTGAGGACCCCTGGCTGTGCACATAAACACACACACTGTTGTATTAGCTGTGCAGTGCTAGTGTTACTAGTAATCATATCTGCGTCACACTTTAGGAAAGACAACCAGAGCAGGCAATAGAGGCGGCTAGGTGACTTGGAGTCGGGAAGACTTGAATTTGAATCCTACCTCAGACACTTACTAGCTGTGTGAGCCTGGGCAAATCACTTAAGCAGTCACCTCTCAAAGGTGTTTTGAATGTCAAAGCGAGATGTCCTTGTGAAGTACTTTGCAAACCTCAAATAACTGACAGCTATTATCATATTCCTACTTCCTAGTGTAATACATCCAAGATGTGAACATCTCTGCTACCTGGAACTCTGGCTGAGATAAGTTAATAAATAACCTGAGATGGGAAGAAATATTTAATAGTAGGTGGTCAGCAATTTTGTGGATAGGAGGAAAAATGTTTGGCCACAGGTTCTCTGATACGAAAGCCAGGGCTCTTTCCATTTCCAGCTGGTTCCTCTGGGTTCACATCCCAGTTGTGCTGCGACCACCACCCAGGTCAAGTTGGGCTCATCCTCAAACGTTCTGAGACCTAATTCCTCCTTTTGTAAAATGAATGGGTTGCCTTAGGAAACCTCTAAGGACTCGGGATCTTCTCATACTTCCCAATGACTTAGTTACATGGCCAAGGACATCAAGAACCCAAAGCACGTTAGGATCTGGCTACAGGTCTCCAAGCACTGGCCCTGGCACTAGATGTCGGATCTTAGGCTAGGCTCTTCTCCTCTTAGTTGAGGCCTCATTTTCTTTGTCTCTAAAATAAAGTGGGGTGTATTAGGCCATTTCAGAGGTCTCTTCCTACATGATCCAATTTCACAGAAAACTTGTGAAGAAAATACTTTGTAAAGTGCTATGTAAATGGGAGCTCTTACTAACTCGTTAAAAGGAAGTGTTCATTAAAATACTTACTTGACAGTCAGGAACCTCCCTCCACCTTTTTCAGACTCTCATCCTGTGTTCATTCACATAGTAGGAGGCCCACCAAGGGATATTGCAGAAGCATCCCTGTTTTGGTTGGCTGGTTGTGTGATCTTGGACAAGTCACAGCCCCTCCCTCTGCTGTTTCTTCTTTTACACAATGAGGAAGGTGATCTAGATGAACTTTGAGGACCCCTTACTTTGAACTCTCACGGTCTTAAGGACTTGGCCCACCTGGTCCTCTGCCATTTTCTTTCCTGTGCTGTGAAGTAAAGGGCTCTGAGGGCTTCTCCACCTCCTCTTCCCATGCACGGGTTCTTTGAAAAACACCAATCCTTGTATCAATGGCCTATCCCTATTTAGTCAAAGCTACTGCTATATTTGAGAGGAGAAGCAGTGGGCACTTAGCCCAGGGAATTCCCAAATATGACTTCCATCAGTGTCTTGTGGCCAAGTTCACACAAATAGTATATAACAGGACCACCCAAACCCAGATGCTGCTTTGATTCCAAATCTAGTGGTTTTCCCACTGGACTGCACTATGTCTAATGTCTACATACAAGCACAGCCTAGGTCTTCTGGGCATAGATGTGGCTTTTCTATGTCCCTTCAGGGAAAAGGACATTGACAATGTTTTGTTTGTACCAATCCTGTATTTCTGGGTGCTCAGAGGATCTCAAAAGTCAAGGTGGCTCTACTGCTTTCAATTTTTTGACCTTAGTTTAACGCATTACAATTTACAAAATGCTTTATGCTCATAATAATCCTGTGAAATAGGATTTCAGCTTGAATATCCCCATTTTATAGATAAAGAAAACAGGCTGAGGCAGGGGGAAGTGCATGGCCTTCCTTCACATAGCTCAAATATAGGTCTCAAATCCAGATCAATTGATTCCAAATCTAGTGTTTTTTTTCTACTATACTACCTTGCTTTTCCTCCTGAAACTCAATTTTATTTTATTTTTGGTTCCAAATTCTCTCCTTTTGAGAAGGCAAGAAAAACAAAATCTGTTACAAATCATGCAAAACTAATTTCTATAGTAGTTATGTTTCAAAAATAAGAACAGCAAGAAAAAGAAAGAAATAGAAAATATGCTTCAGTTTGAACTCTTGAGTGCCTCAGTTCTTTCTCTGGAGGTAGATAACATGTTTCATCATAAATCTTTTTGAATTGTGGCGGGTCATTGTGTTGATCAAAGTGACTAAGTCTTTCAAAGTTGATTATTACAGTTTTGCCATTACTGTATAAACTGTTCTGATTCTGCTTAGTTCACTCTGAATCAGTTCGTGTGAGCCTTCCTACATTGCTTTTTTAAAGTGGTAGAAAGCATATGTGTAATATGTCGTGGCACTATTTGGTATGGCACCATATTGCCTCTTGACAGGGTGCTCTTTAATGTTCTTGACATTTTATTTCTGTATGTTTCACCTTCACAACTAAATCTTAACCTCAAGGCCAGGGGCTTGTTGACATTCCCATTATTATATGCCTTCCCCCCACCCCATGCTGATCTTTCCACCATGAACCTTCAGTAAATGCTTGTGGGCTGTCACTATCTCTTTAGAGACATGGTGAATACACTTTACATACTCGCAGCATCATGGAACTGGATCAGTATATATGCGAGACGTATCAAGATGTCAAAAAGTGCAACATCTGCCACAGCCTTGCCATTCAGGTAAATAATATGAAGCTTTTAAACTGATCTTTGAGAATATTTCTCCCTTCATGGTTACCACTGTATAGATTTGTAGTAGTTCTACGGGGTGTTTTGAATTTCACAACCTTTGATACCATAAGCTAACTAACCCATTGGTTTCTCTCTGGCCATATTCTCTCTGACCCAATCAGTCAATCAACAAACATTTATTAAGTCCCTACTATGTGCCAGGCACAGGAGGGGAAAAAACAACAGCCTCTGATAATAAACTTCTATTGCTATTAACATGAACTACCTGCATCTAATACCTTGTTCATACTTAAAAATATTGTAGATATTTTTGTTAGAACATTGCTTTTTCTTGCTGTTTCCCCCAAATAAATAGAACGTTATTGGGCCAGACCCCTCCTTCAGAGTATTAGTCACTTTGGAAAGTACATGAAATTGCATGTCACGAGAGGGTCAATCTAGAGGACAGATAGAACCGTAGCTATCTGGTACATTTCTGAGCGTGCCCAAGGAACATTTGTGGTAGTGGTGGGGTCAGCCAAAAAGGACATCAGAGATTATCTCGTTCAGCCGGTTTTAGTGAAGTGAAAATGGAGAACTTCCCCACGTTCACACAGCCAATCTACACGTAGGAGAGCTGGGACAATTCATCGGCCCCATGCATCCTGTGACTCAGCACGTAGAATCCTGATAGCAAAATGAATGCAAGCAGTTCTAGAACTTCCAGGAGAAAGTTCTTGATCACTGGAATGAATGACAGTAACAATATGGACTCCTAAGGGAGAAGATACACAGTGCACTTAAAAGTTTCAAACAAAATGCAGAGAAGTCTGAGACTTGTCATAATCAGCCTTTGTCATTGCAGGGCCAGTCCTGTGAAACCTGTGGAATTAAAATGCATTTACCTTGCATTGCAAAGTATTTCAAATCTCAGCCTGAGCCACACTGTCCTCATTGTAATGAAGTCTGGCCTCATGAGACACGAGGTAGGGTGTCTCCCATGATTTAAACTTTGCCCTGGGTTTGCTGGACTAGAGCAAATGCTAGCAGATTTGTCATGGACATCTTTATTTTTCTTACTATATTTTGTTTTTGTATCACCTGCTTTTCATGAAATCCTCATATTCTCCTCCTAGAGAACCTTTCATTGCAATGAAAAAAAAAAGAGAAAAAAAAAGTTTAGCACAGCTAATCAACATGCCAAACAAGTCTGACATGGTATGCAGTGTTTCAGACCCATAGCCCCTCACCTCCATACCGGGAGGTGCATTACTGTTTTTCCTCTTTGGGACCAAGCTATCATTATACTTTGGCAGCCTTGTTTCAGTTGCTTTGTCGTTTTTTCCATTTACATTGTCGTGGTAATTGTGTGTGGTTTTCCTGGTTCTGCTTATTGCACTTTGCATCATTAGCTAAGACTTCCCTATGCTTCTGTGCATTCATTACATTGTTTTTTAATAATTCGGTAATTTTTTATGTAACATTTACCACAATTAATTTTTTCTATTCTCTGATCAATGAACATCTGTTTACTATGTTTAGTTGGTTTTTTTTTTGCTACTACAGAAATTTTTGCTGTAAATATTGTGGCGTTAATGTAGCCTTTCTTTTTGTCCCTAACCTTCTTGGGGTATATGCTTATCTTAGATATCAAATCCTTACCAGAGATATTTGATACAAAGATTATTTCCCCCAGTAGACTGCTTCTTTTATTCCTAATTCTGTTAAATCATTTATGCAAAAGCTTTTCAATTTTATGTAATCAAAATTACTTCTTATATTTTATGATCAACTCTATTCCTTATTCCCTATTAAAATTCCCTATTTCTATTAAAAAATAACCCTGGTCATAGTTGTAAAAGGTATCCGATATGGTTATCTTATGATTTTTGTGGTATGACTTTTAAAATTCAGGTCATAGATCCATTGCTCCTTTGCAGTTTCACCAGCACTTCTTGTCAAATAGATAGCTCTGCCCAGGTGACTTCTGATTTGGGGCTTTATGGCACCCTGGGCTATCTATTATTTCCTATCTTTTCTGGTCCAATCTACTCTTCTGTTTTTTTAAGTAGTGCCAAATAATATTGATGCTTCCTGCTTTATTATATAATTTGGGGTCACTGTGCACATTTTCCATGCTATAGATTTTAAGTGAGATGTAATTTTCTTTGCCTCGGTATCATTACTTCCAAAGTTTCTTTTGGGAGGAGTTTGGGGATGATTTGCACTAATTCTACCAATGTTTTCTTGGGAACCTACTGAAAATCTGAAGCTTCCCTGAATCTTTTAGACTTGAGCTAAAAACCAGTTTTATGTTATATGTTAATACAGTACCTAGGAAAGTTGTCCAGCACTAGAAAGTATCAGAAGCAGCTTCTGTATGTGAAAACAGCCTTTTAATCTTATCTGTGCTCTTCCTTATGCAGATTTAGTTCGACCAGATTCCCATTTGCCATCCAGTACCCCAAGAACATCTAGAAGAATCTCATCTTCAGAAATGAAGTGATGTTAAGAGTTCAATATTGAGTCAGAATTTTCTGCACTGGAGTTTAACATTCAGAAAGGTTCAAAAGGATAAAATGTACTAAATGGTCCTATTTTGAACTTGTTAATCTGTTTTTAATAATTTTATATTAATTAGCCCTGCTTATTTGTATTGACTTGCTAATAAGCTTAAGTAAAATAGTTTTAACGAGATGGTGATTTTGGCATTTTTCTTGGTCCGTGCCCTGGTACTGTTGACACTAGTATTGTTTGGTAATTTGTAATAGAATGAAATAGTAATTTGTTTTTCTTTTCATAAGGGTTTAAATAAATATTTGAATTTAACTGAACTAAAATTGAAATAAGTTACATTTTAAATCCTTTGTTTTTATTGAGTCAGTGTTCCTTTTCAGTATTTCATAAGATGTCCCTTTTCTCTTGTTCCTGTTTTTCCTGATGCTACATCAGGCCATAGGTGGCATCTGGAGGAGGCTGCCTATTGACTGGCTGAGATTGAGACTTTGGCCAGGAGTGAAGTTAGAAGTCGTTAAGAGAAATCCTCAAAGGCAGGGTGGAACAGAGAAATACTGCAGAGCCAGATGTCTTAATCTCTAGTTCTTTGGTCCCTCTTATTCTATTTTCCCAGTCCATCTTTCTCACTCTGTACCAAGGCTTCACTCCGTGGTATGCAGTGTTTATAATTCATCAGCCACCACCTTCTTGTCCTTCACTCTTTGCCTTAAGTTAAAAAAAAGCTGATTTATCCCTCTATAATTTCGTGGTAATAATCTCAGTGAGGCCTTCATTGCTACTTGCCAATCCTGCTGTACTCTTGCTGCCTTCTTATCCTATTCCCTGTTACAACTATTCCAAACTGTTTCCCCATACTTCAAGCTTCCAACCACGTTTCCATGGCCCACACTTAATAGCAGAGAACATTGTCTCCTACTTCAGTGAGGCTATAACAATGGGAACCCTTCATTTTCTTCCTCTGCAACTCAAAATTTCTCAACATCACCCATTTTCTTCTTTTTGCCACCTATTTTACGTGAATAGGTATCCTTAGTCCTTATTAGGACAACTCTATCTGTGGCACTGTCCCTGTCTCTTCTTGCCTTCTCTGGGAGAGTTTGTTCCAAAAATCCTCCCCTCCCAACCTCATTGTCTCCCCTCGACTCATCTCCTTTTGTAAGCTATGCAGAGACCTCTCCTCTTCCTTTCATTGCCATGCTTCTTAAAAAAAACTGTTTCCAGTGCCTCCATTTCTTTCTCCCCCTCACTCCTCATTCCTTCACTATATAGTGGCTTCAGTTCCTACTATGTGACAGAAACGTCAGTCTCAAAAGTCAGTAATGACCTCTCTGTTGTCAGTGGCTTTTTTATTGACTTGTATTTTCATTCTGCAGCATTGGATGTTATTAACCACTTTTACTTTCTGTACACCTTTTCCTTGGTTTCTGAGACATGACACCACTGAGACATGACAACCTCTTGAATCAGTTCTCAGTTGCTCGTTCTCTTCTTATTCCCTTAAGGTAGATGTTCCCCAGTCCTCTGTCTTTGCTCCTCCCTTTTAATAATTCCCTCCTTGGCTAATGCATTCACTCTCATAGTGCCAGATGTTGCTTTTAAAAAATGTTTTTTATTCATTTTTCCATTTCTGATATCACCACAGTTATCTCAAATATCCATCCCTCTTCCTCTCCAAGAGAAAAAGTCAGCCCAACTGGTAAGTACGCTAAAGAAGTCTGAGAGCATGTGCAATGTGTAACACTAGTGCACCTCCCACTTCCACAAAAGGGTAGGTTAGGGATGTGCCCTCACCCCTCTTCATTTGAGTCCTGTTGGATCTTTATAATTTTTTCACATTTACTTTTGATTTTTCGGTGTGTGGGTTGTTCTTTCCATTTATTGTTGTAGTTACTGGGCATGTTGTTTTCTTTTTTCTTTTTTAGTTTTAGTTTACAACATTCAGTTCTACGTAATTATGAGTTCCAGATTTTCTTCCCTCCCTCCACCTCTCCCTCCGCAAGATGGCATGGGATCCCATATAGCTTCCATGTATAACTTCGCATTGAATTAATTTACACACTAGTCAAGTTATGGAGAAGAACTGTGATCAATGAAATGAATCATGTGAAAGAAGAAACAGGACCAAAAAAAAAAAACCAACCCAAAAACAAAAACAAGAGAGAAAAAGAAAAAAAAAGGGGGGGGGGAAGGCTAGCATGAAGTGTGCCTCAATCTGCATTCATACTTCATAGTTCTTTCTCTGAATGTAGATAGCATTCTCCATCATGAGTCCTTTGGAGTTGTCTTTGTACCTTGTGTTGCTGAGAAGAGCAAAGTCTGTCAGGGTTGGTCCTCACAGAATCCATATATCTGTGGTTGTGTATAATGTTCTCCTGGCTCTGCTCCGCTCAGTCAGCATTATGTCGTGTAGGTTTTTCCAGGCTGTTATGAAGTCTGTATCATCCCCATTTCTTATAGCACAGTTAGTATTCCATTACCTTCATATACCTCAGCTTGTTCAGCCATTCCCCAACTGATGGGCATCCCTTTGATTTCTAATTCTTAGCTACTACAAAAAGAGCCGCTAGAAATATTTTTGTACATATGGGTCCTTTTCCCACTTGTGTGATTTCTTTGGGATACAACCCTAGAAGTGGTATTGCTGGGTCAAAGGGTATGAACATTTTTATAGCCCTTTGAGCATAGTTCCAAATTGCTCTCCAAAATGGCTGGATCAGCTCACAACTCCACCAGCAATGTAACAATATTCCAATTTTCCCACATCCTCTCCAGCATTTATCATTTTCCTGTTTTGTTATTTTAGCCAATCTGACAGGAGAGATGTGGTATCTAAGAGTTGTTTTGATTTGCATTTCTCTAATCAGTAGTGATTTAGAGCATTTTTTCATAAGGCATGTTGTTTTCTTGGCTCTGCTTACTTCACTTTGCATCAATTCATATAGATCTTTCCATGCTTCTCTGTATTTTTCACACACATCATTTCTTATAGCACATACTCCCTTTCATTCATGTACTACCATTTGTTTAGCCATTCCCCAAGTGACAGGCACCTACTTTGTTTCCCGTTCTTAGCTATCTCAAAAAGTGGCCAGCTATCACTTCTACCCAGTCGATTGCTAAGTTGGTATTTCTAGCCTTGATCCTTCTAGACTTGCATCCCAAACTAAATAAAGGACTTCCCTGCCTCGCTGTCCAATTAGCACCTCATATTTAAAATAGCCAAAACTAAAATGGCCTTTCCCCTAAAACATGCTTTCATCAGCTCCCGTGGATTTAATTACCACCTTTGTACTGATGGTTCTCAAATCTACCTGTCCTGCCCCCAGCTCTCTGCTGACCTCCAACTGCTTTTCAGCCTTATTGGACTGGATGTTCAGTAGACATCTTAAACTCAGTATGTTCAAAATGGAACACATTATCTTTTTCTCCAAGCCCTTCCCCCTCTTACCTAACCTATTATGGTAGAGGGCAACACTGTTGATCCTCCTAGCCCCTCAGGCTTGCAAACTAGTAGTCATTCTGGATGTCTTACTCCCTTATACACCTTATTGAATTTGTTGCCAAGGCCTGTCAATTTCACCTCTGCAACATCTCTCAAATCCTCCCCCTTCTCTCCTCTGACCCTGCCACCACTCTAGTGCAGGCCCTCATCACTTCATACCTGAACTACTGCAATAGGCTGCTGATAGCTCTGTCTCAAGTCTCTTCCTATTCTAAATCATCCTCCATTCAGCTACTAGTGATTTTCTAAAGCACACGTCTGACTATATCACCCTCTTACTCGAATAAACTCCAGGGGTTCCCTTCTTCTGGAATCAAACACAAAATGCCGTTTGGCATTCAAACCCCTTAATAACCTACCTCCTCTTACTCTGACATGTACTCTTTGATTCAGTGACACTGGCCTTCTGGCTGTTCCACAAACAAGATTCCCCATCTCTTGGCTCTGGGTATTTTATGTGGCTGTCTCCCATGCCTAGAAGGCTCCCCCTTATCTGCTGTGTTGATCTCCCTGGCTTCCTTTAAGTCCCAACTAAAATTGTACCACCTACTGGAGTCTTCCCCACTCCCTCTTAAATTCTGTGCCTTCATTCTGTTAATTATTTCCTATTTATCCTGTATGTAGCTTGTTTAGTATATATTGGCTTGCATGTTGTTTCCCCCGTTAGAGTGTGAGCTCCTTGAGGGCAGGGACCATCTTCTGCCTCCTTTTGTATCCTCAGTGCTTAGTACAGCATCAGCACATAGCAGGTACTGAATATTTTTTTTTCTTACCACCATACTTTTGTTTGCACTCCATTCCCTGTGTTGAGAATGTCCTCCCTGCTCATCTACCTATTATATTTATACCTATCACTGAGAGCAAAACTCAAATACTAGCTCATTCAGGAACCCCTCCGTCATCATAGATCTTTGCTTAGTTTGTTTTCTGTGTTCTCTCTGTACCAGACAGTAAGTTCCACAAAGAACGGAACTGTGGCTAATCAATGCTTTTGATCTCTCTCCCTATGCACATTTAGTAAACATTTGTTGAAATGCATTGGCAAGTAAGGTTCAGAATTCAGAGGTCAGGCAGCAAGGAGTTAACTAGAGACCAAACTGAGTGACCAAGGGAAAAGGAGTCAGGGGCTGGAGCCAACAGTGTTACAGACAACAAAGAGTCAGAAACTCTAAGATGAGCTTTGGAGCAAAACAAGGATTTCATGAGTAAAAATGAGGGCAGAGTACATTCCAGACATCAGGGTAGGCCTGTGCAGTGGTACAGGGCAGCATGTGATTTAAGGAAAAACTGGTCCAGTTTGACAGGAACCTAGTGTGTATGAGAGGAATTATTTTATTTCTAGCTGGAGAGGTAAGCTGGAGCCAGACTATGGAAGGTCTTAAGTGACAGAGGCAAGTAAGTACAGGTGGCCAAAGTGAGGAGTGAGACATCTGATTTTTATCTTTTAGTAAAGTCTGTGTGATGCTATTAATGTAAAGGATATAAATTCAGTCCAGATGACTACCAGTCAATTTACTTATCCATTAAATACTACATCTAAGTACTTGCTTCATGGAATTGGTTATTAGGTAAACAAAAACTAATAACTTTTATTCAAATCTACTAACCCTCACTGGTTCAGTACAAACTCCTTTGAAGCCTTCATCCAAAGAAAATGCTCCATCACTAAGCCATGAACTCAATATTTTGGATTTCTGACAATACTGGAGATTTAATGGTATGATTTGAAGATTTCATTTTCAGAATTCTACTGAGCTGATGAAAACACCTGCTTGAGGAAAATAAGATCATGGAAATGTCCATGTTTCAAATATTACATTTTTTTGATAGATGCTTTTTAAATGTTTTTTTTGAGGGGGAAGGCAGGGCAATTGGGGTCAAGTGACTTGCCCAAGATCACACAGATAGTAAATGTGTCAAGGGTCTGAGACTGGATTTTAACTCAGGTCCTCCTGACTCCAGGAACGGTGCTCTACTCACTGTGCCACCTAGCTGCCCCCAAATATTACATTTTAATGATTTTTTTTTCCTGTAGTTTGAAGTTTAAAAGAAAATCACATCACATTTCAAAGGTACATGTTCCTTTCAACTCTAGCTGAGAGGAAAAGCAGAACCTGCCAAATTGGTACAGAAGTGATCACCGAGGATCAGTTGCTGATAGGGACTACAGCCAAATAGCCTATCTGAGCTAGGGGAGAAAAGCACACATTATGCCAAGCTCCCCTTGAATTACATTCTGCTTTGATGAATTCAATCTATCCCTCCTTAATGTTAGATATGCATGATGACATAGGATTCCTATTACATCTTATGTCAGTGTACCTTTAGTGACTTAATAGGAATCTTGTCATGTGAAAATTTAGATAAATACTTCCTATCATGTCAAATATAAAGAGAGAAAATTTTGATATCCACTAAGTATTCTGTTTTTGTGGGACACTTGGAATATATTTTTATAAATTTCAAGCAATTCGTGATGCCACACGCAAGGACAAATTTATTGACCTTAGATTACAGTATCACTCTCCCTTCAGGAAAAGACCATGCTGTTTGCATTATAGGTGTTTTTAATTCCTCTTCTAATAATGGTTATGACCACCAGAAGCTGACAGAGAAGCTGATATCCAGAGCTCGCACATAGTGCCAATACTTAACGGGAATAAACAGAATCTGTCCAGGATTCAAAATACATGACTGATATGAGGCCTCAGTAAATTTGGGGAATTTAATTAAATTGGGATTTTCCACATCCACCTGAAAAACAAAAGAAACCAGTTAGCTGTGTTATGATTATGACAACATCTAAAACTACACCATAAATATTTTACCTGGCTTGTATTGTGAAGGAGTTGTGTTTCATGTGGATATAAAGACTCTGATTCTTCTGGAGAGTACAACTGGATGTATTTTCTTCCAAGTACCTGGAAAGAGATTCCCCATCTGTCATTTGGTATTTTAGTTGTAGAAGAAATTTAATTTAAAGGTAATTAATAATATGCTATTTGTACAATGACCAAGCAGTAGAAATACAGAATGTCCCCAAAGTCTCACTTAAGTGTTAAGCTATAAAAGCTTTGGGGGACACCCTGTATAATCAAGGTGAACACATAAAAATGAATTTAGCAGGACTTTTGCTAATTCGTCACTATAATTAACATATTATGATAAAAAACCTCTCTCCAGACTTTGCTGGGTTTGTGAAAGTCAGGAGGGTCAATGTCTAGTACTCCTGAAACAAAAAATACAATTGTCTGTTCTTAAAAGTTCCAGTTAAATAGCTTAAGCAAGAATTAAAATTAAATGGTGGGTAGTCACAATCGGCTTCAAATCTAATGAATAATATGGGCATGCCATAGTAGATGAAAAAAGCACATGTAATACCAATGAGTTGTCTTTTTAAAAATTTCAAATGGCACTAGCATTAATTTAACTTGTTATATTGTACATTTGAAATAAAGACCATGGGATTATGGGATTAGAGAAAAAGTGAATTCACTCAAATTGGTAAAATGTGTTTTATCATGAAACTTAGTGATGACTAATTTACCTTCTCCATTTAGTGAACACTTAATGGTACAAGGCACTAAATTAATATAGATAATTCTATGAGAATAAATGGCATTTGAACATAGCATGTCCTTCTAGTTACTATTACTATAAAAAAGTGACAGCTACCTTAACTAATATTTTCTAATAAAAATATAGGTGCCTTTAGTATCATTTTATAATTTGAGTTAAAAAAAAAACGCTCTGTAGCTTAAGTTTTAGATAATGTGCTTCTTGGACTGGTTAAAGTTGTTTTTTTTTTTAAGAATTTATTACTTCAGCAAAAATTTGTTAAGTGCCCCTATCCTGTACACTCTACTACACTAGGTACAGACTTAATACAAAAATAATTGGCATAGTCTTTGCCTTCAAGAAATTTACAGTCTAGTAAAATACAATCTGGTAGATGCACTTAGTGAGGGTCACAATTTTCTGTGTTCTTTCCTGAGAATTTTTGTACTTAAAATATATAGAGTAGGACATGTGCTCTTTCCATCTCAGATGGTTTATTAGTAAGCCAGTCATTGCAGAGTGAGTAAATTATTCCCTGACCATTAGTCACCTAAGAGGGCATATTTCTTTTAGGCCACTTAGGAAACTGGAACAGTAATTTACTAAATGGACCAAATGTAGCCTATTGGCTTACAAGAATTAATGTAACTATAAAGTATTTAAGCTATGGGGGAGTAAATGACTTAGTGAATAGAATATGGCCAATATGTAACTGAAAGCCCAGGGATAGACAATATATTATAGTGGATAACCCAACTGCTAAAAGCATAGAATTCTGTGGATGGGATGGGCTTAAAAAACAGATATATATGTGTGTGTATGTCTCTGTGTGTGTGTGTGTATGCATATATATGCGTATATGCATATATATACATATATGCATATATATACATACACACACACACACACACACACATATATATATATATATATATATACATATATATGTGTGTGTATGTATGTGTGTATATGTGTGTGTGTGTGAGAGAGTGTTTCCTGGCTGTCAGATTTAAAAAACACTCAGACTACACTGACCCCACGAAAATGAAGATTTTTAAAAATTAAATTTAAATTCTCTAAAATGCTGATTTGATGATGATAATGATCACACAAACCTGGGCTAAAAAATTCTGCTGTGGATCTTGGTGAAGAGGAGAGATGGTTCCTGCTGGACCAAACCAGGCATTAATAGTTATGTCGTCTTCTTCACCACTGCCTAGACAGCAGTAATCTGGTATACAAATATCTTGCTTCAGTTCTGGAATCTGTCCCAGTCAAACCAATTAGAAAAGATTACAGTCAGGTACTACACGTTAAAGACGAGAATCAGTTTCAATTACGAAAATTTAAAATAAAATTGGGGCTATATGATTCAAGGTTAAAGGCTTTGCAAGTAATACTGCCTTACCTATCTCAGGCTTTACAAAGGTACTTTCAACAGGCTAACTTATAATCAAAATACCATAAATGTGGCATGTGGGTGAGTTAATATCCACTTAAGATTTTCATTATCTCAATTTTGTTTTACTTTCATAGCCAGACTGTGCATTAACATGGTGTTTTGCATTTAATTTCCTAGGTTTATGGTTCTAAAAGAGATTTTTCTTTTAGGTACAAAACCAAAGCTTCCATAAAATTTTCATTGAATTCAGGGGATGTTTCATGAGCTCATCAGCCAATCTTGGATGTTAACCTTTGACAAATATGCTCAATTTTTAAACAAGAGTCAAAAAACTAAGAACAAATCTATACTAATTTTGAGCCACTTCCTAATCTGATTATCTGAAGACCATAACTAACTGACAACAGTAATAACTGCTTTCCTGCCCATCTCACAGTCTACTACTTTATTAATCATGAACCCACAAAAGAGAAATTTTCTGGACCAGACAGTATTGAAGACATAAAAATGGGGTCACTAAGGAAACCAAGTTTGCTGTTTTACTTATATATTTTCTGAGTTATAATAAATATATCCAGACACTTATCTAGTCTAGGGAAATAGACCCCAATAGCATAAATATATTCAATTTACACTTGGATTTCTGCATAATACTAAACATTTCCTCCTTATGTTACAACTGAAAATTAGTTTAAAAAGGAGAGCTATGGAAGAAGAAAGTAATTCTCCAAAAGTGTCACATAAGTCATAACATCAAAAAGTACTACCTGATAGGTGAGATTTCAATAATTAAATTTGTTTTGTTTTCCAATATTCCTGATCACATAAGTGTCAGAAATGATTTAACTTTTAGCACGGCAGTGGTAAGAGGTTTATATAAAAGTACAAGAGAAACTTCCCAGTGACTATGGCAATTTTAAAACTAAAAGTTAAGAACTTTTGGCAGTCCAAATTAGTAGGGAGGATTTCCTCATCAGCAGTTCCTTCTATCAATTAAATCACAAGTATGGACCAAAAAAAAAAAAGTAAGAGAAAACAACTGATGTTATTTTTCAATTACTTTTTTTTTAATGCAATTTATTTATTTAACATATTTGGTTTTCAGCATTGATTTTCACAACATTTTGAATTACAAATTTTCTCCCCATTTCTACCCTCCCCCCCACTCCAAAATGGCTTATATTCTGGTTGCCCTGTTCCCCAGTCAGCCCTTCCCTCTATCACCCCCCTCCCCTCTCATCCCCTTTTCCCTTCCTTTCTTGTAGGGCAAGATAAATTTCTACGCCCCATTGCCTGTGTATCTTATTTTTTAGTTGCATACAAAAACTTTGTTTTTGAACATCTGATTTTAAAACTTTGAGTTCCAAATTCTCTTCCCTCTTCCCTTCCCACCCACCCTCCCTAAGAAGTTGAGCAATTCAACCTAGGACACACATGTATTATTTTCAATTACTTTTTAATAAATGATCCGTTATATCAGAAGTTTTGACTGGTCTTGGGTATAATTAAAGCTAAGAGTTCAAAACTGAACTATTATTATAATAAGCATTTATTAGACACTTTGGTTCCTGGTACCATTCTGAACACATGATAAAAAGAAGTATAAAGTTTTGGTTATTAAAGAGCTTACATTCTAATAGCTAATAATAAGAGCTAACATTTACAGAGTCTTGACATATGTAATATCAGAACACTAGTGAAGTTGAGGGGATGTGGGAAAGGTTTGTTTTATAGGTGACGCTTGATTTCAAACTTATAGGATGCTAGGGATTCTAAGTAGAGGTGAAGAAGGAGTGCATCCTAGGCCTGGGGGACAGCTAACACAAAGGCAGAGAGATAGGAGACAGAACATGGTGTGTGAGGAAGACAAGTGGGCCATTACTGATGGACTATGATGGTTCTTTCTAGAACGTCCACTTAAAGGAGGCGGCCCAGGCCAAAGATATATTCCTCCCTCTACAGTCTGCGCTGCTGAGTTTTCCCCACAGGACTTTATATAGAAACATCTTCAGCGAACCTCAAAGTTCATTTTGCTCCTGAACTATTTCTCACATCGGAAGAACTCTCCACCTCTGTGGCTTTACCTGATTGGATGGCTCCTCCCAGAAAATCCAATTAAAGGAGGAGTCCCAGACCAGAAATACCTTCTTCCCACTGCTGCTGCCTAGCCTCCAGAAGCCTTTCTCTACCATGCTCCTGCACCATGTACCTTCTCTTCTCCCTCCCCACTCTCAGCTCCCCTTTCAGGCCAGTCTTCTCCAATTAGAATGGAAGCTCTTTGGGGACAAGGAATATATTTCTGCTTCTTCTGTTGTATTCTCATTGCTTAGCACAGTGCCTGCCTGCCTGCCTGACTACAGTGATGTGGAAGACAGTAATGTGTGGGGAAATTAGAAAGACAGGAGGGGGCCAGGTATAAGGTTAATGGGGAATAAGATCTTCCCGCCCATCAATAGGCCTCATGTGGAACCCATTAAGGGAAGCTTGCTCGCTTGTAGGAAGGCTTACACGCCTTTTGCTAATTAGGCACTGAATCAGGGGAGTAGTGATGCCTTCTGGTTCTGAGCCTATTACCTGAAAGAGTATATATTCTGGGAGGTGAGCTTTTGCTTTGGGGGCTTGCTTACAAGAAGGACCTTGTGATTCCTTGGTTGAGAATGAGTGGTTGCATATTCAGAGCTCCCAGCTGCTCAGAGGTAAAGGCTCTCAGTGTTTTTGATTCAAGCAGTAGAGCCCTGTCTGTTGGTCTTTATTTCTCTTCTCTGTATTTTATGTAATTAAAGAAGACTGTTGACCCTGAAACAGCTACCTTTCCTTAGTAAAGCAGATCTAAGAACCTACACTAGCAGCCTTCCTGGGTATGCCGGTGTGGTTATTACACTAGGTTGTGAAGAGCTTTAAATACTCAAAACGAACTTCTGTTTTGTTCTAGCAGTAATAAGGAACTCTTGGAATTTGTTGAGTGGGGAGTATCACAGTTGTACCTGTGATATTAGTGTGCCTCTGGCAGCAGCAGACAATGGGTTGGGATGCCTCACACAGGGAGACCAATTAGGAGGCTTTTAAAATAGTACAGGCTAAAAGTGGCAAAGGTCTGTTTTGTGTGAAGAGAGAAGGGGATAAATATGGGAAATGTACAAGTAGAAACAACACAAGTGTCAACAAGGGAATGTGGGGTGAGTGATGGTGAGGAATCAAGAGTGACACTGAGGTTTTGACCCTGGGTGACTTGAAGGATATGGTAGCTTTGATAGTAAAAGGTAAGTATAGAAAAGTACGTCAGTCAGTAAACATTAAGTGCCAACTATATCCCACGTACTGTGCTAAGCACTGGGGATACAAAGAAAGGCAAAAAAACTGTCCCTGTTCCTGAGGGGCTCACAATCCAATAGAAAAGGAGTAGGTTTGTGTGAAAAGATACCAAGTTCTGTTTTGTACATGTTGAGTTTTAAGATATGTACGGGACAATCAGTTCAAAATGCTGAATCACTGATAGAAAGTCTTGACTGGTCTTGAGAGTAGGCAAGGCTAATAATAATTTAGTGCAGAGTATCATTTACATAGGAAGGAGGGGAAGGGAATAAGCATTTGGATTTAGATTTTGTATTATTTGTATTTTAGTTGCTTTGTAAATAAGAGGCTTTTAAAGCCTACTGTACAGTGGATACAACACTGTAATTGCAGCTAAAATATCAAGTCAGGTCCTAGATTCTGCCATTTATCTGTTGTAAGAACTTGAGCAAATCACCTAACATTTCTGAGCTTCATTTTCCTTGTCTAGAAAATGGGAATAATATATTTTGCTGCTACATTACAGGACTGTTTCCAGCGAAGGGCTTTGCAAACTGTAAACTACTATGTAAAAATGAATACATTACTAATGTCTTCAAAAAGGTGGAGAAGGAGGGCAAAGGGAGAACTGGTCTCAACCAAGCACTGCACTGAGACACACTGGGCAGCTGGGAGCAGTATGTATACAATCAATGCTTTCCGTGTGTGTGTGTGTGTGTGTGTGTGTGTGTGTGTGTGTGTGAGAGAGAGGGAGAGAGAGAGGTGGGGGGAGAGGGAGAGAGAGGGAGGGAGGGGGAGGGAGAGGGAGAAGGGGGGAGAGAGAAGGGGGGGAGAGGGGGAGAGGGGGAGAGGGAGACAGGGAGAGAGGGAGACAGGGAGAGAGGAAGACAGGGAGAGAGGGAGAGAGAGAGAGGGGGAGAGAGAGAGAGGGGGAGAGAGAGAGAGGGGGAGAGAGAGAGAGGGGGAGAGAGAGAGGGAGAGGGAGAGAGAGGGGGAGAGGGAGAGAGAGAGAGAGAGAGAGAGATGCTGAAAGGCTGAAAGGCAACTGGGGAGTATAAAAAGGTGAGGGGGAACTGAAGATCATATTCGTGTACTTCTTGGCACAAAGTCCTTGGCCTTGCTTATTTTCACCTCTACATGAATGAGTATACCTACACAATGTAATTACCCAGTGAGATTTGGAAAATTGCAAATTTAAATCTATTGCCTGGTATACTTCAGTTTATCCTTAAGCCCAGGAATCAGAAGCTGCTAAGATAGCAGTAAGGGTAGGACTACTGCTACTGTGCTGCTACCAAAGAGAGTTGCATTTCTTGGGTGTAGGGTGGTACAGTGGAAAAGAACAATTCCATCTGAATTCAATTTCTAAAACCATAAGCTACTATGTGAAAGACAACGAACTAGGACTGGGACTACAAAGACAAAATGAGCTAGTCCCGTCTTTCAAACAGCTCTACTCTGTATTAGACCATAAAAGGCAGTATGGTGAGACCTGGGTTCAAATCTCAGCTCTTACACTTTCCTCAGATGTAAAAACAGGAATAATATAACATTTGCTCTGCACAACCCATTACAGAGTTGCTGTGAGAATCATATAATATACAGAATGCAATTTGTAAACCTTACAGTGCTGTCTTGTGTCAGCTATTCTTTGTGGTAGAATGTAAGCTTCCTGAGGGCAGGGAATATCTCATATATAAGAATGTGTGTGTATATAAAATCTCATTTACATATGAATATATCACTTATCTTTATATCCCCAGGGCCAAACACCTAACAGTATGTAGCACATAGTGAGTATGTGCACTTAATGTTTGTTGAACTGAACTCATTAGGGTACAAATCCAGGGTCTGTAACTTACTACGTGGGTGACCTTTGGCAAACTGTTTAACTTATTTGGCCTGATTCTTAGGATATTTCTCTGCACTGTGTATTCTAGGTCAATTGCTTTTGACAACAGTTTATTTCAGGGTTTTTTTTTTCCCAATTTTGCTGTCTTTTGATTCTGCTCTAGTATTTTTGATGTCTTATTAAATAATGTATTTCTTTTTTTCCCCCCAAGATGTTTAATGCCTTGCCAAGGTTTTCCATATTCTGCTCTAAGCCCATCTAGTTTATTCCTTTGCTGGTCCTTCAGGTTTTTTAAGTTAGGCTTGCCAACCACACTGGGGGTTCCTGTGTCCACTTCATTCTCTTTTATGGAGTTCTAGATAATGCAAAATTATTTTCTTTTGGAATTTTATCCTGGAATTCTACTACTCCATGGTATTCATTGTTATGGGACAGTTTTCTTTTCTTACTCATTTCCACCTACAATCTCTCCAATGGTTTTTTTTTTATTTTGTTCTCCTGGCTAAGGGAATGGCTAACCATTTGCAACGAAGCTTCCAACCTGAAGAGATGACTATAAAAATTAATACTTCAGCCAACTCTCATCTCTGAAACTACCTTATACACTTTTGGCATCTCAAGGAAATGTTAAGTACTGCCAAGACCAGCTTCATGCTATCAGGGCAAAGTCCAGCTCTCTTCTACACTTATATTAAACTTCCCATTAGCCGGGAAATTAATTGGATTCTTTCTCGAGGTAGGACTCTTATTTTGTATTTGTTAGTAGAAAAATTAGCCAGATGAACTCATCTTCTTGTAAGAGGCTTTGGTCTATGGAATCTATATGCATAAAACACTAAATACTAATTGATTTATCTTCTAACTCCACCATAGTCCTACTCCAACGGCCTCATTATGTGGAAGTGATCCTGTTTTCTTGAAGGGTATGGGTATGGCTGATCCTACCAAGATGGAAAGATTTTGAATTTGGGCCTAGTGCTGAACTTTGTGTATATCATTTGAGGAGCATCCTTATTATGCCGAGGAGACATGAATTATTTTGGCCATACCAATTCATGAAACTATTTAATAAGGAATAAAGGGATTGTAATCTCTCTTGGTGGAAGGTCTATCTACACAGACAAAATTACAAACATCTAAAGAAAGTACTTGCTAGGAAAATTTTGGAGTTACGGCCTGCTCAGATGACAGAAACTGTGCAGAAAGTGACTGGAACATATGCATGCCTAACTCTAATTTTTTTGCATGGACTCCTTTTTTGTAATTAGATTTAGTCTGACAATAAATTCCAATAGTTTCATAAAAATTCTCAATAAAATACAGGGGACAGTAGTATAATTTGGAAACTCCTCACTTACAGATATGGTATGGTGAATACAAAGATTGGAAATCAGTTAAGCTTGCTACTAGTTATGGCTCTGCCATTCACTAGCTGTTTGACTTTGGAAACATAAGTTACTCACCCCATCAGGCCTCTCATTTTGCAGATGAGGGGACTGGCCCAACTAATCTCAAAAGTCACTCTAAAAGTAGCTCTAACATTTTGTGGTTTCTACTGCATCCCTATCATACAGATACATTCTAGATGTCCCTGCTGAATTTAAGCTTTCCTCAACACTACTCTCACCATGTTATACTCCTGTCCAAAGAATTCACTGGTTACCTACTGCTTGCTGACTATAGCTCATGTCCAAAAAGTATTTTTAACTATAGCATTAAAGTCCAAATTCGTTCACATGGAATTCCAGGCCTCTAAGATCTGGCCGAAAACTATCTATGGTTCAAATTCCTATCATTCCTCCTATCATACTAGACTGCTCACTGCTCATGAACACATCCTGTATAAGTCTACCATCTTTTTTTTCTCTTTTGCTCACTGGGAATGCACTTTCTCCTACTATCTTTTTGAAACTAATTATCCTTCAAGCCTTTGGTTCATGTTCTGTCCAGAAAGCCGTCCCTACCTACCCTACAGTGATCTTTTCTTCCTGGGAACTCCAGAGGCACTTGTCTGTGCCACCCACTTGGAACTTGACATATAATGTTTATTATTATTGCTGCTTTATAAAAATCAGACCTGTGATTTTATTGGTGTGCCCTTGTGGGGAAACTTCCTTTAACAATGCAGCTCATTAACTGCTCTGCAATGTAGAGAGTGAGCCATTCACCGAGAGGTTAAGTGATTTGCCCAGGGTCACAAAGCCAGTTAAGTTTTAGAGTCAAGACTTGAACCCAGAAAGAAATGCAATCCATACGCTTACCTGATCAAATAATTGGTGCTGAGCAAGGTAGCCGATGTCATTCTGCTGTTTTGAGGGAGGAAGAACAAAGAGAAGATGGTGACATGTAGGAGTCAATTTGACTATATGATATGTCCCTTGGTGATCAATTTGGACTATAACTTACTGTTCTGGGAATGAGCGTCCTTTACGTGGGGGCATGGGGGGATGGGGGGGGCGGTATGGAGGATGATGATAGTGTTAACAGCATAAAGCTCTCCCAGTTAGATGGGTTAGCTCCTTAATGGAGTGAACCCTAATGGTACTATGTTTGCTTTCTAATCAGTAGATGCCATTCTTCAGCCTTCCCAATCTGTGCATTATATAAATGGCTATTTCATTCCAGCTCTAGGAAAACCCATTACTTTAATAACGGTACTCACTTAATTTCATATCCCAAGCTTAATGTCAAGGAATATAACCACGTTCTCACCCACAGTATACCTCTTTGTGATAAGGTCACAGGCAGAATCACAGGTTTTGACCATGGTTGAGACTGGTAATTCTGATTTTTTTTTTGACAGAAGTTTGTGATCTTAATGTTCCTAAGTGAATTTTCATTTTTTGCACTGGTATTTTAAATTAGCATTTGTGGGATCTAAAATTTGTGAAAAGAATCCTTTGTATATCACTTTAAATTTTAGAATGAATTTTTCTTACAACAATAGGCCTATAAAGCAGGCTTCCTCACATTTTAGAGATGAGGAAACTCACACTCAGGTTAAATGACTCATCCAAGGTCATACAGTTAGTATCAGAACTGGGTGAACCCAGGTCTTTCTGACATTAAATTCAGTACTCTTTCCACCAGACCAAACCATACCTCTGGAATACTGAAAGAGTGGGTTGAGAACTGGGCCTGGAATCAGGAAGACATCTTCATGAGTTCAAATCCAGGCTGAATGCTTACTAGCTGGCAAGTCACTTAACTCTGCTTGCCTCAGTTCCTCATCTGTAAAGTGGGCTGGCGAACCACTCCAGTACCCTTGCCAAGAAAACCCTACATGGAGTTATGAAGAGTCAGACACAACTGTAACAACTCAACAACAGCAGCAGCAGAAAATATTACTTGACAGTCACTTGGAGTTGATGGTCCTGTTTGGAATATGAGAGTAAGATATGGAAACATTATGAACCATATGCTCGATAGAGTCCTACTTGGATGCCTCATGATGGTGTGCTGATGGCTCTGGGTTCTTGAAGGCTATGCTAACAGACCACATATCTGGTAAATTTTACCAAGTCGGAAAGGAGCTCGCTCAGTGGCCATTCAGTGTATCCCAATATATAAATCAGAATCCTTTCTAAAACATACCCGAATGGCTATCCTTTATTTGTTGAAGACTTCCAGTGAAAGGGAATTTACTA
The DNA here is from genome assembly GCF_011100635.1 of Trichosurus vulpecula. Lineage (NCBI taxonomy): Eukaryota > Metazoa > Chordata > Mammalia > Diprotodontia > Phalangeridae > Trichosurus > Trichosurus vulpecula. The sequence goes on from NC_050581.1 coordinate 79,926,782, forward strand.
CTCCCCAAGGCAACCCATTATGCTTTTGGATACCTCTATTTGTTGGAAGTTTTTCCTTATGTCAACTCTAAATTTGCTTCTTTCCAACATTACACTGACCCTACTTCTGCCGTGGCAATGGGGAGTGGGGGGGGGGGGGAGGAGCCCTAGCAGAAGTAGTCTAATCTTACTACATCTGACAGCTCTTTGCTTACTTGAAGATATGTTATATCTCGCTGAAGTCATCTTTCTGGGATAAAAATTCCCAGTTATTTCACAGATCTAATGTAGCATGCTCTCAAAGCCACTCACCATCCTGTTAGGACTATTTGCAGTGTTCTAGAGCTTAATAAATTAAGGACAATGTCACCTGCATACAGGAATATTTGGAAGACCTTACTATCTATAGGAATTCCTTCTCAATTTGGACTCTATTCTGAATTGAACACCTTTGGTAAGCTTACAGTTTCCTGTTTTAAGCCCTGCTTGATAGTAATAATCAGAGGACTGCCAAATAAGATTACCTGTTTTATCTTTTTAACACATCTTGTATAATTCTGACATATGCATGCATGATTTTTATACATCTTGTTGGAGGAATGCCTTTAAAGTGGCATTTTGCTTTACTGAATAAAATTTTTACTTGTAATCAATAAACTTAGTAAGTACATTAGGCTATCTATATATTTCAGTCAACTGTGTAATGTTCTGGAATACTGCTTGTGGAAGTCCACCTTTTCCCTTCAAATATCTTCAACAAATATTCCCTCAATGCATGTTTAGATTATTCTAATAGACATTTTTTGAAGAAGGATAAGTAGGTATACAGATGAGGAATTATTGATTTGCTCCTGGTAGCCTTATTTTTTATTTTTTTTTTGGTGGGGGGAGGGTTAATAGTATGGACATAGATATTTTTTCCTTCATGCTTTTGGCAGTTTGCCCTGTCTCCTTCAGACACCCCAAGAACTCTTCTGAGAGCTGATCTCTCTCTTCTCTAATCCTTTCCATTGTTCTTTTGAGATCATCAAAACATAAGAGAATCACTCCCAGATTTTATGAATAATGAGATTCCCTCTATGCACCAATTATTACAGAGAGGCTAGCTACATTTATCATCTTCCTATATAAGAATGTAAACAGTTGTTCTTTACTTCCTTATGATTGCTTACTCATGTTTACCTTTTTATGTTTCTCTTGACTCCTGTGTTTATATTTCAAACTTTATACTTAGCTCTGGTCTTTTTGTCAGGAATGCTTAGAAGTCCTCAGTGTTGCTAAAGATTCATTTTCTCCCCCTGAACATTATACTTCGTTTTGCTGGGTAGGTGATTCTTGGTTATAAGCCTATATCCTTTGCCTTCTGGAATATCGTGTTCCAAGCTCTCCATTCCTTTGGAAGTAGTGGCTGGTGAATCTTGTGTAATCCTGACTGTCTCCTCAGCACTTTTATTCTTTCTTTCTGTTTGCTTGCAGTATATTTTTCCTTGAGCTGGGAGTTCTGGATTTTGGCTATAATACTCCTGGGAGTTCTAATTTTGGGGTTTCTTTCAGAAGATGATCGGTTGATCCCTTCAATTCCTACTTTGCTCTCTGCTTCTGAGATAATTGGGCAGTTTTCTTTTATGATTTCTTGAAATATGATAATTAGGTTCTTTTTTCTTGTTCATGGCTTTCAGGTAGTTCAGTGATTCTTAAAGCATCTTTCCTTCATCTGGTTTCCAAGTCTGTTTTTCCTATGAAATATTTCACATTTTCTTTCTTTAGATTTTGCCTTACTAATTCTTGATCTCTCATGGAGTCATTAGCTTTCATTTGGCCAATTCTAATTTTTAAAGAGTTACTTTCTTCAGTGAGCTTTTGTACCGCCTGGGATCAGAGCCACATAATTATGGTTCTGGAACTTGTTCCTTGATGGCCAACACTTCAGACTGTTTTTTTCTGCCCTGATCTATGACCTGGAACTGGGTAGTAGGCAATAGAACTGCCAGATAGTACCCATTCCTACACTCAGTGCTAGTTCAAGGCTCCCCTGGCATCTACTCCTGCCTTGGTGTTCTTTCTTGACTTTCTTTCGGGCAGTCCCTGTGTCCTGGAAGGCTTCAGGCTATGCATACTCCTGGCCAGACCCCATCCCCAGTGTCTACAAACCTCACTATGACTGTCTCTCTAAGCCATCCTGGGCTGGAAAAGTGATTCCATGTGACTTCTTTCTGGCCTTCCCAATCAGAATTTGGTCTGATTACTGTGAGGAACAAGGCTCAACTACATCCTCTTACTCTGCCATCTTGACTCAAGGAGCTTATGTTTTAATAAGGGAGACAACATTTATAAATCAGAACATACAAGATAAATATAAAGTAAATGGAAGTTAACTTTAGAGAGAATGGCACTAGCCCACGATGGTCTCCCTGTATAAATACAGCTAATTCAGGAAGGTGTCTCACAATTATAATAAGTTGTTTCCTGCCAATTAAAATATAATCAGTTTATTTTTTGAGTGTGATATTATTCAGTGCTCACCATGTCCAACACCTCCTAAATTCTTTTCTTAAAGAAGCATGTGTGTGAGACTTATGTGAAGAATACACATTTTTGGCTCCTCTTATTCCTTACTCCTGAAATCATATTTTCTCCCATATTTTCTAACACCTATCCAATGAAATCATTGTGTATGAAAATTATATGTTGATTTCATTTAAAGGGTCTTATTTTTTTCTAGCTGCTCATTCTCTGAAATAGTGATATAAGGTATAATTATTTTCATAGTGATTTTTTTTGCAAATAATTATCATGAGCATACCAGATAACCAAATATCCCATGAAATATCACTCATTGTTTTTGGATACACAAAGGTGAACTCAATGAGCTCGTTTATTTGCCTTTCCAAGGAAGACCTGTGTGCCATCCTTTCATTTAGCTGTACTTCCTACTATCTTCTGGTTTTCTTCATAAGGAGAATGTAATGATTAATACGATTCCATGGACAGGTGTTTCATGTTCAGACTATTGAAAGCTAAGTTAATGTTTATAGATGGCTGAAAAACTATGATTCTTAGTATCCTCTGCCTCCTTTGGTTTCATTCTGCCACCATTACTGTGGAAACAGAGGGGCCTATGTGGGATTGAAGGCCATTTTGTATTTTTACTCGTATCATGGGTTGCAACGGCCAAAGAATTAATCACTATTATAGTCCATCTATTGGTGACGATCCTCTCCATATTAAGCTATGCTTGTCTCGGGAAGGTAGATAGAGTCTATTACAGGGATTGCACTCAAAAATTTTCTAACACGGTAGACCCTGACATAGCTTGTGCTCTATTGGCAAAGCCTTAAAGAACCTAGGATCAATTCAATGCCATAATGATGTCAGTATCAGGGGAGGGCTTTGTGGAAAATAACAGTTCACATAGGTCCTAAAAATTCCAAATGTTCCAGTTTCCATATCCTGGTATGTCTGACTGCTTACCTCTAGCCTACTGCACTGAGATTATGAAGTTACTTATGGCACTTATACTCCTATTCCCATATGTCTCTTTAAATTTCAGTGCATGGGAACACTCGTCAAGAAATATTAGTTTATTTTTTTCATAAGCACTTAGAGAAAAAAAAAAGGACAGACCTTATTCATAATATATTTGCTGATAAATTCATTGACAGTCATGAGCCTTTGAGACCATTCTTCATCAGTGTACTTGGACCCTACTTCCACTGGGACAGTACGACAGCCAGCTATTTCTTGAATATAATCCACACTATTAGAAAGAAATACATATAACAAGTTTGGGGTTTGTTTGGGCCAGCAAAAACTTTCACCAGCCTAACAAATTTCCCTAACCAACAAACCTTTTTTAGTGTTTTCTGTATTCTACAGTGTTCCCCCAACACAAATTCCAATGAAAATATAATGGAAACCACGAGGCTAAATTCATCCATCTTTCTTTAAACATGCTGCATAATTTCCACCAGGACCAATCCAATTTCACTTAGATCCTGGGTAAGCAAATATTTGCACAGTTTTGTTCAATTTCCTGGTTACTTCCCTTATCACTTTCAATCTTGATAGAAGAGACTCGGGAAATGTAAACTCAGGGTACAAATATAACAAGGGTTATGATAATTGAGACCTTTTATTAGTCTTAAGGAAGTTTTTATCATATACCATTCAAGGACATTAACCCTCCCAACTTGTAGTAGAGTAATGTTTCTCTGACCTCAGTATACCTTCCTTCTTCTTCAGTAATGTGTATACTTTAGCAGCCACAGAATTTTTACTGTCTCTTTTCATATTTATCAGTGTCATCACCTAATGTCCGTGACCTACACTGACACATTCCTAACTGAAGTACTAGATTATTTATTCCTATAGCTATGTGGGGCAGTGAGGTGGTGCAGTGGATAGAACATTGGGCTTGGAATCCAGCCTCAGACACTTACTAGCTGTGTAACTCTGGGTAAGCCACTTAACCCTACTTGCCTCAGTTTCCTCATCTGTAAAATGAATTAGAGAAGGAAATGTCAAACCACTCCAGTATCTTTGGCAAGGAAAACCCAAACAGGGATCACAGAGAGTTGGACATAACTGAAAACGACTGAACAACAGCTATATTATTAGTTATTATGAATTCCTATAGCAGTAACAAAGCTAACTTTTCTTACAGGATAACCTAACTTTTTAGACTTTAGCAAACTAATCTGATGGTTGTTCATGTTATGCCTCAAGAGCCAGTTCCTTTAAAAGTTAACACTCGAAAATCTGCAGGCTGCTATCCTGAGCTTGGAGGCGAGCAGTGTACAGGAGTAGCTGTGTGACTGACTACACATGAAAATCCATTTTTTAAAAAAGTAGCTACCTGTTAAAAGGCCATATAATGAAAGAGGCTAGGCCTGCGACTACTACTAACCAGTTCTTTGATTTGTTTAGAGTGAAACTGAACAAGTGGATTTATTTCGACATTTGCTAACACCTTTGACACATCTGTCCTATTTTTACACAGACAGTCTTTTGAAGAAAGACTTGTGAAAAAGCTTTGACTCATGCCACATTTTTTGTTCGGTTCATGCTTTCTGAAAGTAAAGATGTGGATAGTAGTTATCAGGAAGAAGTATGTGGAAACAATGACTGATTTCAGGCATATTACTAAGTAAGGGTGCAGACTTATCCTATTTATAATGAAACAAGAAGAGTGACCATGAAGATAGAAGTTTTGCTCTCACTCTTATAAAACACTTAAGTGATGGGGAAATCATGGAATCATGTCATGTTTTGGTTTCCTTACTCTAAGAACAGGATCCTAGTACAATCTGGAGTGTCATTTCTTTTAGTCTTATATTCATGAACTGTTCACTTCAATCATTTTCTCTGAATTTGCCCTGCTCATGTTCATGATGTTCCCCATCACTTGAATTATCTTCACTTCTTTTTAAGTATCTGTTCTTCCTTCAAAACCCGCCTCAAATACAACTTCCATAAAGCCTTTTCTGGCCCCTGTAGTTGTTGTTGCTCTTCAGTCTGAAGTCCTGCTGTGCTTATTGTCTTGATCTCTTATTTGACATATATACCATATAATTTTATTCTTCTATTTAATCAATTCAAAAAAATTTTAGTAAGTGCTTACTATGTGCTAGAGAATGGGGTACAAAAATAAGAAATAAGTCTCTGCTCTTGAGGGGCTTATAATCTTATAAGCTCAAAATTATCTTACATTCCTTACCATATCTTTTACCTCTCTGAATTCCCAACGTCAGTGCGGTTCCATAAGATATATCTTATATGCCTTATAACTCCCTTCCTCTCGTCTCACCCCTATTCCTCTTCCCCCTACCCCATCTCAGCTAAATTGTGCCCCTTTCAGTTTATACTGGTCATTATGTCATTGTGTCACCCCCACCCATCCAATAAATTTTAGAGGCTTCTTACTGCTTCCAGGAACAAATACAAAATGCTCTGCTTGGCATTCAAAGCTCTTCATACCCTAGCACCCTTCTACCTTACCAGTTTTTTTATACTTCACTCACCTTTGATCCAGTGACACTGGCCTCCTGGCTGTTCCATGAAGAAGGCACTCCATCTCTGGGCATTTTATCTGGCTCTTCAGCAGGGCTAGAATGCTCTCTCTCCTCAACTCTGACTACTGACCTCTCTGGCTTCCTTTAAGTTTCAACTAAAATTCCACCTTCTACAGACAGCCTCCCCCAACCCCTCTTAATTCCTTCCCTCTTTTTGTTATTTCCTCTTTATCCTGTATAGCTCACTTTGTATATATTTGTTTGCATGTTGTCTCCCCCATTGGCTTGTAAGCTCCTTGAGGGCAGGGACTTTCTTTTGCCTCTTATTGTATCTCCAGAGCCTAGCACAATGCCTGGCACATGGTATGTGCTTAATAAATTTTGATTGATTGTTTCCTCTATTTCTTGGGCTCCTTGCTTCCATTTGTCCATGGAGAGGCATAGGATTTATATGATCATCGAATTTAGCACCAGAAAAGCCTTCAGAGATCCTCTAATATAACCCCCTTATTTTACAGGTGAAGAAACTGAGGCCTAGAGAAGAAAAACCTGTCACACAAGTAGTAAGTGGCAGAGCTGGGATCCTGACCCAAGCCCTTGGAATCAGTAGTCTTCCCACTCTACTGCTAGCTTCCCTAGTGCACTTAAAATGATTTGCTTCAGAAAAGTTACATTTATATTTAAAGTCTATAACAATTTGGCCCCAACCTACCTTTCTAGGCTGACTGTACTTTATTCTCCTTATACTCCCGGTTGAACCAAACTGGCCTTTTTGCTGGTTTTCACACAAAGCATTCCATCACCCATGTCTGTGTCTCTCATGTCCCCCCCCCCTTCATCTTAAGAGAATTCTTTACTCTTTCAATACTCAATTTAAGCACTACCCTTTTTTACTAAGTCTCCCCCCCCCACCACCCTGCTGATACAAACAGACCTAGAGCTTGGAGCAGGGGTATGTGTGAGTGAAGCATGTGGACAGGATAGGAGGCAGCCGTGAGGAATTGCTACTACAAAGCCGGTGGCAGAGCCTCTCTCTATATGACTGCAGGAGAGGAGGGAGGAATGTTACCCAAGCCATGAGGCAGCAGTGCAGATTCTTGCACTGGAATCATGTGGCTCCAGGAAGAGGGAATTTTAGAGCATCATACTTGAGAATCCTGGGCCCAGGCTCCTGAACAGAACTGTAAGGAGTTTTGGCTAGCACTCCAAAACCAGTCTCCTCCTCCACCATCGTCATCATCATCATCATCACCATCAATATGGCTAGCACTTATATAATGCTTTAAGATTTTCAAAGTGCTTTGATCCTCAGTTATCAATAAACATTATAAAGCTCCTACTCTGTGCTAAGCACTGGAGATACAAAGAAAGGCAAAAGACAGTCTCTGCTCTCAAGGAATTTACAGTCTTAGAGGGGAGACAACATGCAAACAACTATGGACAGACAAGCTGTATGCAGAATAAACTGGAAATAACTGGAAGAAGGAATTAGGATTAAGGGGGAATGGGAAAAACTTCCTATAGAAGGCAGTATTTAAACTGGGACTTGTGGGAAGCCAGGAGGCAGAGATAAGGTGGGAGATCATTGTAGGCATGGGGGACAGCCAGAGAAAATGCTGGGTGTTGAGAGATGGAATGTCATTTGTACAAGGGACATCAAAGAGGCCAATGTATGTATGTATGTGTATGTATGTGCAAAGAATAAGAAGACAGGGAAGGTGGTGGGGAGGCAAGTGATAAAAAGCTCTGAACATGAAAAGGAAGATTTAATATTGGATCCTGGAGATAATGGGGAGCCACTGCAACTTACTGAATAGCAGGGTGACACAGTTAGCTCTTTAGGAAGATTAACTGGACAGCTGAGTGCAGGATGGACTGGAGTAGGACAGATTTATGACAGGGGGGCTACTGCAGTAGTCCAGCTGTGAGATGATGAGGGCCTTGTAATGGTAATTAAGGTGGGACTTTTTGCTGTTGACCTTTAATGATTCTGGCCTTTGTTTGAATGGGGCAGATAAAATGGGATGTTTTTGTATCTCTCAGCACTGACACAATTGGGAGCCACTGATTGATTTGTATCTGATGTGATATTGGGGGTGGGGAACTTCTCCACAACCAGCCTGGATGAGGTGGGGGCCCTCAGGGCCCTGAACAGGATATATAAGTCCAGAGGTTAGCATTCTCTCTCAGAGCTCTGAGCCACAGCAGGAGTGGCATGTACTCTGGGCCAGCCCTTGTAATGAGCTCCCCGGCTGAAGACTCAGATGTTGATAACTACGAATTGTATTTGGTCTGTCATTTAGGGTGCTGGTTTTTTCCCCTGAACTAAGTAAATGCTATTTGTATGCTAGATTAAAGTATGATTGTTAACCCCTTAACGGTGCTTTAAAGCAGATGGAAAGGACCTGGGCTTGCAGCGTTCTGTGGGTTAGTTGTTGTTGGTTCACACCCCACAGCAGCTGCTAGCTGGATTGTTGATACAGGCCTGTACCAGAGTGCTACCAGGTAGCTACGTGATACAGTAGAGATAGAACACTGGGCTTGGAATCAGGAAGACTCATCTTCGTGTGTTCAAATCTGGCCTCAGACACTTACTAGCTGTGTGACCCTGGCCAAGTCACTTAACCCAAACCTCCTTAGTTCCTTGTCAGTAAAGAATGAGCCAGAGAAGGAAAAATGGCAAACCACTTCAGTATCTTTGCCAAGAAAACCCCAAGTTGGGGTTTTAAAGAGTTAGACATGACTGAAATGACTGCACACCACCAACACCACTACCAAGGTGGCAGCAGTGTCAGAAAATTGAAGAGGGAATATACAGGGGCAAAATGGGACTACTACTACCACCTTTTGGGCTGCTATTGAGGATCAAATGAGATAATATTTACAGAGTGCTTAGCACAGTGTAGGTGCTACACATAGATGTTAAAAGCTATTATTATTATATTATTGTTAGATGTTATGAAGGTAAAATCAGTAAGCCTTGGCAGTAGATTGCCTATGGGGTGGTGGTGGTGAGAGCATGAGGAGTTGAGGATGATGCCAAGGCTGCAAGCCTAGGTTACTGAGAGGATGGTGGTACCTCCCATAGTAAGATGGAAGTCAGGAAGAGGGGAAGGATAGAGGGAAAGACAGTAAATTCAGTTTCGGCCATGTTAAGTATAAGACGTCTACAAAACATCCAGTTCTCTAGAGATATCCAAAAGGCATTTGGAGTTATCAGACTGGATGTCAGAAGGGAGGTCAGAGCTGAATAAGCAGATTTGAGAATTATCAGCATAGGAATAGTAATTGAATCCATGGGAGCTGATGGGATCACCTAGTGAAATAGTATAGGAGAATAGAAGTCCCAGGACAGAGCCCTGTGAGACACCCATCATTAGGAAGTGCGACCTAGATGAAGTTCTAGCAAAGGAAGCTGAGAAGAAACAGTTAGAGAGGTAGGAAAACCAGGAGTCAGTAGTGGCATGAAAACCTAGAGGAGAAAGTATCCAAGAGAAGAGGTTTGATACTGATTAACAGGCAGGTCAAGGATGAGGATTGAAAAACACCCATTGGATTTGGCAATTAAGAGATGGCTAGTAACTTTGCAGAGCAGTTCTGGCTTATTGGCCACACTATAAACAGTTAAGGAGAGAGGGAGAGGAAGGTAAGTGGAGGCACCTATTGTAGTCGGCCTTCTCAAGGAAATTTAGCCATAAAAGGGAGGAGACATAGGGGATGATAGCTAATGGAAGTGGATAAATTAAGTGAGGGTTTTCTGAGATAGGGAAAACATGGGCATATCTGCAGGCAATAAGGAAGCAGCCAAAAGACAGGGAAAGACTGAAGATAAGTGAGAGAGTCGGAAGGTAGTAGGTGCTATTATCTCCATTTTACAGCTAAAGAAACTGAGGCCAAGACAAAGTATTTGTGATTTCCTCTGGATCACACTACTAGTAAATGCGTAAGGCAGGATTCAAACTCAGGACTTCCTGACTCCAAGTCCAGTGCTCTGTCCACTAAGACACCTCACTGCCTCATTCCTTAGAAGAGGATCAAACATTTAGCACTGGAGGTAGGGAAGCTACAAAATGCAGATCCATGGTTTAGAAGAGCAAACTGGGATCTCTACCTCCAACTATTATGAGGATGGAACTACATGGTAACAGTGGAGGAATAAGAATCCCTAGATATCAAGAGTTCCTAGATTGAGCCTTTCAGAAAGACAAGGGGCAGCAACGGACTGTCAGGATGTGAGGGACATAAACCAGAATCTCTTCTATTGTTAGAGGAGATAATCATCAGTTAGTTATGCAGACTATGGAGGCCCAATGGGAAGCAGAGAGTGTTATCTCTCTGGTGACTGCAAATTCCTTTTGTAGGTGCGGAAGACTGTATTTGTCCTTAAGTGGGGTTGGAAACTTGGTGTATGGTGAGGGGAGGGAGGCTCCTCTAGCAGCCCCTAATGCAAAATTCCCTTTTTGGGAAAACTCCCAAAACATATAGCAACCCCAAATTCATATCTGTTCCAAAGGAAGTCCAAATCACAGGGCAGTACTATGACTCTCAAGGACTGTACAGGTCTCCAGGGTGAGTGGTACATAGGACGGGGGAGATGGCCCACCAGACAGGGAAGGAAAATAACATACATCAATAATGAATCTTTTTCTGTCTGTTAAAATAAAGCAAATTTCATTTTTTGTGATGTCATTTGATGCTGTGTCCAGCACCTACAAATTTATTTCTTGAAGTGTTTATGATATAAAGTCACGAAGTTTCTGTGTAGTCTATGAGTTTTTGGCTTCCCTCACTCCTTCCTGAACAATATTTCTCACTAACCTCAATTTTTTCTAATCTTTGTGTTGAAGCAATAGCTTTAGTGGTCATATAAGTGTAGACTGATGTAATTTGGAAATCCTTATAGAGTTTTTCATGTGATTTTTCTACTCCTATTCTCTATAATAATGTCTGCATGTAAGGCATAAGTATTTTTATGGTAGTTTCTTTGCAAATACTTATCATGAGTACTGCAATATGAGATGATCAATATCCCAAGAAAAAAATGTTTCCTGTTGCCTTTGGGCATAAGATAAAACGAATTCCAACAACTCCTTTTATTGTACCTCCAAAGAATACCTACAAGCCTTCTATTTAGCTGCAACTTATTTGTTTCTTCTGATTCCATTTATAGAGAGAATATAAATATTTTATGATTCAGGTTCTCCAGCAGTATGACACTCTTTGGTCACTGGACAAGGATCTCACATTTAGCGTAACTAATTAATATTTACAGATGGTCTAAAAAGTGATTCTTCGCACACTCTGCCCCTTTCCCTGCTATTCTGCCACTGTCACTGAAGAAGCAGAAGAGGGCCACAGGAGATGGAGGACCATTTTGTATCATTCTTTGTTCCATGGGTTCCCATGGCCAAAGAATTCATCACCAAGTAGCTGGTTTACAGGTAAGAAAACTCTCCATACTTAGGTAAGCTAGTCCTCAGAATGTAGACTCAGTCTGTTGATAGACATTCTGTGGTGATAATAATTCCTTCTATTGTATCAAAGCCCTTGAAAATAATGATGATAATAATAACTCACATTTCTATACTGTTTTAAGGTTGACAAAGCACTTTCCACATAACACTTCTGTGCAAGTACTATTATCTATTTTATAGATGGGGAAACTGAGGTCCAGAGCAGTGAAATGCTAATAAATGTCTTAATTAGTATAAAGGAAATCTAAAATGTAAACATCTACAAGAAATGTTTCTACGGGAAAGAGGGGAAAAGTTTAAAATAATCTTGCAGCCTATGTTACAGAATAAAAGAACTAAATGATTTTTTAATCACAAATATGAATTCTTCAATTCAGTGATAACTTGTTTATTGAGACTTCTATGGTTTGGATATATAGCCGAAGGATTCATCAACCTGCCTAGGAGGTACAAAATGGGGAAAACGACACCAACTTACTTACTTTTGCTACTTACCTCCATTTCTTCATGCATGGCCAGTGGTTAGCAATCCCCTCCAGAATAACAGGCTTTTGTGGAACCAAATAATTTTTCCTAAAAAACTCAAGTGAAGGGCATTGTAGTATTGGAACTGCAGTTCCTAATTTCACAGCTGGAGCCAATGTATGGTCACTTTTGGTTTTCTGTATATAAAGACAGAATTTGAGTCACAACAAATTGTATTTACACATAGTTTACACAAACTTGAGAAAGTACCTATTTCATAGCAATGGAGGTAAAGAAAAGGTAATCTCTAAGGAAAACTACTATACAAACATATAACCTTCCCAAGATACACATATTTCAAATGTCCTACATCTCTTCCCAATGGTCAGAGATATAAACAATATTCAGAATAAAAGTTCATTAAGAAGGATGGATTTTCCCCTATGATACATCTTTCACTTGGATCAGCTCAATCTCTTCACGTGTCAGGCTCTAGCTCTGCTTATGGGCCTCTTTATAATACCTTCTCATGTCCTTTCTGCCTTCCTATAGGACTTAAAATTTAGGAAAGGATCTTTAAGACTCCATCATTTTACATATATAGTATGAGGCCCAGAGAAGTTAACACTCCCAAGGTCACAAAGGTAAACAGAGTCAGAATTCGAACCTAGGTTTTCTAACTTTTTCTGCCAACCAGCCAGGTGGTCCAGTGGATAGAGCACTGGGTCTGGAGTCAGGAAGACTTGTGTACAAATCCTTCAGACACTTACTAGCTGTGTGACCTTGAACAAGTCACTTAACTGCTGCCTGCCTCAGTTTCTTCATTTGTTAAATGGGGATAACAGTAGCACCTGCCTCCCAGTGTTGTTGCTGTTGTTACATAAACGTTAGTTTTCATTATTCTACTACCTCTCAGATCAGATCTATCCATTTCTACTACCAGATAGAAGCTCCCTGACAGCAGGAACCATTTCTTAGTAAGCGATGTTCTTTCCTTAGCACCCAGCACCATTCTGGTAACATAGCAGGCAGTGCTACAAATGCTGGCTGAATTCTTTTACTGCTCCAGCCAATATTCATGTTTTCCTTCTTTGAATTCCTATTTCACTTATAATCTGTACTATACACTTCAGCATTTCGTCATATTCTGACTTAGGCTATTATTTAATTTTTTCATTTCTGCTGTCTTCCCCTAAGGGCAGGAAACATGTTGTACATCTCTCTCATGTTTCTCACAGCACAGAACTTAAAATACTTTTTGAATGAATGATTGATTTTTGAACTGAGACCCATCAGGCAGGAGCATCATCAGGTGTGGGTACGATACCTACAACAATTTTAGTGGAGGGCTAGAAAAATAACATGAGCTGGCTGATTCTGATTCTTTTAAACAACTTAGATTTAAACCAACCCATAAACCCTGCCTGGAGGTATTCTTTGGCAAAACACATTTAAGATACTGATGCCAACTAAGGTAACGTATGTTTGGGGCAATAATATAAGCATCTCAAAAAATCCCACGTACTCAAATGACAGTATCCGTGAGTCAGAAAAAGTTAGTTTGAGGCAATTTTCATTACAAACTCAGCAACAGGAAACAAAATAGAAGCAGCTGTAACAAGAAAAGTGAGTGATAATTCAGCTAGCTGACCAATAAATAGGTGTACAAAATGGACTAAAAGCAGCTGCAACTCACTCCTACAGTGTGTCTGAGGTGTTTCTCTTTGAGACCATAAATGCTATAAAAAAAAAAGTAATGGAAAATTGCTGCTGTAGAAATTGCAAATAAACCAAGAAAATGGGCTGAAATGTTCCATCTGCAAAATCAATGTCTGCCTCAAAACAACATGCTCTGCAGTTCATCAACCATGGACAGCTCAGGTCAGTGGACCACAGACATTCAGCCTGGAAGGAATCTGGGATTCTGCTTTTATAGGAACCACTACGTTAGCATCTATTACACATAATTCAGTAACAATCTCAAATTAATACCTTTTTGCTCAGTTCTTCAATCTTGGTTTCAGGTCTTTTCCCATGTTGAAGATGCTTCTGAAGGACATTGACTACTTTAACCAGAATGTCCTCCAGTATGGATGCTCCCATCAACAGACCCATGTCACAGACTCTGATTGCTTCTCCTATGTCATCAGTTTTAAAGCACATACAAAGAACTTTTAAAAGACACCCATAAGAATAAACTCGTCGCCATTCTTTGTCCACATCCCTCCAAGTTCCAGTATTAAGTTTTTCCCAGGAGTAATCTCTTATTGTTTCACTGGTCTTCAGACATTCATTCATTTTTCCTTCATAGAAAAGCTCTCGAGCTTGATGAAGTAATATCACTACACTTTTTTCAACCTTCTCACTGAAGTCTAACTTGAAGCTCTCTTTGGTCTGGGGGAGCAAGGCCATGAGTTCTTCTGAGAGGGAACATGTCGCTGACATCTTATTGTCAGAAAGATTGGCTTTTGACATCTAACCCACAAGACAGCTGTTTGCTTGGTGCACTTCTTTCTTCTCAACAATGATCTTCATGAATTTGCTGTTAGGAAACAAATGAAACTTGTAAACCACAGAAAACTCTTCTCTACACTAACTAATGTCTTCATTATAACTTTACTATGACTGACATCTTCATGGCACAGTGCTTGGCACACAGTAAGCACTTAATACCTTTTCATTCATTCTTATAATTTGTCTAGTGAAAACCTAGAAGTATAGAAATACAAGAACCCTCAAACATTTTATTTTCACAGTCATTGTATTTCATTGGATCATCTCAATTTAGAAGTGGAGCTAGGTCAGGGGATACTCGGGAGAATAACTCTAGATTCCTGGATTGATAGGAGGCAGATCTGCTTGCAGGAAGGGGTAGATTTCTAAGTTTTACACTTTATATGGGAGCTAGAAGCAAATTCATATTGTCTCCATATTAAGAACTGCAGAGTACCTCGGGATCTAGAGTCTGTCAAATCCAAGGTAAAAGGAAAAGGAAAACAAATAATTTGTATTTAATAGTTTGGCACAGAGGAAGAGAGTCAAATAGTGGACAAAAAAGAAGGCATTAAGAATCCTCATATTCTGAGCTACAGAATCCTGTAGACAGGCTCCTCCCTACCAGAATACCAACTGTAGATTTCATTTACACAGCACTTTAACAACTACAAAGCACTCCTCTCTACTACTAAGCCAAGTAGTTTTAAGTGTGGGCAAATATCATCCTCTGTATTTTACAGATGAGGAAACTGAGGGTCAAAGAAATAAAAAGATGTGATCCATAGCTACTAAGTATCAGAAGGAGTACCTGATCCTGGATCTTCTGATTCATTTTCAGAAGAGATATTAGTGGTCACCTAGTCAACTTCAAATGCAGTGCAGGGTGACTAATTAATTCTCCCTGCAATTTTAGCATTCATTTAATAAATTATATTAGTCCATGTTTATATAGTGATTTAACATTTACAGTGTTTTCCTCATTTCAAGTGGAGAGTTCCTTCAGTTGGTATCAGGTGTCAAACCTGGGATCTTCAGATTTCAAGTTTAATGCTGTCTCATAATCCTTTCTCTTTGTATGAGTTTGGTGAAGTGACCTAGCAGTTGAAATTTGGGAGGACTTGAGGCAGGGGTGTTTTTTGCTAAGAACAGAATTAGAGATGTTAGTTATTATTATTGGGGTGGCTAGGTGAGTACTGTGCTTAGATCAGGAAGACTCATCTTCCTGAGCTCAAATCTGGCCTCAGACATTTATTAGCTGTGCGACCCCGGGCAAGTCACTTAACCCTGTTTGCCTCAGTTTCCTCATCTATAAAATGAGTTGGAGAAAGAAATGGCAAACCACTCCAGTATCTGTGCCAAGAAAACCCCAAATGGGGTCACAAAGAGTCAGAAACAACTGACTGAATGGCTGACTGAACAAGTTATCATTATCTTGGAAGAGTGAGCAGGGCCCCAAAAGAATGGGATTAGTGACATATAGTTATATGATCTCAGGACTTGAGAGGACCTTAGAGATCACTGTCATTCAATCCCCTGGTTTTCTGCAGTGGAGAATGAGGACCACGTAAAAGAAACAGCACATCCAAGGTCAAACAACTAGTTTGAACTGGGGCTAGAACCTAGGACTCTTGACTCTCCAGTTCCATGCTTTTCCCACTGCACTGATACTACATTTCAAGACTCTAAAGGGAACATAATAGCAGGTTATATTCATACACAGCTCTATGGCTTACAAAGTTCTTTCCCCATAACAACTTTATAAGAGTACAAGTATTATAATCTCCATTTTACAAAGGAGAAAACAGACTTCCTCACGTTGCCACAGAGGATCAGAGCTCAACTTCAGGTATCTCTGACTCCAAATTCAGGCTGTTAACACCATATTGCCCTCCCCAAATGTGTTGTCTCTCCCTATTAGAATGTGAATCCCTTGAGAGATGGGACTGTCTTGCTTTTTTATCTGTATCTCTAGCACTTAACACAATGCTTTGCACATAGTGAACTTAGCAAGTGCTTTTATAGTTGTTAATTCATTCATCCTATCCCTCCCTTTCCATCTTTCTCTTTCACTGACTTTAAACACTCTGGAAAAATCTGATGCCCTTTGTAGGTAGAAAAGCCCCTGTAGGGGCAGAATCCATAGGAACCTGGTGTATCTGCGCCTGGAGCAATGAGGGGCCAAAGGCTATTTGACAATTACTTAGGTGCTATACGGAAAAAGATGGAAATAAGGCGGCCTGCTTTTAAGGAGCTTACTGTAACAAACAAGGGATGGGGACTATTCACAAATAAGTATGATTCTGGGTAAAACTTGACTAGGGCAAAGAACAAGATGCAATAAACGGGAGACGTCACTTTCAGCTGAGGGAAAAGGTTTCCAGGGTGACTTTACTCATGGATGTGGGGCTAAGTCTGGAACTTAAAGGAAGAGAATCCAGTTGTCAATAAACTGAGAAGAGAATAAAGGGTGTTCTAAGCCTCAGAGACTGGGTTTGCCAACTTGCAGGAGCCCGAAGACAGTAATACTCACAGAAAGAGGCCCTCTTGCCCAATATATACAGAAATCCTTTTTACAAGTGGGTAGCTGTTCTTTACTCAAAGTTGCCTAACAGGTTGGAACCCACTACATCCCAAGGCAGACCATTCCACTTTTCCAAAGCTAAAAGTGATCCCGAACTTTTCCTTAGGTTGAAGGTCTGGACAAGCACATCCTTTTAGTTCTGTCTTGACTTTTTAAAAACTTTTAGTTTCTTTAACAAACCTTTTCCACTCCCCTTAATCTTAATGTCCTTCTTTCTAAGAGCATCTCCAACTTAGTCTGCCTTGTTTGTTCCTAGTTGTTATGTTTTCTCTTCCAGATTATGAGCTTCTTGTGGGCAGGGAATGGTTCCCATCTCACCCTCCACCTTTTCCTTTGTAGCTTAGCACAACCAGCACATAGCAAGTGATTAATAAACCTTTGTTGATTTCACTTGTTGCCTTATACCTAGTTGTTTGCATGTTGTCTCCCTACTTGAATTTAAGGTCTTTTTTTTTTGGCCTTTTTTTTGTATACCTAACACTTACTACAGTGCTGAGCACACAGCAAGCACTTAATAAATGCTTGCTGACTTGACACTTCTAAGTCTTCTTTTCTGCAACTTTAAAATCCCTCGCCCCCTAAATTTCAACAATCACTTCGGGAGCCCCTACGGCACAATGCTCTCGGACCCCGAAGAGCGCACACGTACCCATTTACAGAAACACTATTATTTCCTAGGCCCCTGAGCCCGGGCTGGTAGGAGGGTAAAGGAATAGGGAAGACCATAAAATGAGAGAGGGGAACTTCTCCATCAACTCCAACGTCTCCTTAGTTCGACCCAGAGAGAGGAAGGAACTTGCCCAAAGACACACGGCTACGAGGTAGCAGGGACGGGATTCACACCCCGCTCCGATTCTTGCAGAAAGCAGTATCCATCCACACGGGCTTCCGGCCCCAGGAAACAAGCTTCCCCAGAGATGCAGGCCCCCTAAGGGAATGAACCAGACAACGCAAGCAACAGACGCAGACACCGTACAAGCCTGAACAACCGCGCAGGCGTCTTAGCCCCAACCACAAACTTCTACGCGGTGCAGGCGTACCAAGTCCCGCCTAAATCACACTGCGCAGGTGCACAAAGACCTCCGCCAAACGCAGCCCCACTACCGCGCAAGCGCAACGTGCTCTCCCACGGACTCCTTCCCAAACCTTATCTTAGGTGTCGGGCACGCGTGGCAGTGTGCAGTTTCCTGACTCTTAGTTTCCCCTCTCAGCTGTGCCCTCGTGGTTTTGTGGCCCACATGCTTTTCTCCGACACACTCACTGTATCCTCCTCACCCGGTTCCTGGCCCTTAACGGTGCTATCCTTCGTCCTTCCGGGCATGGAGCACATGAAGGTATCGATCACTCAGAGCTCATCTCAGCCGCTGGGCTACGCTCCTAGCAGAATACCGAGCGATCGATCGCCTCTCTGAGCCTACCCCTCCCACAAAGGAGAGGGAGGAGCATCCTCTGGAGGGGCGGCGAGAAGGAGGGGGCTGCGGGAAAGGAATGTGAGAGACTTTTGGGAAAGAAGGCACCACTTTGGAGTGGTCTTAAATTCACCCAATCCTGGCTGGGCTCAAGTTCCAATTCTTCCACCTGCTAGGTGGGTACCTGTGGGCAGATTATTCACCGGGACTCAATGAGGTACTTGGATTAGGTGATCTCTGAGGCACCTTCCAGCTCCCGCGTTCTCTGAGTAGTCTATGCCAAGGGTCCCCTTGCAGCATCACTTCTGCTCAGACCACTCTGCTGAATCTACCCTGCACAATAGACTTACTTCGTAGGTTTGAATCCCCCCTCTGACAATTACTAGGTGAAAATAGTCAAGTCACTTAATTGGGAAAATTGACTCCTCCTTCATCCATGAATGAAATCAGTCCTAAAGTCCTCCCAGTTCTTCCTGATGGCTTTTCATTTCTTTTCCCACTACCATTAGTTCAGTTCTAGCCCTCAATACCTGAACTACTGCAGCAGCTTCGGAAGGGTTGTCCTATCTTCATTCTTTCCTCTCTCCCTTTCCTGCTGCACATAGGCAGCTACGTAGCATAGTAGACAGACAGTACTGGACTTGGAGTCAGGAAGACCCAAGTCAGCTAGATCTGACCTCAGATATTTACTAGCTGTGTTACCTAGGGTAAATCACCTAACCTCTGTTTGTCTCAGTGATATGCTTCCTGTATTAGAGGCAGGATTCAAACTCAACTTTTCAGTTTTTCAGTTTCCCCATATAAAAAGAAATGGGTATAATATTAGTACCCACCTCTCAGGGTTGTTGTGAAGATCACATGAGATAATATTCATAAAGTACTTAACACAGTCCTTGGCACATAGTTGGTGCTCTCTAAATGCTAGCTATTATTACATGTGGTCAGTTCAGTTTTCCTAATGTCCTGATTTGATTGTGCCTTTTGTTGCAACAATTCGGCTAGCAGCTGCTGTGGGGGTGAAAGACTAAAGACAAGCCCAACAACAAGAATGCTGCCAGCACAGGTTCTTTTGATCTGCTTTACTAAGGAAAGTAACATTAAGAGGTTAACAATCTTATTTCAATCCAACATACAAATATCATTCACTTAGTTCAGAGGAAAAAGCCAGCACCCTGAACTTCAGAGCAAATACAAACAAATTACAAACATACATTATAAACAGACCAAATACAATTCATAGTTTCCAAGAAACCATCAACATCTAGGTGAGCCAGGAGGCTCTTAAAGCAGCTGTCCAGAGTCCCACGCCATCACTCCTCCAGGAGTGAGAGCCTCTAGCAAATAGCTCTGTTCTCTCTTTTTATACAGTGTTTGGAGGTCATCAAACCAGAACTTAGGCGCCTACTGTTGGCTCTGGTCTTAGCAACTCCCCTTAGGGCCCTGAAGGGCTTCATACCCACATAGGCTTAGCACCTAATAGATAGGAGTTTGGTCCTGGGGCTTGGCACCTAGTAAGGGTCAACCAAAGACACAATCAATTTAGCATTCTTAAACAGTAATAAAATCCCACCTTAATTCCCAGTGTAGTCATTACACTGCTCAGAAATCATCAGTGATTCCCTGTTACCTCCTGAATCAATTTCAAACTCGTAAGTCTAGCATTCAAGGCCCTTTATAATTTGACCCTAATTTACCTTTTATCCTCATTTTTCACTACTTCCCTATAAGAATTCATCAGATCCTGCCAAACTGGCTGCCACTCACAGTATGGCTGAACACACTTTTTTAGTACTTCCACCTAAAATACTTTCTAATCCTCCAATTCTCTTACCTAAATTCAAGACTCAGCTCAAATATCTCCATAAATCATTTCCTGAACCTTCCAACTGGAAGGGATAATTCACATTTACATACAGCCCTATGTAAGGTTTACAGAGTATTTTCCCACACTACAACCCAGTGAGGTACACACACACACACACACACACACACACACACCAGCATTTTACAGATTAGGAAATCGAGATCCAGGTTAAGTGATTTGCCCGAGATCACACAGCATATTGTCTTATTGTCTTCAAAGCTGGAATTTGAAACTGGGTCTCTCTTGACTCCAAGCCCATCAAATATACCAGATTACATTACTTCTCAACAAAATTAATTCATTTATAAGGCACTTCATGGTTTACAACACATTTTGCTTGCAACAAACCTATGAAGTAAGATTATCTCTCCTTTACAGATGAGGAAAATAAGACTCTGAGCTGTTTTAGTAACTTGTCTGGGATCACACAACTTATAAGTGCTAGAGTCAATCCTTTGATCCAGGCCTTTTGCTCCAAGTCCAAGGTTCTCTCCATTGTATCTGGATGCTTCTCTTGAATGGCTTTCAGGAAAGACTGTGACTGGTAACCAATTAATGGTAAAAGCTGCCCTTTCAGACTAAGACAAATACCCTCTTTAGCTTGTTTTTGTTTTTAACAGGGGAGTTGAAATGAATTAGAGATGCAAATGGAATGTTTTAAAAAGGAAAACATGTCTTTAATGATGAGGTTGTGTGCTGGACTGTTTATTTCAGGCCATTTCATTGGCCAAAGCTGAGCATTGCTGGGAGTTACTGAAGTGGCTATTAGTCTCACAGGTCCATTAAAGGACTGTTTCACTATGAGGGGCACTGAACAAAAAAGTCATCTTCCAATTTTTTTTCATTAATCAAAAGCCCGCAATTTTAAAATATACAAATGTACTGGAGACATTTGAGGCATAATTATCACATTTACTAAGAAAAAAACCTACCACTACCTAACAGCCTTTAACATCCATCACAGAAAACCACAAGAGCTTCCTTTCAACCAAAGCCATTGAGTGGCTTGTGTTTAATTAAATGATTTGTGGATATGTGACAACCTCTAAAATCATTCTACTAGTCATGATTTGGGTGACTTTGGGTAAGTCATTAAAAACAATCTCTCAATGCCTCAGTTTCCTTGTCAGTAAATGAAATTCCTTCTTTATCCCCTGCTTCTTGAGGACATTGTGGAGAGAAATAAGATGGGGGACCTTGAGCACAAAATTTAAAGTTTGCACTTTATCCTGTAGGCAGTGGGAAACCACTGATGGTTTTTTATAGAGAGATGATACAGTGAAAGCAAGATTTTTGGAAAATTAATCTGAAAGATTTTCCAGGATTGACTGGAAGTAGGAAAGTCTTGAGGCAGGGAAAACAGTTGAAGGGGTATTGTAGTAGCCTAGCCATGAGGGCCATCATAAGAGAATCAATTGATGTGAGAGGCAACATGGTATAATAGAAATATCATTAGCCTGAGAGAAAGGAACCTTGACTTCTAGTCTCAACTCAGCCAGAAATGAATGTTTGACCTTGAGCAAACACTTCATCTCTCTAGGCCTCATATCCTCACTGGTAAAATGAGAAAATTGGATTAGATGATGATGATGATGATGATGATGATGATGATGATGATGATGATGATGATGAAGATGACAATAATATTTGTATAACACTTTAAGGCTTGCCAGGCACAGATGATATCTAAAATCCAGTTCGGATACTCTATAGTTTGGTCTGTAATAATGGTCTTGTTCAGTGCAGTCTATTGATTGAATTCTCTAGGATATCTTGGGGGTCTGTATTTGTAGTATGAGGATTCATTGACATGACAGATAGTAAACTTCTGATGTATAACCCTAACAACCAGGTCATGTCTTGCTAGGTATTCAGTAGGTGTTAAAATTTTTTATAGCCTAAAATAATATGTTGTTGACATCGTCTTGAATAATCTACATTGAACATGAAAAATCTGGGCTCCTTAGGGGTAACCCTTCTGTAATTTCTGATGGCAGCGACCTGATCCTGAATTGCTATCACAGACCCCTCCATTTCTACAAACAAATCCACACGCCTCAGCCATTTCTTTAATGCTTCTTTTTTGACATATTTTTGTCTGAATTCACAAAGATGTCATTTGTCAAAGAACTTTTGATTCTGTTGTTGGATATTAGTCATTTCATAGGCTCCATCTAGTAAGCCACTTTTGGTTACTCTCAACAAATCTGTCGGTCTATACCTGTTACTCGCCTTTCTTGTTGCTTAGTGAAGTGATATCTGGTTATTATTATTATTATTGTTATTAGTTGCAGCAGTAGTAGTATTAGCAGTAGTAGCAGTGGTAAATGTTAATACTTTAAACAGTAGTATTATGGCTACTGTTACTAAACTTCACAGAATTCTACCTTCAGTTCCTCATCATGACATAGAAATAGCCCTGAAATCTCAAAAGCTACTCTAGTGGATTGCATATTCTGGAAGGTTCTGCCAAACTGGAAAAATTCTGAGGATAGTCCCAGTGACAAATTGCATCTTTTGTCCTGGGAGTAGCCTAGCTAGTTGCAGAAAGTCTCATCACAAGACGTGATTAATGTTTTGACCATAATGACTTATGAAACAAAAAAAAAATACAAAGGAGCCCTTAGTCTTGTGAATCTCCTTTCTATTTTTATAATGACAGTAGAATAGTAGCAGAAATGGGAGTAGAAGGTGCTAGGAGTCACATAGTTTTGACAGTGTCCATAAATGACAAACTGTTGGACCTCTCAGTGAGAGAATTTTGTCTGGTAACAGTGGGTTGATATATTGCTGCATGTGGAAGCATAACTGGGGCAGGATTGTTGAGTATTCCCCCACCCCCAGGGCCTGAAATTTAGAAGGTGCAAAAACAAAATGACTGGACCTAGTTAGCAAGAACAGTTAGTCAAAACAGGAAACTACCAAGATTGAGGGCACTATTGGTAACCCCTATCAGTGAGCCACTATTATAAGAAGTTTTCTGTTCTACTTACTTTAATTTGTCTTAATTGCTTCTTGTATCACTTTTATGTCATACATTGCAAAGTTGTTTCGAGGGCACATTTTGTATTGCTTGCCCTAGATGCTAAAATTGCTAGTTCTATTCTGATTAGGAGAACAGAACCATGTTAATGACAACGTTTTGGCTGGAGATGGAACTGGAAAACAAAAGGAAGTTGTAACCACATTGAAGGATAGCTCATAGCTCTTCTTTGTGAGGCAAATAAAGCAGTTAATAGAACTGGTTTCCTAGTGCCCCCAAAGGCAACATATTTTTTATATGGGATCAAAGATAATAGAGTTGGAAGAGATCTTAAAGGTCATAAATCCTAAATATTTCATTGTAGAGATGAGGAAACAGAAGCTCGGAGAGGTTAAGTGACTTTCCTAGGGTCACACAACTCAAAAGCATATGAGACAGGATTTGGATCCAAGCCTCCTTGACCACAAGTCCGGCACTCTACTATACCTACTGCTCATGGAGCACTTGATCATCTCACCTTACAGTGCTCATGAGAAACATAAGCAAAAAGACCACCATAAAGATGGCTACATTTTGTGTACCAATGTCCGTTGCAGAGGATAAAGAGGTAGAGTAATTCTCCAAAGGATTTGACAGCATCCTCCCAACCAAGTCATCATATACCTTTATACTCAATGACTTCATTGTGAAAGTAGATGGAGGTAGGGTTGGGTACGAGAAGGATAATGAAAAATATGGTTCTAAATTAAGGGATTAAAAAGGCCAAACATTTAGAGACTACTTCAAATCCTCAAGTTTGTCTATCATGAATATTTTCAAAAGGAGAATTCAGAAGCCAGTGGACGTTGAACACTGAACAAAATCACCAGAAAGATGAAACTGATTGTGTCTTAACATACAGGAAGTGACTGACTACTGATATTGTAGGGATATCAAAGAATTAACTATCTGTTCAGTCAGAACATCAGTTAGAGAAAAAGAGGAAGAGCAAATTAAAAGGATAAAGGGCAAAGATGAAGAAGAGACTGTATACCATTATAATAGCTCTAACCCAACCTATTCAAACGAGCTGATATCTCTCAAAATGTGAAATTAATAAATGAAAAACATGGATTCTTATAGTTACAGTTTCTTATGGAAGTTTAACTGGTGTAAAGTAGTTACCACCCCCGCCCCGCCCCGAGGCCAGAATAGCTCCCAAATGGCCTTAGACAGCAGATACTGGATTTCTTTGCCAAGCAAAGAGAGATCAGCCTAGGACCATACCAGTTTAGAACATAAACTCATTTGCAGAATGCCCTAAAGAAGGATGGTGGGAGACAACGTGGTATTATGAGATCACTGACTTTTGGAGGAATTGGATTTTAGTCCTGCCTTTGACACTACTACTCTGACCTTGGGCAAGTTTCTTAACCCTTTTTGTTCCTCAGTTTCCTCACCTATAAAATGAGGGGTTTTGAATTAGTTGACCTCTAAGGTGCCTTCCAGCTTTAAATCCTTAATCCTATGATCATAAGCAATATTGTTTCATAAAACAGCAAGGAGTTGAGTGATACTTAGTTCTTCCAGATTACCCTCAAGAGCATTTCTAGATGAAACTGAAAAGATGACAGAACACATACAAAAAGGGAACAGATCTGCTAGAATGTCTGTAACAAATAACTTTCATCATAAATGACAATGCCAACCCCACCCTGGACTCACACTCTTAAAGCTCCGGTCCCTGAAGAAAAGGAGTTGGGTCAGACCAGGTACACACATAAAGGATTTGTAGGGAAATGACACGATTAACAGCATTTAGGGACTGATTTTCAAGGTATCAGGGATGGGTATACTAGATCTATAAGAAAACTTCTCAGCCTATTATTTAAAAAAAGATGATGAAAAAGCCGTTAACTTCTAGTGCATATGCCTCCACTCTCATCTCTATAAAATTTTTAGGAAATGATTTGCATATGCATCTAGGTTGTTTTTGACTAAAATATGAGAAGAGAGCACACTGATTTTCAAATTCTAATTTTAAAAAAATTAATTAAAATATTTCTTTTCTTTTCCACCTGCTTCCTCCCTGCAATTGAAAATAAACATTATAAGCAACCAATTAATCACTAAACACTTATTAAGTGCCTGCTGTTTGTCAGACACTATGATAAGCATTGTAGATACAAAAAAAGGCAAAAGACAGCCTCTGCCCTCAAAGGAGTTTGCAGTCTAAAGAGGAAAAGAGGAAGATAACAAATGAACAAATATATATAAAGCAAACCATATCCAGTATAAATAGGAAGTAATTAATAGAAGGAATGCACTAAAATTAAGAGGGTTGGGAAAGGGTTCCCATAAAATATGGGATTAAAGGAAGCCAGGGAAGTCAGTAAATGGAGATGAAGAGGGAGAACATTTTAGGCATGGGGGACAACCAGAGAAAATGCCTGGAGCAGAGAGATGGAGTGTCTTCTGTGGAACAGCCAAGAGGCCAGTGTCACTGGACTGAAGAGTATGTTCATAGTCAAGCAAAACAAATTCCCACATTGGCCAGGTCCAAAAATATGCATGTCCCATTCTGCATTGTGAATCC
The DNA here is from genome assembly GCF_011100635.1 of Trichosurus vulpecula. NCBI lineage: Eukaryota > Metazoa > Chordata > Mammalia > Diprotodontia > Phalangeridae > Trichosurus > Trichosurus vulpecula. The sequence continues at coordinate 79,952,619 of NC_050581.1, forward strand.
ACCTTTTTCTCTGTCAGGAGGTACATAGCAAGTGTTGGCACTGGTCTTCTAGAATTATGTTTAATCATCCTGTTGCTCAAAGTTCTTAAGTCTTTAAAAAATGTTCTGTTTTACAATGTTGTTAACGCATAAATTTTTCTCCTGCTTATGTTCATTTCACTCTATATCATGTTATATAAGCCTTCCCAAGTTTCATTGAAATTGTCCTTTTCATAATTTCTCAAATATTTTATTCATATACCATAATTTTTTAGTTATTCTCCACATGATAGAGGCCCCCTTAGTTTCCAGTTCTTTGCTATAAGGAAAGAGCCTTTATAAGTATTTTTGTACATATGAGTCCTTTCCCCCTTTCTCTGATCTCTTTGAGGTACAGACCTAGTAGTGGTATTACTGGGTTAAAGGGTATTTGTTAGTTTAGTGACTTTTTGGGCATAGTTCCAAATCACTTTCCAGAATAAGTGAACCAATTCATCACTCCACCAAGGTTGCCTATTGTGCCTTTTAACACACTGACTTTCACAAGTGATTTTTCTATAGTGCACCTTTAAAGTCATACAACTGACTGAAAGGTATAAAGAATATGTGATCCTGCTGTGTTTATTGTTCGTCAGTTGGAAAAGAGTATTTGACCTGGGAGAGTAAAACAGCTTCAAAGGCTCTCTTCCACCAAGTAATATTCTCATGTATATGTTATGATAATGCAGTGTTTCTTGTTAGATGCAGCAAAATTACTCTGTTCAATGAGCTTATTAGTATATAAAACAAAGCATAAAATAGGGAGCTATCCAATCATCAGAGGTATTTAGCACAGCCGCATTGGTACTCATGCAAAGAATACAATTGAAACAGGAATTCCTTATTGATTAGAGAGGGGGTCCTCCAGGTGCTTCTTTTGTAGATGGTGTTGTGCTGATTGCATCAAACTCTAGAATACTACAGGTTTTTCTCAAAGAGATTCATGGACGCTCAAAAGAAATGAACCTAACGATCCACATAGGAAAAAATGAAATAGATGAAGAATATTGTCCAGGCTACAACAGAAGAGCATAGACCTAAAGCCAGAAGAGACATCTGATGTGTAGACTGCGTAGTCTAACCTTGTTATTTTACAGATGAAGAAACGGAGACCCAGACAGATTATATAACATTCCCAAAATAGTAAGTGGTAGAATGGGAATTCAAACTCAGGTCTCATAACCCCTGCTTCAGTACACTGCCCACTGTACTGCACAGCTCATTGAGTTAGTCTGTCATTATATTTTCTTGGACAGGAACTGAAGATGGACAGTGAGCTGGGGCCAGAACTGAATAGGAGGAAGAGAACAGGTTGGATTACATTTGGGAAAGACACATTACTTTCAGTCATCCCAAGCCACTCTGTGATGCAAAAACTCATCTCTTAACACCATTATTATTCTGGTGATGCTATATGGCTATAGATCATTCCACACCATGATTTCCAAAGAATCAAAATTATGTGTGACCCAAAGGGCAATGGAGAGATGTGTGGTAAGTAGACTGCAGCATATTACGAGTGATTGTTTGTAATGCAGTATGTGGCATAAGAGGTATTGGCCAGTCAATGTAATTTGTGAAGGGGGTAGGCAGATCATGAGAATGAGGAGAAACAGATGGATATTCCGAGCATGGTGTTAGTGCCTGTAGTATTGTGGGAAGAGTCCAGGGTCCAGAGTTAGAGGATCTTGGTTCATACCCGGACTTTGACACTTGTTACCTATTGATCTTAGGCAAGGTCGCGTTGCCTCGTGGATCTCACTTTCTTTGTCTCTAAAGTGAGACTAGATGGCCTCTAATTGAAGGTACCCTTTAGTTATAGGAAGGTCCCAGGTGTGCTGGATGGCTCCTCTACAGGAGTTCTATGGAATGACTTGGACCAGAATCATACTCAAAGATGATGTGGGTAGATGACAATCTGTACCACTGGATGGAGGTCTCATCCACGTGAGAAGTATGGAAGTGTAATCAATATACATATGTGTATTTACTGGAATGGTCAATTTGATTGGAGTACAGAACTCCTGGTGAGGAACTTCCTCTATCAGTATAGATTGGCACCTTCTCTGTGACTCATATTTTTCCAAGAATACTTGACTTGCCCAGGGTGATGCAGCTGGGAGGGAGGTCAGGGGAAGGACTTGAATCCAGGCCTATTTGACTCTGAGGCCAGTTCTCTACACTATACCATGCTGCCTCTCTGTGTACTTTAGTGATAGTCATGCCCTTTGCTAGGCTCCTCCAACCTGCACGTGCATTTGTGCTTTCAGGCCTCAAAAGGTAGCTACTACCTTGAGTTCCAAGAGTAACTCTGTGGATCTGCATTCTTAGTACTACAGCTCACCTCCCTCCACCATTTACTTCCCACTAATGTTAGAGCTAGTAATGGACTCAGTTCTCTCCTAGTAAAGGCATTCACCCACATGGCATAGGAAGAACAATAATATTGTTCCCATAAACCTGGGGTGTTCTCTCTAACAAATAACAGATATCATCCTTTGAAAGAGTGGGTTCTGTGTTTTGTATGACTTCACATGTATAATTGATATAAAATTGCTTACCTTCTCAAGGAACTCCAAAAAAAAAGATTGTTAAAATTTTTTTAAACATGATTGGGAAATATTTAACAAAATAAATAAAAATTAAAAAAGAACTTAAATTTAAATACAATGGTTATAGGTCATATATGTAGGCTACATATGTGCAAAGGCAACTGACAGCTTCTGGTTCTGTAGGGACTGGAAATCCTTTCTCTCTTTGTAGAGTCCTCATACAGCTTCCCTTGGGTGCAGTAGCTCTGCTGGGTAGGCTACTCACCTGGGTTCCTACAGTCTGTCCCTCTCCATGACTGGCTATTTTCTTTACTTCCGGTGGACTCTCTCTTTGAAGCTACTTCCTTTCTTGGTAACTGTCCCTCTACATTTATATTTGTGTGGAGTATTTTTCCCCTTCTGTTGATGCAATGTCTCAAGACCAATGTGGGTGAAATTTCCTTCTCCCCTCCACAGAGGTCTCCTTTGTAAGGCAATTCTTAGTTTGAAATCTTTCTCCAGTTGCTGATATTTGTCCTGCATTTAGCTATTCAAAATTCCCAGAGACTTGACTAATTTGTTTGTCCAGCCAATCCCTCTGTTCCCTTCTTAATTTGGTCAGAGAACTCTTCCACTTCATAAAGGGATCAGGACATAGGCTTATCTTCACTGTTGGTTTATCACTACATTAACATCTTGTGATGACATTCTGGGCCTTCAGTGAGTACCACATCAATTGGGGGAAGGGAATAGGGACTTCCACTCCCTCCCTTACAATAGTAATAATGACTATAATGATTTAAAAAAGTAGAAGAAATTAGGAAAAAAAGGGTTATGAAATCAGTTTGAGACATATGGGGTTTTTTTAGGGGGAAGTGTTGGTGGACAGAGGTAAATGAAATGGTGTCTAGATTGAGATAGGATGATTTGTGTTACATTCAATAAAGTTTTTTCCTTTTCTCTCCACGTTGAGAGAGTTATATTTCTTTCCCCTGCTGTTACAGGTGCAGTAATAGGACATCCTAGGTCTTCACCTATTAGACTGTAACCTCCTTCAGGGCAGGCACAATGTCTTGTTGCATCTTTGTGTCCCTAATACCTAGCCCAGAGCCTTGACTACAGTAGGTACTTATTAAATGTTTAATTGAAAGGAAGGTAAATATAATTGCATGAAATTAAAAAGCTTTTGCATGAACAAATTAACACAACTAAGATAAGAAGCAAAGCTGTGGATTTGGGAAGAAAAATATTTATAATAAAAACCTGATATTCAGGATGTATAGGGAACTTAGAGATGGATAAAGACCTAGAGCTATTCTCTAGTGGATCAGTAGTCAAAGAAGATGAGCAAACAGTTTTCAAAAGAATTGAAAATGATAAGTAACCATATGAAAGATTGCCCCAAATCAGTGATAATAAAAGAAATGCAAATCAAAACACTCAGGTTTCACATTACAACCATAAAACTGGAAAAGATAATAATGTGTGGGAATAGTCAATGTTGGAGGAATTATGGAAAGACAGACACACTAATACATTGTTGATTGAGGGGTGAATTGGTCCAATCATTATAGAAAGCAATTTGGAATTGTGCTAAGTAAGTGACTAAAATTTTCATCTCCTCTGATCCAAAGATCCTTCTGCTAGGCTCAAACCCCAATGAAGCCTAAGATAGAAAGAAAGTTCTCATATATGTCCAAAATGTTTATAGCACTATTTTTTTATAGTATTAAAGAGCTAAAGACAATGTAGATACCCATTAATTGGGGAATGGCTTTCCCTCCTCTCTTATCCTCCTTTCCTTCCTTCCCTCCCTCCCTTTTTCCTTCTTTCTTCCTCTTTGTTATAAGGGATAGCTCTTTGGGGAGAAAGTAGAGAAAGATATATTTGGAAAAACAATATGTCAACAAAAATATCAATTTTTTGAAAAAGAAAAGTTCATCAGTAGACTAGGAACAAGGTAATGACATTTTGATTATAATAACTCCTGAAGATCACTTAGTTAATAATGGAAACATTGCTAAATATTTCAGTGGAGAGAGGATCCATAGTGTTGAGATATAGATCCTTGAAGTATTGAAATTATTGGGATTTTTGGTTGTTTTAAGTTTTAGTAGTGTGAAGATTTCCATGATTTATTTCAATTACAATATTTACAAGAGTTCTCTGCTAATTTCCTACTCTATTGCTTCATCAAATCATGGGTTTTTAAATGTAATATCACTGGAATACAAGTCCTGGAATATCCTATCAGGCTTGAAAGGCTTGGAATATTGATCCTCTGATACAATAATATATTTCATCTGAGAACTAGCCTTGCTAAGTCTGGAGGACCTTATCACCAGGTTAATGAATTTTTCAATCACAGGAATTTGCAAATACCATTTATTGAAGGCTTGCCATTTTTGTTGCTGGAGGAAAAACCCATGCTGACTAAATCATAGATCCTTGACATTTTGAAGTATTTACAAAGATGACACAGAAGCAATGCTCTGAGTTTGGGTGTTGGAATTGTGTAGTGGAAAGCACCCTGGTCTTGGAGTTAGAGGTCTCAGGTTAGAGCCCTGGTTCTTCATATGTTTACTTGTTGTCTCCCCCACTAGATGGTAATCTCCTTGAAGGCAGGAACTGTCTTGTCTCTTGTTGTATCCCAAGCACTTAGCAAAATGCCTGGCACATAATAGGTACTTAATAATGCTTATTCATTGACAGGATTTATTAACAATGTGATCTTGGGTAAATTAATTCAGCTCTCTGGAAATATAGATTTTTCCTATCTATAAAATCAGAGAAGCTTGGGTGAGGAAATCTCGAAAGTACCTTCCAACTCTAACATCCTATGAAACAAATAATTTCAGTAGATTTCCTCATCCTGCTCAACCCTTAGGAGCTCTGGATTCTTTTGAAATTGACCAGAAAATAAGCTCTCGTTAATTCCCATTCATTCGTATATCCTGATATATAAAGAGCAGTTTCTGAAATCTTTTCATCAAGGCAAATTAGTCACAGATTATAATAAAATATTTCAATTTTCTATTCTTCTGCTGCCAAATGGCATTCTCTGTGCACTCTGTCCACAGAAGGATGTCAGAGTATAAAACCTTAGAGAATTTAAAGTTATTCTTGTGCTGGGGAGCTATTTAGGACCTAATGTGAATTATCAATGATTCAAACAGAGAAGCAGTCCAAAGGCTGCAACAGGCATGGAGAAGAAATAGATATTGTTCTTAGCTGACACATGGTAGCTGGGCATTTACCGATTAGTAAGTAATTGGGCCTTGGCACAATGATTTGCATGCTGGAAACTGCTAAAATATTCATGTGCCTGACTATGTCTCTTTCAATTAGATGTAATAAAAGCAGATTTGGGCAGCCATATGCTTTATTTTGTCATAATGTGTTTGACCTTTATGTGAGAAAAAACACCTTTTTTTTTTTTTAAAGAGCAACTTGTTGTCTTGTCCTAAAGGGAACCTCCGATAGTACTGTACAAGTCTGATTGAGGGTTAACATTTGGTGATATAGGAACAAAATGTCCAGTCCAGAGTTCAAAAATGAATTCTCATCCAGTTATTCTGGGCCACTCAGCTGGTTGTCTAGTTCACCACTCTTCTTGAAATGCAAAGGGAGGAATGGGATTTGGAAGTCTTATGTTTTGCCATGAGGTCATTAGTCTCTAAAAGTTTAGAGCCAGAAGGGGTCATAAAACACAGAATCTCAAAGCTGAAAGGGATTTTAAAAGAGGGAATGTGGAATAAAATGGTAGAACAGGAAGTGATTTTAGAATATAGAATGCTTGAACTGGAAGACACCCTAGAATATAGAACACAGAATTTTTTAAAAATAGTTTTATTTTTTTGTTTTTATGTTTCATAATTTCTCAACATATCCTCTCCTCCCCCTCCAGAGAATCATCTTCTATAATGATAAAGAGAGGAAGAAAAAAGTTCTGAAATAACTAACTAACCTATCAAAAAAGCCTGACATGATATGTAGCATTCTACAGTCATAGTTCCCCACTTCTGAAAAGAATGTAGGGAGTTTTTGTGTAGCTTTTCTTTGGGGTCATTATAATTTCAAAGCACTAATTAAAAAAATTACTTTGTTGTTCTTTCCATTTACATTATTGTAGTCATTTTGTATATTGTTTTCTTGGTTCTGCTTATTTCAGTTTGTATCCTTTCACATACCTTTCTAGGCTTCTTGATGTTCATCATATTCATAATTCTAGTAGCGCAGGAATAGTCTGTGACATTCATGTACCATAGTCTGTTTAGCCTTTCTCCAGACAACAGACATCTACTTTGTTACTAGTTCTTTGCTACTACAAAAAATACTGTTACAATATTTTTGCATCTATAAGATCTTTTCTTTTTGTCATTGACTTCTTTGGGCTAAAACAGTGGAGTCACTCAGTCAAAGGGTATGGGTATTTTAATCATTCTCATGGGATAACTTCAAATTACTTTGCAGAATGGTTGGATTAATTCACAGGTCCACCAACAATGAGTTAGTGTGCTCGTCTTTCCATAGTAACTCCAACATCAATCATAGAACATAAAATGTTAGAGCTAAAAGGAAACTTTTAGAACACAAAATATCAGCACTGGGAGAGATTTGGAATATAGAATGCTAGGGTAGGAAGAGACTTTAGAACATATAACATAAAATGTTAGAGCTAAAGGAGATTTTTTAGAACATAGAGTGGAAGAGCAGAAGAAAGTTTAGAACCTAGAATGTTAGTATGAAAAGGGAGTTTAGAGCCCGGAATGTTAGAGCTGGAAGGGACCACAGAACATAGAATATTATAACTGAAAGAAATGTTATTACTTGAGCTGGATAGGATATTAAAACATAAAATAGAATTGTAAGACTGGAAGAAACCTTAGGAATCATGGAATCCAATTCCCATCTCCCCCATCCTTCTTTTTTATTTACAAGCTCAGACTTGAAGAGAGGGGAAATGAATTGCCCAGACCTAAACTGTGTGTAAAAAGTTATTCCTTGAAAGACCATAGGGGCCTCTCTTAATCCCATGTGAGTTAAGTTAAATAGCTAAATTAAGAGAAGAGTGAATAGGGATTCAGATTACCAACTGTGAAAGATAATATTTTACCAGGGGTGGGGAACCTGCAACCTCAAGGCCACACGTGACCTTCTAGGTCCTCATGTGCAGTCCTTTGACTGAATCCAAACTTACAGAACAAACTGGATTCAGTCAAAGGGCTGCACATGAGGACCTAGAGGGTCACTTGTGGCCTTGAGGCCACAGGTTCCCCACCCCTGTTAGGCTATGGTGTTGGTCTGCTGACCACAATACTTTGCAGGATCCTAGCTTCATGGAACTGATCTAGGGAACCACTGCCTTTGTCCCTAAGCCTTTTTTTTTTAAACAAACCAACAAAAGTCCCAAACAGCTCCAGTTCTAGCATTCCATATATCTTGTTGCATTATTCTAGAAATTGTATTCCTCTTTTCCTTCTTACCTCTGCTCATACAGAGTCTAGAGTAGACCATAAGAATCCATCTTTTAGGCCTTATTCACAAGGGAAGAGTACATCTAGGTCTCACTAATGTAAATAATGAATCCCATAAAGTGGTGCCATGTATTTGAATTTGTACTATTTGAAGTTAAAATTATATAAAATATAGTAATTGATTCCAGCCCAATGGAAATCTGTAGTATAAATTTGAGTTATGGACCCACTTTGAGGTATTCTTTATTTGTATCCAGAAATATCAAGAATGTGGTTATAGGTAATCAAAAATGAGTACATAAGAAAACTACTCAGTATAGGTTGATTGAATCTTTCAGTTTTTAGTCACCTCCTGACACCCCTCAGTTCTCATCATGTGCATTTATTTTGTTTATGCTGTACTTTCTTATCTCTGAACATGTTGCATCCCACTATTAAGAATGCAAGCACATTGAGGATAGTCTATTTCACTTTTATATCTGTCTCCCTAGTGCCTAAGAGCATAGTGCCAGGCATATAGTAGATGTTTAATAAATGCTTACTGATTCACGTTTGAACTTAGTAAACTATTGAACTAGTTATGATTTGTTAAACCCTAATTACAATTCATTGAACCCAGCTGGGTCCATTGTTCTTTAGGCCTATAGCATATATACCTCCCATATACTGTCCCCATTTCTGACTCGCCTGACAATCACATCCTCCACCAAGAAATCATGACCTGTGGCATTTGACTTAATCCAGTTGGATAATGTGGATGGAGTTCATTTTCCCTTTCTACAGTCTCAGGACAACTTTCAGCCAAAAAATAAGACTTCTCATTAGCTGGTGGACTTTTAGCATTCATTCCATACTCTTCAGTGCTCTGGTGGATCTGTGATTTCACTGGTGTGGGCACTTTCTGATGATGCTATAGCTCACAATCCAAAATACTTCAATATTTCAATAGATAATTTCAACCCTTCAGCATTTCTCATTCTTGTAGGCACTCACTCTACCGGTGCAGATATCTGTTTAGCCAAGTCTTTCTAGCCTACTTTGATCTTGGCCATGTCTTAAAAAAAAGCACAACTCAGCAAAGCAGCTATGTCCAGTACAATGGAGTTCTTGTAGTTCTGTTATTCTTTTAATATTCCTAGGATATCAGTACAGGTCTCAGACCGTTCATCTGTTCTCCTTCTTTCTTGCTTTCCTCTTTTCTGCTCCCATTAGTATTCTAGACAATAGATTTTGTGCCCCATCACCGGATCATAGATTTAGATCTGAAAAGAGCATTAGAGAACATCTGGTTCGACTTCATAACTTTACAGATGAGGAAGCTGAGGCCTAGAGAGGATAAGTGACTCACCTAAGGTCATACAACTTGTAAGTGGTAGCACCGGAATTTGAACCTAGGTTCTCTGTCTCTGGAGAGAATGTGCTGTCACCTGTTTATACCCCACTGTGCAAACTTTCTGTTGCTTCTAGAGCGGCCTATAATTTCACTTCTTCTAAGCTCCTGGTGCTCCATGATTTGTAGCCACATGTAGCATTAAGGCAGAATTCATGACTGAAGAAAATCATGAGCATACCTGAATGGTTCAGAATCGCAGGATATAAGGAATTCTCTAAGTAGAAGGCAGAGGAATTAAAGCATTTATTCAAGCTCCAAAGTAGCAGACCCACGGACCAATGTCCCCAATTCATGGCCAAAACCTTCCAGATCCAATAAGCCCGCTTCACAATAGTAACCAGGAGGTTACAGAAAAATATTATGGCAGTAAGCCAAACCATACTTATGCTTCCCCCTAATGCTAGGGCCCTCCTGTAAGAAGATCGCTCACTGGTCTCAAGCCCTTGCTCAGCACTCTCCGGAAGATGGTTCTTGGGTCAGTTCTGCTCTCAGTAGCGCCTGCTGGTTCTGCTTCTGCTGCGCCTCCTTCTCATGCTTCTGCTGCTCCTCCTTCTCCTGCTTCTGCCATGTCTGCCTCTCCTGTTCTCTTTTTTTATACAGTCCTTAGCTGTCATCCAATTGACTAGAATGTCATCTGAGCGACCAGGACTTAGGCACATACTATTGGCTCTGGTCTTAGCAACTCCCCTTAGGGTCCTGAGGGCTTCACGCCCACATTGGTTTAGCACCTAGTAGCTAGGGGTTTGGGGCCTACTGAGAAAAGAAGATCTAGTCAGACCTCTCTTCATTGGCCCCACCTGGAGCCCTACCTGAAGCCTATTCAAATGGACAGGGGTTGGGGGAAAGATCTTCTCACTTACTGACTGCCTTTACACCACATAGTATTACTAGGAGAATATTCCCATTAAAAAGATTGTCTTTTGAAGAAGGTTGCAGGTTGAGAATCACTGAAAATGCCAAAGTTTAGAAATGCAATCCAGCCCAATCTCCCTCTGTTTAATTCTGGGCTCAGCTCATCGCCTATCTGCAGTACCAATGCATTATCTGTCCAACAGTGTATAACGATCTGGGCAACATGTGTTTTTTATCCTCTTTATTTTTGCAGTGTATAAGGTTAGGCCAATCTCTTAAGTAACAGTTGATTTCATTGAAGAATCTTTGTAGTGTTCTGGGGCTCAAGGAAACACAGTATCATTTACAAATAGAAGTATTTGGAGAACCCCGCCAATGATTTATGTCTATGTTAAATTTTAGCAACAGCACCCTATGAAATAGAATAAGAATCACCCAATTATACTTACATATTGCTCATTTCCAACAACACTAGTGTTCTTGCTGTTCCTTAAGCAGGACATTCCATCCCCTGACTCAGTGTTTTTTTTACTCTCCCTACTTCTACTTACTGGTTTCACTGGCTACTTTCAAACTAAAGTCAAATCCTACCTTCTGAAGGAAGTCTCATCCCCCCCCTTCTTTCTTTCTGAGATTACCTTTCATCTACTGTTTATGAATATCATATGTATGTAGTTGCTTGTGCTTTTGCCCCTTTTTTTGTACCCCAAGAGTTTAGCACAGTGTCTGACACATAGTAAGTGCTTAATAAATGCTTGTTGACCGACTGACTACATTCTACCTTAATCACAAGCGAATTGTAGATTTTTCTTCCCTTCAGAAAAGGAAATAAAAGGAGAGCAGGAAATAAAAGCCTTTTGAAAAGATATTATTCAATTGTATTCCATCACTCAGAAAAGAAGAACAATTAGGCCCCAAATCCATTTCACCTCCAAAGTATATCACCAAATGAAATGACTATATATGCACAACTAGGTCCTCTTGGGGGTTTTCTAAAGGTTAAAAACTGACTTGTCGAACTTTTTAGATTTTTTAACCAGATGCCTTTGGGAGTTAGCTTTGGAAGGAAATAGGTTCTCTTGTCCTTACCATCTTTGGATTTCATTTCCCTCATTTGCAAAGTGGGGATATTAATGTCTCCCATATATGAACTTTTTTTCATAGGATTATGAAGATCAAATAAAAATAAATGTGAAAAGTGCTGATGGGTGCTCTTGCTTGGACCCTAATTCCAAAACCACATCCAGTTCTAAAATCATATCTTTCCCTAGCCTCAAAATACTGTCTCTCTAGCTCAAGGGCAGCATGCCCCGGCAACACACTTATCTCTACTCCTTTCACAGTAGGTAGCTGTGCCCATCTACTCCCTGTGTACTGATAGTTGGCTGTACACTGGGTCATGACCATATTTACTACTTACTGACCTTATTGATATGTATCCTAGATTTAGTCAAATGCATACTCTCTTACATTTATTTTGTCTAACAAGACATTTGATGAAAGCCACTTAGATATTCCCAGTCAGCCCTGACTCCTAGTTAACTTAGTGATGGTTTCACAGTCAAAACCACTCCTCCTAATAGCCCCCCCTTGGGCTATTTCTCAGTGAACTTTGGGTAACACACCCTCTCAGTAGATACTAAAAGTACATGTTCCTTTAAGAACTGACCAGCCCTTAGCCACTCCCTAATCCCACCCCAAAACACCTAATTGACATGTTTCATCCCCAAATCTTGTACAAAAGCTCTTCCTGCACCCCTCTAAGGTTGCAGGTTCCCTAAGAACTCTTGCCCACTGTAAAGCGTAATAAATCTTTGCCGCCTTGATTTAAAGAACGCTTGAGATTGTGAATTCATTTCGGACGGTCCTGACCCTTTCCAGTACTCAGGTCCTTGAGGAGCACTCCCCCTTAATGACCCCATCTGGGAACTCCAGTCCTGGGAACTTTAGTTTTGGGATTCCTGAATCCCTGCGTTGTTTTTTCTCCCTCAACAATGCCAGGAAAAGTGAGGCAAGATTATAGAAATTGCAAAAATGATATTGTCAATAACAATACAACAGTTATACTTTTTTTTGCATAGATACAGGTCTTCAGGAATCAATAGATTCAAGGTTGTGCCTGTTTAAATTACATTCAGCAGACATTTACGAAGAGCCTATTTAATTTGCTTTATACGGACTCCCCTCCCTCTGCCCTCATCTGAAAATGATCTTGTCCCCATTTCTTCTAGTACTTCGATGGGATCTGCCCTTGGTGCTTGTCACACTCTCCATTTTATCTTGGGTCCTTCTTTTTCTTCCACTCTTTTCACCCTTATTTGATTATGACCTCGTTGAAAGCAAGGCCTGCGTCTTAAAGGTGCCTACATTATGATTGTTGAGTTGAATCGAGACAAAGATATATAAGACAGCCCCTCCCTACAGGGCGCTGACAGTTTAGTAGGGAGGAATAAGGAATAGACAGACATAAATGTAATACAAAACAGAATGTGAAGCCTAGCGGAAGAGACAAAGAAAGTGTAAAGGGTATCCAGGAGGCAGCATTCATTTTTGGCTGAGGGAGGGGGAGGGTTTACTAGGGAAAGTGATTAAGAATTGGGGTAACATTTGATCGGACCTTGAAGGGACGCTTAAGGTTTTAGCTCTAGGAGATGTGTGTGTGTGTGTGTGTGTGTGTGTGTGTGTGTGTGTGTGTGTGTGTATGGGTTGGTCCAGAGGTATTTCAAGTATATTAAATAGCATATGCAAAGAAGTGGTTGGAGTCGAGTAAGTGACAGATGTGTTTGGGAAGCAGCGAGTACACAGGTGTGGCTGGGGCTTAGGGTATGTGAAGAGACAGAAATTGCAAACAGGTATGTTGGAGTTGGATTATGAAAGACTTTGATTTGGAGCCTGAAAGGATTGGGTTGTCTCTGTCGGTAATGATAAAGGACTGGAAGTCTTCACACTATGGCATGAAGTGGTCAGAACCAAGAGGTGAGGGTGGAGTAGGGATTGGGGTGGGGGTGGGGTCGGAATGGGGGTGGGAGTGGAGAGGCAGGGAAGAATCCAACTGAATTCAGTATGACAAACTTATTAAGTACGATTTATACGCAAGGCATTTTGCTAGGCACTCCAGGCATAAAGATGAAAACAAAAAAGCAAAGGCCCTTAGGATCATAGATTTCAAGCAAAGGAGGAATTTTTTTTTTTTAACAGATGAGGAAGCTGAGGCTGAGAGAGGTGAGATGCATTGCCCAGGATCATACAGCTCTTAAAGGTCTGATGCGGTTAGACTAAAGTCTTCCTGATTTTAAACCTAGTGCTCTAACCACTAATCACACTGCACCACCCAGCTTCATCCTTCCTCTCAATGACTATGCTTTACTGAGATAATACAACATTTACACAGAGAAATAAATGCAAAGAGTATATACCAAGTAATTTCTCAGGCAGCTAGGTGGTACAGTGGATAGAGCAGTGGACCTGGAAGAATGCATTCAAATTCAGCCTCAGACACCCATTAGCTATACAACCCTGGCAAACCACTTGTGTCTGTCTCAGTTTTCTCATCTGTAAAATGGGGATTATAATAGCACCTACCTCCCAGGGTTGTTGTGAGGATAAAATGAGATATTTGTGAAGCACTTTGAAAATCTTAAAGTGCTATATGAATGCTAGCTGTTATCATTAGCTTAAACAATATTTTAAATTAAAGCATCTTGTTCCATGTGGCAAGAACCTGAATTGACACCTGAATTCCAATGGTTTTCATCCAAAGAGAAAAATAAGTTGATTTAGCCTAGCCTGTAGTGAGGTCTTTGGAAAGTAGCCCATTGATTCTCTGCAATTGCCAGAGCTATTTCTTCTATCATAGGATCACAAAATTTCAGAGTTGAGAGAGATCTTTGGATGTGAAACATAGAAGGTCACAGGTAAAAGGAACTTGGAACACGGAACATAGACTATCAGGGCCTGAAGACACCTTAGAACACAGAGTAGAGCATGTCAGATTTGGAAGAGGCCTTAGAAGAGAGAATATAAGATATTAGAGCTAGACGGGACTTTGGAAATCACCTCCTCCAACTGCCTCATTTTACAGAGAGCGAGGGCGTTGCCTAAAGTCCCATGGTGAATTAATGACAGGTCCAGGACCGGAATCCAGATTTCCCAACTCTTTCAGCAGTGTTTTCATGATGCCTTAGTGCCACCACATATAGTGGGATGAATCCCAGAGGAAAACACTCAGTGAATTTCATTTGTAATGTAACTGAGTTGGGGAGGCAGTGTCCCCTTTGAAAAGAGAGAAAGGGAAAATAAACAAGGTATGAAATTCAGATTCAGCAAATGTCTGACCTGCTCTGCTGTCTTAGGTTGTAGAGATGGCTGGGGTGGGGGGCTCCCAAATGTGGCAAAGTTAACTAGACTGGTTTCTTCTCTTCCCCTTTAGCAATCTTCCCTCATTTGCTCGTTTCGGATCCATCAATAAGCTGTGCCATTATTTTTAGATTTTATTAAAATGGTGCTGAGACACATGCTCTGTCGTACACCACTTAAGTCCTAAGTGGGGCATTTTTACTGGATGGATCGATTTTTAAAATGACAGCATCTGTTTGCTTGTACACATTTATTTATAATTCTTCCCTTGGTAATTATAGTAGGAGCTTGGCGAGCAGTAACCAGCTGTTGGAATTAGTGGGTAAGGGAAGCAGTTATTTGATCTGTGAAGGAGTATTGAAGCCAAGGCCAGAAGTAATAAAACTAAACAGATGCCCCAAAACATACAAATCTGAGGAGGGACTTGTAAATGACGTACATTGTGGATTGGCAGAATACCAGATGAACTGGGGAGTCGGGGGAGGGTGCCTGTGACATACATTAGAGAGGCTCAGCCTTGGCTGCTCCCCTCCAGGGTTTTCAGTAGGGAAGTGTATGGAGGAACCATTGGGAGTAGGAGGCTAATTCCCGGGCATACTTTATGGTAAACCTGATTCATCTGCTACAAAAGAACCCCACTCCCATCCCCAAAACTGAGAAGGAAATCTACCTTCCAGTTTGTTTTTTTTTTTACTGTTCTTTAACTTATCCTGGACCTAGAGAGCCTAGGGGGATTTGAAAAGGAGTTGATTGAGCGAAGAAAAGAATCATAAGGTCACAGGACGGTAGGAATAGAACTAGAAAAGACCTCACAGATCTAGTGTGAACTTTGGTCACTCAAGATTTGGAAGAAAAATTGGGGCCACACTTTCTGCTGATGGGAATCTTTTTCTTCAGGGGACTCAGTGCTCAGTATAGCTTACCTGATCTTTCTAAGGACCCTGGTGAACTTGCAGACTGATGAATGATTTTCATTTGCTTGCTCACTCGGTGGGGAGGTGGCCTATGTATAGGTGGGGGAAGGGAGCAGGAAAAGTCAGTGGTCACATTATTGCAGGTGGCCTTCACTCATATCTTTGTTCTCTACCCCTGGCCTCCAAGCTTTGAATGCCCTCCTTTTTCCTTTCTGCTTGCTACACTTAGCCTGCCCAGCCTTCAGGAGCCCCCACCTCTTCCATATTGCCTTCTCTGACAACTCCAGTCCACGACAGGGATTTCTCCCTGTCGAATGGATGTTTCTGGAGCCCAGTTCTTCCATTTGGAGCAGGTGCTACAAAATGCCCGTAGGGCAAAGGAGAATTCAAATGGAGGAGGAAGGTGGGGGGAGATTATGGAGAGACACTTCAGACTTCAGGGCAAAATAATAATGATAGTCTTTATAAGTAGCTTTAAGGTTTGCAAAGCACTTTACAAATACTATTTTATCCTCACAACCACCCTAGGAGGTAGGTCTCATTATTATCCCCATTTTACAGATGAGGAAACTGAGGCAAACAGGTTGAGGGACTTGCTCACAGTCATGCACTAGTAAGAGTCAGAGGTTGGATTTTCAACTCAGATCTTTCTGACTCCAGGTGCAGTGCTCTATCTGCTGGAGGAGGAAAAGAAGACATTCTCTGAGCTTCCGTTAACAGGAAGAATCAGATCTGGAGTTGGAAGGGTGTTTCGATTTAATCCAATCTCTTCATTTTACCGATGGGGAGCTGAGGCCCCAAGAAGTTAAGTAACTTACTTAAGGTCAGCGAGCTAGTAAATGGCAAAGTCAAGAATTTAAATCCAGCATTCTGTCCTTTGACATATTACCTCTGGTTTGAACAAAACCATCTCCAAAGTCCCTTCCTTTTCCACTATTCTCTGTTCCAAGCTCCTTTCTAGCTCTGACATTCTGGGTTCTTCACCAGAAGATTCAGCATTCTATTCCTTATATTCTCAGGTCCCTTTTAACTCTTACATCCAGGGGTTAGGTTCTATATTTGAAGGTCCCACTAGCATTGACATTCGATTGCTTATATTCTAAGTCCCATCTCAGTGCTGATGTTCAGGTTCTAGGTTCTTTGTTAGAAGGTCCCTGTAGCTTTGACATTCTATTATCTATATTCTAAGACCCCTTCTAGTGTTGACATTCTAAGTTCCAGATTCTGAGATCTCTTTCAGCTCTACTAGTCCCGAAGTCTCTATTCTACAATTGGAAATCCAGGGATTAGAAAAATGAATGCTGTGAACTCAGTAAGTGGCCATTAATGAAGAGTGTGAAATGGCCCACCTTCAGGTTACACATGTTCATTACTGTGCATGACTTTGATCTTTACCCGGAGATGAGAAATTAGCATCTTGTCCTACTGAAGGAACAGAAAGATCTGACTTACACCTTTAACCTGGGAGCTTCTTTGAATAGTAGGGTGGTGATGAGTGTTGGTTCTGTGTTTTTCCTAGGGTGGGATATTCTTCTTCCCTTCCCACCTTCCTTTTTGTTTTTGGAGAGGGTGGTTATAGTTGGTAGCATGGCCTAAGGCATTAAGTAGTGCCCCTAGAGTGATTCTCTCCTCAGATGAACCCAGATTTTTCTTCTGAGGAAAAGGAGAATGAAGAGGAGGAGGAAGAGGAGAGGAGGGAGGGGGAGGAGTAGGTGGGAAGAATAGGAAGAGAAGGGGAGAGGAGGAGGGGGAATGGGAGGAAGAGGAGGAAGAAAGGAGAAGAGGTAGGAGGAACAGGAGGGAGGAGAGTAATTGCAAAGTGCAAGTGTAATGACTGCAATGGCTTTATCAACCTGTTCTCAGCCTTGTGTTTTTATCACTGCCATCTGCTCTGCTGAGAGTGGCAGCTGCCAGGCCTTACAAAGAGCTCTGCCTTGTACTTCATGTAGAACAGCGAGGTGCCATAATTTCCGTGATATTACTAGATGGAATAACTTTAAGCAAGATAAGGTGACATTCTTGGACAGCTGGCATTTCTATGAGGTGGACTGCTGCGGGCCTTGGAGGCTGGAGCCTTGTCAGAGAGTAGTACTCGCTGTCTAGGAGGCAGAGGAAGGGCTGCAGACAGACAGTCTGACTTTTTAAAAAGAAAATTTTAAAGTGTGACATGGGGGACTGGAAGTTAAGAGATCTGACCTCTACTCCTGGCTGTTCCACTTATTTTCACTGTGGGACTCTAGGCAAGTCACTTCTCTTCTGTTTTCCATTTCCTCTGGTTAAAGGGAGAGGATAGTTAATCCTCCCACTCCTACCCACCCCCCCACCCCAGCCTCCCACTGGGTTGTTATGAGAAGATCATCTGAGGTAGGGACTTTTCGCTGTTTTGTGTGATAGAGTCCTTTTCCAGTCTGGAGAAGCCTATAGACCTCTTCTCAGAAAAATATTACTAAATGCATAAAACAAAGTATGTAGGATTGGAAAGGAAACCAATTATATTAAAACATAGTTATGAAAATATATTAAAAAAAATAACAACCAAATTCCTGGACCTTAGCTTAAGAATTCCTGGTCTAAGGGGATGTACTACTTTTATTTTTAATTTTATGGGTATCTTTTGTTTTTATATTGCCTTAATTTCTGAATATATCTCTCCCTTTCCCCTATTCTATAAGTCATCCCCTATGGCAAAGATTTTTTTTTAAAGAAAAAAGTAGGGGCAGCTAGGTGGCGTAGTGAGTAGAGCACTGGCCCTGGAGTCAAGAGGACCTGAGTTCAATCCAACCTCAGACATTTGACACACTTACTAGCTGTGTGACCTTAGGCAAGTCACTTAACCCCAATTGCCCTGCCTTCCCCCATTCCAAAAAAAAAAGTAGTTAAGCGAAACTAAGAAACACATAAAACAAGTCTGACAGTCTATGTAGTATATGTGCCAAACCCATGGTCCTTTGCCTTTGCAAAGTTAGGATGGAGGAGCATTTTTTCATCTCTGCAGGTTGTCAAGGTTGGTCATTATGATCATACAGGATTAAGTTTCATTATTTTATTTCCCCCCATTTACTTTGTTGCAGTTATTATGTATGTACTGTTTTCCTGGTTTTATGTACTTTATTCTGCATCAGCAATATGAGCCTTCCCATGCTTCTTTGAATTTTTCATATTATTCTTCTCATGGCTCAGTAATAGTCTGCTACATTCATGTAGCTTTTAAAATTATCATGTGCTATGCAGATGCAGAGTAGGGGGTAGTGGAAAATGCACTGGATTTGACTTGAGGACCGTGGCATCTTGAGTCCAAGGCAGCTAGATGTTGTGGTAGATGGAACAGTAGTCCCAAGGTCAGGAGGAACTGAGTTCAATCACTTAATAGGTGTGTGACCCTAGGCATGTCAGTTAATATCTGTCTGCCTCAGTTTCCTAAGTTGTAAAATGGGGATAATAGCAGCTATCTCACAGGATTGTTGTGAAGATCAAATGAGATAATATAATATACCTCTCTGAACCTCAGGTTCCTTATTTTGTAAAGTGGAAATAAAAATGCTTCCAACTCCAAACCTCATAGAGTGGTTTGGGGGGAAGCACTTTGCCGTAGAAGTGTTAATTATTTTATGCATTAAAGGGATGGTTATTTAATGATATTTTTTGGAGGTGTGAGAAAGAGTGCTGTTTGAGTGAGCACCATAGGGGACTAGAGTTTAAAAACAATGTGTTTTCTTCAGCACTAAGAAAATTATTTTACCTGGGTCTGTTAAGAATGCAGGCATGTCTTCCTTTTCCCAGTAGATGTATTCCTGAAAAGTTGGGTACAAATATACTTTTTGTAAATTGAATTTTTTAAAAAATGTGCTTCCCAAGGAGCTGTGTGAGGAGCTCTTTTCTGAAACAGAAGTTCCTTTTGTTATGAGAACAATCATCTATTTAGTGAATTTTGAGTTTCCTAGATCATGAGTTCTTACAGGGGGGTCCACATGTACTTGACTAGTTCCAGTAAGCCAGAGGAGTGTGGCTTCTGTCAAGCGCTGGGCATGGGGAAGGACAATTTCAGGCTCTCACTGGGATATCCATGGTACCAATGCCCATTTCTCCTTAAGAAAGCAGTGTGGCCATGGCTGTTACCTTGGTTCTCCAGAGCCCATAGCTTGAGGGTGATATGAGAAATATCTCTGCCTCCTTTAGTCTCAGTTTTTTCATCTGAAAAATGGAGAGACAGTTTGAATATATCAGAAAAATACATAAATTAGAGAATAAAGATTCAGTCTAAATTCATCGGGGAGGTAGAATCCTGGATATGGAATCAAACAGCCTGGGTCCAAATCTGACACTACCTGTGAACCTCTCTGGGACTCAGTTTCCTCATTTTTAAAATGAGGGGGCTGGATTAGATAACTGTCAAGATCACGTCCAGTTCTAAATCTTTGATTTGTGTCATCTTGGGCTCTCAAAGGACTTTCTGAAGAAATAAGTGATCTAAGTGGAAAAATGGCACAGTCAGTCAACAAGCATTTATGAAGTGCCTACTGTGTACCAGGCATTGTGCTAGGTGCTGAGATACCAAGGCAAAAATGAAAAAAGTCCTTGTTTGAAGTAGCATACTCATTGAGAGTTACAACATATGCATATAAAAGCATATAACAGCAAATAAAAAAAATAAATAAAAGGTAGTCTTAGAGACAGGAAACCTAGGTTCACATGCTGGCTCCTGCCGCTGACTGACAGACTTTGGACTAGTGCCTTTCCCTTTCTGGGCCTCAGTTTCCACATCCGTGCAATGAAGGGGTTGGACTAAAGCATCTTCTGGCTTTAAGATTTTGTGATCCTAGAATTCTTCATGGTTGTAAAATATTGTGTTTTCACCTGGAAATGACCTCTCCCCCCTTGTGAACTCTGCTACTTTCTACTTGTTTAGCCTTTGTGTAAAATCACTTCCTTTCTTTGAGCTTCAGTTTCTTTTTCTAAAACATGAGATGTTTCTTTCTGGCTCCTACAATCAATTAATTTATGCATTAACAGGCTATTGCAATAGCAGAAATAGTAGAAATAGCAGGTATTCCTCTCATCTCACCTCATAGGGTTATGTGGTGGAATCTTATATTCTCAAAAAAAGAATAAGCTCCGTGAAGGCAGGAGTTGTGGCTTCTTCATCTTTGTAGCTTCAGGGGCCGAGCACAGAGCCCTTGTAGGTGCTTGATCAGTGTTTATTGAATGAGAGAGAGCAACAACAGTGAAAAACAGAAGTGTAGGGCTGAAGAGCTGGGATGTCACCTTATTTGGTTCTAGTCAATAGGACTGACAAATCTGGATTTCATATTCACCTTAGATATTCTTTACTGAGAGTGGTGGTTGTTCTTGTCATTCCAGTCATGTCTGACTCTTCATAACTCCATTTGGGGTTTTCTTGGCAAAGGTACTGGAGTGGTTTGCCATTTCCTTTTCTAGCTCATCTTCCAGATGAGGAAACTGAGGCAAACAGGGTTAAGTGACTTGCCCAGGATCGCACAGCTAGTAAGTGTCTGAGGTCAGATTTGAACTCAGGTCTTCCTGACTCCGGGGCCACAATCTAGCCATTGCACTACCCAGTTGCACCTAGTTACCAGTAAGGTCTCTGGCAATTATCTCTTCTCCCTCCTCTTCCCCCTTTTAGTCCTACTTGAGGATATTTAAGAGTTATCTGGAGACCTGGCTTGGATTCCCAGCTTTGCCAGTTACTAATTGCATTTTTAATCACTTCCTCTCTCTGAGACTCATACTCTGTAAAATGGGGAGAATGATGCTCTAGCCTGAGAAGGGGACTCTAAAGTGAAGGTCATGGCCTAACTTGGAAAAGCTTTATGATCAGTCAATCAGAGGGTGGACACATGGGCAAATCCCATCCTTCCTTCCCGTGATAGCCAAGCCTGGGGCTCACACCCAACAAGACTATGCCTACTTTGGCCTTTCCACATTTTCCCCTTCTGCCTTCTCCCTTCACTTGCAAACTCATAACTTCCCCCTGTCTGAGCCAAGAGTGCCTTTCTGGGAAGTTAGAACTTAGGTGTCAATGTAAAAATTCCACCCCAAACATTTCCCCCCTCTTCTCCAGCATATTTACCTCGTGCCTCTCAGGTTACTTCTTGGTTGTGGCAAGTGCCTGCTCCCTGGGCAGTGGGAGACCATCCATCTTCTTAACTTCCTTGTCACTGTCAAGGGCACCATCATCCTCTCTAGTCACCTTGGTTCACACCCTTGTGTCAGTTTTGACTCTTCCCTCACCCTCACCCAAATATCTGATCAGCTGCTAAATCTTTCAGCTTCTACATCTCTGGCATATGTCCCTTTAGTTCTGCTCACATAGCCACCACCCTGATTTAAGCTCTCAATACCTCTTTCTTGGATTATTCCAATAAAATCCCTGACTTAAGACCATCCCTGCTCCAGTCTATCCTCCATACAAGTCAAAAGGATTTTCCTTAAGCACAAATCTGACCATGTCACTTCCCTATCCATAAACTCCAATGGCTTCCTATTATTTTTGGGTAAGTTTTAAAATATACCTAGTTATTAGTTCAGTAGCACCATACAGTAATGCATGTATAAATGTGTATTTCCTTATAAATAAGTAAATATGCATGCATTTTTTCTTATGGAATGTGCAATTAAAGATATTTGGAGACCACTGACTTATAGGGCCTACCTCACGGTATCGTTGAATGTCAAGAGTGGAAGGGACTGTGATGCTCTATTGCAATCTCTACTGGAATAGAATTCCCTTTGTAACATATCTAACAAGTGGTCCTCTGCTTCTGCTTGAACACGTTCAGTAAGGTGAAATGTACCACTTCATGAGGCCATCCATTCTGTTTTTTTGTGACCCTAAGTGTTAGGAAGTCTTTGATTCCCAAGCTTGTGGTGGAGAAAACACTTTTAGAAACTGCCCAGGCCTACAGAGAAGTGAGCTATTGTCTTTTTTTGTTTTTTATTGCCCTTATATTCAACATTTTTTTTTATTCTGAACTTAACAAATACCATGTAAAATGAGCATTTCCGTACACAAAGTTGGACAGAAAAAAGAGGATTTTACACGAAACTGTGAATCCCTATGATGCCGGGCTTGCGTTAAATTCATTATGTCATTTTTAAAGCATCCCTGCTTGTCTATGCTTCCTTCCAGTCTCTCTGTACATTCTTTTCTGACAATCTTATTGCTAATTACACTTATAACAGACATGCATGGTAAAGCATCTTGACCACTCCCAGCCTTGGGCAATCTATTCAAGGAATTTATGCTGCATTCAAGCCTGAGCAAAACACAATGGTTACCCCACTCAGGTGGGGGTCTAAACAAGAAAGTTAGTCCAATCTCATTATCAGCAATGTCCTTCAAGAGACTGAAGTTTTAAAATCAGAACTTTAGAAAAAAGGGGGGAACTCTGGATCTCCCCAAATCATTGGTTATTAATTATCATTTCTCTCAACAAGCTTTTCCAGGTTTCATTGAAACTGCCCCTTTCACAAGTTCTTAGGGTACAATAGTATTCTGTTAATTCATATACCTGATTTGTTTAGCCATTCCCCAAATTTGTTTAGCCATTCTAAGTCTTTGCTATAACAAAAAGTGCTGCTATTAATATTTTTTATAGATATGGATCCTTTTCTTTCTTTGATCACATTAAGCTGCTGGATATGCTGCTTACTGACTTTTTGGACATAGTTCCAAATTGCTTTCAAGAATGACTGGGTGGGGGAGGGGAAGGGTGGGGGCAGCTATGTGGCACAGTGAGTAGAACGCTGGCCCTAGAGTCAGGAGGACCTGAATTCAAATCTGGCCTCAGACACTTGACACACTTACTAGCACCTAGACCTTGGGCAAGTCACTTAACCCCAATTGCCCTGCTTTCCCCCCTGCAAAAAAAAAAAAAAAAGAATGACTACACCAGCTCACAGCTGCAGTAGGTTGCCCCCTCTCCACTTCCCTCCCATCCTCCAACAATGGTCATTCTCTCTTTTGGTCATCTTTGCCAATCTGGTGGGTCTGAGGTGGAATCTCAGAGCTGCTTTAAATTTCATTTAATTTTCACTAATTATTAGTGATTTGGAATATTTTTTCAAAGCTTGGGTTTCTTCCTTTGAGAATTGCCTATTCATATCCTTTGACCATTTGTCTATTGGGAAATAGCAAACCAGTATTAACCTCTTCTACTTCACTGCTTTATTATGATGTAGAAGTGACCCTGGGTTCTCAAGGACTCTGCCAGTGGTGGGCCCAACAAACTGGAAAAGCTTTGACTGTGGGTTTGTCAACATACAACTGGCCTAGCAAATTTCAGAGGAGCTCATTATCAGAAGGCTGGTTACTGGGCAATGGATTTTTAAATAGATATTTTTTTAAATTTTGCAACAATTCATGAAACATCTGAGTAGGTGTGGAGGGGTTGAGGTCCAGAGGGAGGACCCATACATATAAAATCACAGATCCTAAAAGTATTTAAGTATTATTATCAATCGTCTGGCATAATGGTCTATGATTTAATGGATAAATAATTCAGGGACTGAAAAATACATCAATTACCTGAGAGTGCCCATCAGTTGCATACTTAAGAGCTTGGGTGCTAATAGAGAGATAGCTTTTTTTTTAAACTAATGTCTGGTGAGGCTGTGGGAGCAGTTAATTAGTTAATGCTGGAAAAGTACTTTGTAGGTCAGTTTTCTGTGTGTGTGGTAACCCTGGTTGTTTAATCAGAGTATGGGTTGGGCTTCATCAGCTAAGTAGCCACTCTCTTGGGCAGATGGCAGATCCCTTTGTAACCCAAAATAAGGTCAAATCAATTCCACAAACACTGATAAACAACCTATTTTGTATAAGTTTAGAGTGATAGCATTGCAATGGAGAGAGAACCAAGGTCTGAGTCTGGAAGACTGGGTTCATGGTTTGCCTTGTAGTCACGTGTGACCTTCCTGTGCCCCAGGCAACTCTGTAAGATGATACCTTACAGAATAATTTTGATCTGTAATGATAAAGGGAATTTCCCCACCTATACCAGTGAAACTGTAAGTTTGGTCTGTGTATAAGATGCTTTATTTAGTGTTGGGCATTCACAGACAGAAAATGATAGCATTCTTGAGTTCAAGGAGCTTACATTATTCTGGTGCCTCCGACATATACACAGATAAAAAGAATACAAGGTAGAATGTGATGAGGCAAAGAAGAGATGAACCATGCTCTCAGAAAATTTGAGGAAGGAGAAAATGCTTTCAGCTGGACCGATAGGTGGAGGGAAGCACTGGAGTTTGAGCCTAAAGAAAAGCTTTATTCTGCAGAGATGAGATGGGAAAACATTCTAGGCATAAGGGATGACTCATGAAAAGGTACAGAGGTATGAGACAGTAGGTCATAATAAGTGACCAGCTAATTCAGTTTGGTTGGCACGTGAAAGAGAATAATATTAGAGAAAGTAAGTTGGATCCAGGTGTTCAGAGCCTGCGAAGTGAAAATGAAGGACTTTGTCTTTTTATTCTGTAGGCAGTCTGTACCACTGAAAGTTGAGCAGGGAGTAACATGGTCAGGTCTGTCCATTAGGGTGATTATTTTTGTAGCTGTGTAAAAGATGGATGGAGGAGAGAGAGATGGGAGGCAGAGAAACCTTTCGGAAACGATTTCAATATTCCAGACAAGAGATGATTGAGGGCTTTAATTGTGCGGGTGGCAGTGGCAGTGACAGTGGAGAAAAGAGGACAGATACAAAGGATATTTTAGAAGTAGAACTGACAGGAATTGGCAACTGATTGAATATGAAAAGGGAGAGAGGGACGGGAATCAAAGAGACCTTGGAGGTTTTGAATCTAGGAGGTGGAAAGCGTGGTGGTGCCATCAATAGAAATGAGGAAGTTGTTAAGGGGAGCATCTTTAGTTTTGGACATGTTGAATTCAGTGTTCCAGCTGGACATCTCAATGGAGATATCCAGCAGCAAATTGTAGTTGTGAGACCAGATCTCAGGGGAAGAGTATGCTTTTGGGTGAAGGGCAAGATCTGCAATTATTGTTGTATTTCAGTAGGGGCACAGAAACTGAAGAGAGCTCAGTGGAGAATTTGTGTGTAGGGGGCTCTACCCAGGATGTTTCTAGCCTACTGGGTCTGCAGGAACAGCTGAGATACAACACAGGCTATTGGCACCAGTACTTCCTCCTTCCCCTCTTGCTTATAATAATAGTAATGATAAAAGTGCTTTAAGATTTCTGAAGTGCCTTACGTATATTTTCTCATTTGAGCCTCTTAGCCAGAATATTTGAGGAAGTCAAGCAGGGAATGGAATTGGCATATCTTTGAGAAGCCAAACTTCACACAGCAGTGAGTCAAGTATATAGTGAAGCGAGACATCAAGGTCCCATGCCCTGTGACACAAGCATGCCTTTTAATACACGCAAAGACTCAAAGGAGTTTTCAAGAACATGGCTATAATTGACCTTGGGACACAATCCATACTGTTCGGTTCTTTGGTTTGTGCTGTGCTTTATGGTCTTCAGCTACCACATAAAACTTTCTCCAGGGACAGATGGAACATAGGGAGATATGATTGTAGATACATATGGAAGCCATCCTCCCAGAGGTACCGTGCTGCACCATGAAACAAACTCCCCTGACTCTTTTGTTCTTCCTACTGACCACAGTCAGCTCCATGATGCAAGGGTCAGCTTAGGAGCCCTAGCCCGGGTGTCCTGCCTCTGTCTGCTTTTACAATAGGACTCCAGGGTACCTCAGAATGAAAAAGACTGATGTCCTTGTCAGGGTTACTGGCAACAGATGCTACCTTCCTGACACACAGATCAAAGGCTCTTTCTTGACAGTGGGTGTGACTCAGGGGAGCAGTACAGAAATGGACCCTGAGTACCGAGGGGTCTTGCTTTTTCTCCTCTCCTGTTTTCCTTGTTTTGCCTTTCTTTGTATCTCCAGTGCTCAGCAAAATGCCTGGCATGTCATAAGCATGCCACATATTAAGCATAGTAAATGCTTAATAAATGCTTTTTGACTGACTCTATGGGTTCAGGGTTGTGCTCCAGACACAGCATATACTAGAACAGCGTGAGCTGATTAATGATGAAGCTATGTTCTAGATTAGACTGTTTCTTCTGGCAGAGCTCCCTTTCCATCCTTACAGGAGAAAACAGAACCCAAAAGGGAACTGAAAAGCAGTGGTGGTGGGCAATAGGGAGGGGAGGAAGGTAGGAACTGAGGAACTGAGTAAAAGCAGGCTGGGAAACCCCTGAGAGTCAGAAGAACTGGAAGGGGAGTGAATCGTGCCAGGCTTGAGTCCCTCCCCCAAAATGGATGCTTCAGGAGGAACTTTTCAATGGGAAAAGGGGCTAGAGAGGCTGAGGGATGGATGCTCTAGGGCAAGAAGGCCCCAGGGGATGTAGGCAGGAAGTTCCAGGGTGAGTGGGCAGCTGACTGAGGCACGGTGGTAAAAATGTTTCATGGCTGGGACCATGATGATGACAGTGACTCTCCTTTGAGTAAGTAGCACTTGCTTTTTCCCGGAGGAGGAGCTTGTATCTGTGCTCTGTGCTCTGGGATTTCCCATCTTTCTTCTTCTCCTTTTCTTTTATATCCTCCTCCTTCTGTATCATGGCGTTAGTGATGATGATGACACACTGGAAAGACCAATGGACTTTGGGCCAGAAGATCTGATCCTACCTAGTCTTGTCTCTGACACTTATTTTCCATAGGACTGTGGATGAGTAAATTCTCACTGAGCCTCCATTTCCTCCTTTTTAAAATGAGAATAATACTTATAGTGCTCACCTCATCGGGTTGCTGGAAGGATGAAGACAGATCATTAGATTTAGAGCTGGTAGGGAGAGTATCTAGTCTAAAATTCTTACTTTTCAGGGAAGGAAGGAAGGAAGGAAAGAAAGGAAGGAAGGGAAGAAGAAAGGGAAGGAGGGAGGGAGGAAGGAAACAAACAAATGAAGGCTATTCTGTGCCAGGCACTGTGCAGAGTGCTCTCCAGATATCTCATTTGATCCCCCCAGCAACCCTGGGAGGTAGTTGCTGTTATGATCTCAGTTTTACAGAGGGGGAAACAAACAGACAGTTGTTAAACTGACTTGCCCAGAATCACACAGCTAGTAAGTGTCTGAGGCTGTATTTGAACTTAGGTCTCCCTGACTCTAGGCCTAGCTCTCTATTCACTTCGCCACCAGGAAAGAAGGTGAAGAGCAGTAATAAGGAGTTTTATAAATAGAATGGCAAACTATTAACATTATTATAATAATTGCTATGGTTGTCATCTTAATTATTAGCAAGATTGCTCTCATAATCATACTATTTTGTCATTGCTATGACCATCACCACCAGCATCATTGTGGCCTTTGCCATCATCCCCACCATCACCATCACTCTGGCTATCATTATTACCATTATCAATAGCACAATGATAAGTAATTATTCATCAAGCCCATAGTTTTGCTATGTTAGTCACTAAGTTTGCTCTGTTAGTTACAATAGCCCAAGCTATTGCTACTCATGAGAAACTGTCACATAATTTTACACATAATGAATATATTCATCTAAAATCACAGCACGTACTGATATATGGAGGCCTTTATGTTTATTGCTTCCTCACTAGCGCACCTTGGAAACGAACTGGTTGACCTGTGCCTTGGTAGCCCCTACCGCCTATTCTGATAATCTCCTTTAAGGAGTCTGATGTTACCTACCCATCTTCCTAGTTTCATGTTTCCATCTTTAACTGGGAAAGAACAAATGCTTCTTCTTGCCCTTTCCTTCATTCTGGGGGTGGGAAAACACAAATGGGGTCCCATCTCCTATAGCAAGGAAAATACTACATTATTGGCTTTGACTATTACTGGTACAGAGTATTAATACTTTACTCTCCTAATATGATGATGCAATTATTAGCATATGTTTGGTGGGTTTTATGAGCCTTAATTAAATGTCACACGGCAACTTGGCTAGAAGCAGGAGAACTGGAACATCTGCTCTCTCTGTCTCCAACAATGCATTGAGACCTTTGGAGGGTAATAGCCTGTGTGTGTGTGTGTGTGTGTGTGTGTGTGTGTGCGCGCGTGCGTGCGCGTGTGTGCGTGTGTGTGTGTGTGCGTGTGTGCGTGTGTGTGTGTGTGTGTGTGTGTGTGTGTGTGTGTGTGTGTGTATGTATTGGAAAGAGTCTCTGAAATGTCAGAAATGGAATCTTTCCCTCTACACTGGCTACAAAGGCTGGAACCTGAGTTGCATAGTCAAGGCCCCAAAGGCCTGTCAAACTGGATCATTTCCCAAGCTCCAGTTTTCTCTGCTGGAGTGTTACGAACCAGCCTTCCTTCAAATATACATAGGGAGCTAGGATCTAATTTGACCAATGTAGGGCTTTTGAGCTGTTTTTCCCAACCCCCATTCCAAGTTGAGAAGAATCCAGTATTGTAGAATAGAGAAAAGACAAGTCAATAAGTATTTATTAAGCTCCTACTCTGTGCCAAGCACTGTGCTAAGTCATGGGGATACAAAGAGAATCAAAAAGACAGTTTCTGCTTTCAGGGAGCTCACAACATGCAAACAACTATGTACAGATACAATAGTGATTCTTTGCTCTTGATTACATGAAGGCCAGCTTTATTGCATTTCTCTCTTTCCTCAGGATTCTCTAATACCCCTAGAGGAGTAGGAGGGGTCTCTGCCATTGGCTCAAACCCCAACTGATGTGTTCCTCCAATTTTAAGAGTTCATGGCAAGTGCAATATAGTCATTTCCATTTGACTATTAAATAATTAAATTAGCTTTTACAAAGAAATATTTACTTCAAAAAATATAGCCAGAGCCAAACATACAAACATTTTCCCCCAGTACCTAAGAGTATCTCCCTAATTCCCAGAAGACTGATAATAGAGGCGGCTGGGATTGAGGTTGAGGTTGTGGCTTGTCATTTTTGTAACTTTTGAGGAAAATGAATCAAAGGGATTTCTAGCTTGAAGTGACCTTAAATATCATTTAGTTCAACCCCCTCATTTTATAGATGAAGACACCGAGGCCTAGGCAAATGAAGTAAGTTGTTCCAGGTCACACAGAGAGGAGAAGAGGTAGGATTTGCGACCAGGTCTCCTGGCTTCAAAGATGAGTTCTTTCTAGGACAGTCATGCTCCTTCAGAAGAACTTCTGTAATTTACTCAGCATCTCATAGGGAGTTAGTCCAGAGCAGGGATCTCAACCTAGGTCTTTTGCTTTTAAATTTTGCTCAGGAGCAAATCCCGAGTAGGAAAGTGTCATCTAGTCCAGTCATCTCACTTTTCAGATGAAAAAAACTGAGGGTGTAGGGAAGTCCAAAGTCATACAGGCCGAGCCTGTGGTAGAGCTGGAATTCATCCCAGATTTTCCACTTCTAACTCTAGAAGCAAGTGGTTTTTCCACTGAGTCACATGGCTTCTTCAACGCAGTTTGTTTAGCACTAAAGCAGGCTCTGGGTCCAAGGTTCAGATGGGATGTTGTGAAGAAATAGCCCTTCTGGAGGCATTATTTTTACTAGTAGGTGTGTGAGTAGGGTATATCAATTGTGTGCTATTTCCCTGGGCAGCAAAGTGGTGCAGTGGTTAGAATTTAGGGCCTGGATTCAAGAAGACTCATGCTTCCTGAGTTCAAAACTGGCATCAGACACTTATTACCTGTGTAACCCTGGGTAAATCACTTAACCCTGTTTGCCTCAGTTTCCCCACCTTTAAAATGAGTTGAAAAAGGAAATGGCAAACCACTCCACTATCTTGGCCAAGAAGAACCCAAATGGGGTCATGAAGAGTGGGACACAACTGAAATGACTGAAAAACAATAACATTTCCCTGATAAGGGAGGTACCCAGTGCCATAGAAATTGGTCTAGTTATCACATAGGTGGTATTGCATGGATTAAACATGGGGCTGGACTCGTGTGTCCAATGCATGGTTGTTCAAGATTCCTTTCTGGATGTTGTCAAGGATCCTGGGAAACAAGGAGGAACACTATGGGTTTCGAACTAGGAAGACGGTGCCTGGATTCAAAGTGGTAGACACTAAATGCAAGCCAGAGTCTGGTTTTAGATTTGGAGTCAGGAAGACCTAAATTCTAATTCCATCTCTCACACTTGCAAATCATGTGGCTATTGGCAGGTCACTTAACTTCTCTGACCCTCAGTTTTTTCTTCTGCAAGATGGGGATAATAATATTTGTTTATTATTACTACTTTACAGAGCTGCCACGAGGCTTGAATGAGATTCTAGGCATCCACGAGGCACAGTGGATAGAGCTCTGGACCTGGAATCAGGAAGGCCTGAGTTCAGATCTAACCTCAGACCCCGAGTAAGCCATTTCATCTTTGTTTGTCTCAGCTTCCTCATCTGTAAAATGAGGAGCGTGATAGCACCTAGCTCTAGGGATCAAATGAGATAATTCTAAAGGGCTTTGCAAACCCTGAAGTGCTACATAAATGCTAGCTGTTAGAAGAATTTATTTAAAGCACTCTGCAAACTCTAAATTGCTATCTCAATGTTGGGTCAGATGTTGTGATTATTAAGATGAGAGTGAGGCTTAGGTACATTAAGGACATTTGACACTCATCAATTTAGTACTGTTTCTATCATTTGCTAGTTCTGTGACCTTGAATAAATTAAATGGTTTTCCATTATTTGAGAAATGTTGGTCCAGGCCTTTCATTTCATCTATGTAGGGAATACTTGGAATGGAAACTCCCTCTTCTAATACAGATCAACAACTCATTGGTAATTTACAGGCTTAGAGAGTTACCAGGAGCTGGGGAGACTTGGCTTCTCAATGGGAATGGTTAATCGTCAGAGGTCATAGTATGCTTTCCTACTCAATTATACCTTTTCTTTAGAAATAGAACTCTTTTTTGAAATAGCTGAGTACAAAAAAGTACTAATAAACATTTCACTACTTCACGGATCTGTGATTTCAGAGATGTGAGCACACCATACATTGGTACTTATTGCAATCCTCTTTTCATCCAAGTAGATGGCTTGTAAGGTGCTGTGGCCAAAAAAATTCGTCATGTAGTGGCCAACCTTCTCTTTGGGTTGAGCCTCTCTGAACTTAGAACAGAGAGATCTTCCCCCTAACCCCTTCCCAGCTCGATTCTATATTCTAAGGCCCCTTCTAAGACTAATGTTCTATGATGAAGAAAATTGGGCAATAATGTATTATCACTGACTGTGTGAAAATCCCAAGACTATATTTTCCCAGTCAGTGCTTTTTCTGCTGGCCAGTCTCCAATGTTATTCCAAATCCCTTTCCCAACACCTATTTAGCTGCCTGCTGTTTGCTGATGTATTCCCTGAAGGTGCAATACAATCCTAGATTCACTCATTAACTACTTTTCTTAGCTTTTCTGGAACTTTGCCTTCTTTCTTACAACTTGGCTTCTGACCTAGACTGTTTAAAGAGTCTCTAGGAAACCAAAACCCTAGTATATATAAAACACACACTTAAACAGAATAGAACAAAGTTTCAAATTGTGCATAAAGTAGTTTCTTTATAGATGCCAAAGACAATGTTTTCCTCTAATAGAGACAAGCTGCCACTAGTTGCTGGAGGTTAACTTTTATTCAGACATGGGCACTACCCACATAAGACTTAGTTCCTGCCCTCAGGGAGCTACTGATTCAGAAGTAGATAAGACAGACTGGAGAGAAGTACTAGATGGTTTGGGAATCTTTACTCAGGACAGTGTTATCATACTTCTGCCAATTTTTCTTTATCATAGAATGTTGAATTTAGAACAGACCAGAGAGCTGAGACTTTAGTTAGAATGGTCATTATGTCCTAAGTTCATAGACATGCATCTCCAAAGACTAGAATCTCAGGGCTGGAAGGATTTCTAGGGGGCCATCCAGTCTAACTTGAACTTGACTATGAATCCCCTCTGCAACATTCTCAGTAAGTGTGGATCTGGCTTTTAAAAGATTTCCGGTCCAAGATGGCGGCTGGAAAGCAGGGACTTTCAGGAGCTCCCCGCCAGGTCCCTCCAAAAACCTATAAAAAATGGCTCTGAACAAATTCTAGAACTGCAGAACCCACAAAATAGCAGAGGGAAGCAGGGATCCAGCCCAGGGCAGCCTGGATGGTCGCTGGATGAGGTCTACCGCTCAAGAAGTAGAGGGGAGCGAAGCCCAGCGTGGGCGGCGACAGGACCAATCAGACCAGGAGCCAGGCAGAACAGGCCCTAGCACCCTGAATCAGTGAGCTGTGGCAGTTACCAGACTTCTCAACCCACAAACACCAAAGACAACAGAGAAGGTTAGTAGGAAAAGCTGTGGGGGACAGAGTGAAAAGAGTTTGGTTTGGCCATCACCCCAGGGGCAGCAGAGGTGGTGCAGCTACAGAACTACAGCTGCAGTTGCTTCAGGCCCCAGGCCTACCTGGTGGGAGGAATTAAGTGGTGGATCAGAGCAGGAGTGCAGAGCCTGCATAAAATTTGTGTCAGGTCTGGGTTGGCAATTTTTGGGGAAGGGGGAGTGCTGGTGTGGCAGAGCTGGCTGCATAGAAATAGCTCTGAAATCAATGGCGCATCCCCTCAAGCTTGGAACAAAGTACTCTTTACTCTACAAGCAGTTATACCCCGCTGAAAAACTCAAGGGTCAAGTAAGTTGGCTGGGAACATGGCCAGGCAGCAAAAACACACTCAGATTCAGTCTCAGACTTTGGAATCTTTCTTTGGTGACAAAGAAGACCAAAACATACAGCCAGAAGAAGTCAACAACGTCAAAGATCCTACATCAAAAGCCTCCAAGAAAAGCATCAACTGGTTTCAGGCCATGGAAGAGCTCAAAAAGGATTTGGAAAAGCAAGTTAGAGAAGTAGAGGAAAAATTGGGAAGAGAAATGAGAATGATGTGAGAAAACAATGAAAAACAAGTCAATGACTTGCTAAAGGAGACCCAAAAAAATACTGAAAAAAATGTTGAAGAAAACACCACCTTAAAAAATAGACTAACTCAAATGGCAAAAGAGCTCCAAAAAGCCAATGAGGAGAAGAATGCCTTGAAAGGCAGAATTACCCAAATGGAAAAGGAGGTCCAAAAAACCACTAAAGAAAATACTACCTTAAAAATTATATTCGAGCAAGTAGAAGCTAGTGACTTGATGAGAAATCAAGATATTATAAAACAGAACCAAAGGAATGAAAAAGTGGAAGACAATATGAAATATCTCACTGGAAAAACCACTGACCTGGAAAATAGACCTAGGAGAGATAATTTAAAAATTATTGGACTATCTGAAAGCCATGATCAAAAAAAGAGCCTAGATATCATCTTTCAAGAAATTATCAAGGAGAACTGCCTTGATATTCTAGAACCAGAGGGTAAAATAGAAATTGAAGGAATCCACAGATTGCCTCCTCAAAAAGATCCCAAAAAGAAAACTCCTAGGAATATTGATGCCAAATTCCAGAGCTCCCATGTCAAGGAGAAAATACTGCAAGCAGCCAGAAAGAAACAATTTGAGTATTGTGGAAAAATAATCAAGATAATACAGGATCTAGCAGCTTCCACATTAAGGGATCAGAGGGCTTGTAATATGATATTCCAGTAGTCAATGGAGCTAGGATTAAACCAAGAATCACCTACCCAGCAAAACTGAGTATCATGCTCCAAGACAAAATATGGATTTTCAATAAAATAATGGACTTTCAAGCTTTCTCAGTGAAAAGACCAGAGCTGAATAGAAAATTTGACTTTCAAACACAAGAATAAAGAGAAGCATGAAAAGGTAAACAAGAAAGAGAAATCATAAGGGACTTACTAAAGTTGAACTGTTTTGTTTACATTCCTACATGGAAAGATTATGTGTATGATTCATGAGACCTCAGTATCATAGTATCTGAAAGGAATATGCATATATATGTGTGTGTATGTATATATATATATATATACATATGTGTGTGTCTATGTATGTATATATGTAGGTGTATATATATATATATGTATATATATATATGTATATATAGACAGAGGGCACAGGGTGAGTTGAATATGAAGGGATGATATCCAAAAAAATAAAATCAAATTAAGGGATAAGAGAGGAATATATTGAGAGAGGGAGAAAGGGAGAGATAGAATGGGGTAAATTATCTCGCATAAAAGTGGCAAGAAAAAGTGGTTCTGTAGGAAGGGAAGAGGGGGCAGGTGAGGGGGAATGAGTGAATCTTGCTCTCATCGGATTTGACCTGAGGAGAGAATACCATACACACTCAATTGGGTATCTTACTCCACAGGAAAGAAGGAGGAAGAAGTTAAAAAAGGGGGGATGATAGAAGGGAGGGCAGACAGGGGGAGGAGGTAATAAAAAACAAACACTTTGGAAAAGGGACAGGGTCAAGGGAGAAAATTCAATAAAGGGGGATAGGTTAGGAAGGAGCAAAATATAGTTGATCTTTCACAACATGAGTGTTGTGGAAGGGTTTTACACAATGATACACATGTGGCCTATGTTGAATTGTTTGCCTTC
Organism: Trichosurus vulpecula; assembly: GCF_011100635.1. NCBI lineage: Eukaryota > Metazoa > Chordata > Mammalia > Diprotodontia > Phalangeridae > Trichosurus > Trichosurus vulpecula. Next base: position 79,987,634 of record NC_050581.1, read on the forward strand.
TTAGTGAGGGTGGGTGGGGAGGGAAGAGGGGAGAGAATTTGGAACTCAAAGTTTTAAAAACAGACATTCAAAAACAAAAAAAAAGTTTTTGCATGCAACTAGGAAATAAGATACACAGGCAATGGGGCATAGAAATTTATCTTGCCCTACAAGAGAAGAAGGGAAAGGGGGATGGGAGGGGAGTGGGGTGACAGAAGGGAGGGCTGACTAGGGAATGGGGCAACCAGAATATATGCCATCTTGGAGTGGGGGGGAGGGTAGAAATGGGGAGAAAATTTGTAATTCAAACTCTTATGAAAATCAATGCTGAAAACTAAATATATTAAATAAATTAAAAAAGTAAAACTTTTCCAGCAATACCACTCCTAGGGCTACATCCCAAAAAGATCACACAAGTTGGAAAGGGACCCATGTGTACAAAAATATTTATAGCAACTCTTTTTGTAGTAGCAAAGAACTGGAAATCAAGGGGATACCCATCAATTGGGGAATGGCTGAACAAGTTGTGGTATATGAATGTAATGGAATACTATTGTGCTGTAAGAAATGGGGAAGATACAGACTTCATAATAACCTGGAGAGACCTACATGATATGATGCTGAGTGAAAGGAGAAGAACCAGGAGAACATTGTACACAACCACAGACATATTGATTCTGTGATGACTAACTTTAATAGACTTGGTTCTCCTCAGCAATACAAGGCTCAAAGACAGCTCCAAAGGACTCATGATGGAAAAAGCTAGCTGCATTTAGAGAAATAATTGTAGAGTCTGAATGTAGACTGAGGCAAACTATTTGCTCTTTTTTTCTCTTCTTTTTTGGTTTTGTTTCTTCTGTCTCATGATTCATGCCATTGGTCACAATTCTTCTTTGCAACTTGACTATTGTGTAAATAAGTTTAATGGGAAGGTTTATATAAAATCTAAATCAGACTGCACGCCGTCTTGGGCGGGGGAGGGGAGGGAAGGGAAGAAAATTTGAAACCGAAGAACATGTAGAACTAAGTGTTGTAAACTAAAAATAAAAAATCTAATTTAAAAAAGGAAAAAAAAGATTTCCAGTGATGATAAATTCACTCTCTACAAGGCAGGCCCTTCTACTTTTGTGTAGCTCTAATTGTTTTAGAAATGATTCCAAAACATAAATATATAAATAATATATGATAATATATAATAATAAATATATAAAATAAAAATGATTCCAGTATGTATCTGCCTCTCATAACTTCTTTCCATTCATTCTAGTTTTGTCTTTTAGGGCAAAATATCCATCCCTCTTTCACATGACTGTCCTTTACCTCTATGAAATCATCCACCATGTACCTTCTAACTTTGCTTCTTCAAGATAAACATCCCAAGTTCCTTCAGCCAGTCCTCTAATGGCATCATCTCCAGTCCTTTTATCTTTTTACTCTCTCTCCTCTGGACATGCTCCAGATTTTCAGTGTCCTTTACAAAGGATGTTTCCAGAATGGAACACAAGACCGAAGATGTGGTTTGGGTGGAGTAGAGTATGAGGGGACTGCCATTTCTCACATCATGGATGCTGTGCATCTAGTAATAAAGCCTAAAATTGAGTTAGGTATTTTTTGGCCGATGGGCCACATTACTATGTGGAGTCCAGACCAAGGAGACCCTCCACATCTTTTCATTTCCCTTCTACCTTCTCTTTCCATTTCCATCTCTGTGTCTTTGTACAGGCTGAACCTCATGTACCGTCATGCCGTGTACTCCCTCCTTGGCTCTGCCTCTTAGAACCCCTAGACTTCCTCAGAGTTCAGTTCAAGCACCATCTCCGTAAGGAATTTTCTGATTCCCACTAGCTGTTGGTACCCCCCCCCTTCAATTACCTTGCATTAATTTTTGTAGATATTTTATATCCATTTATATGTGTATTTGTTGTCTCACTTGACAGTCAGTCAGTAAACATTTATTAAGTGCCTGAGCACTATGCTAAGTGCTGGAGATCCAAAGAAAGGAAAAAGACTGCCCCTGTTCTCAAGGAGACCAACATAAGCTTATTGAAGCTAGAGACTACCGAGTTTTTGTCTTGGTATCCCAGTCTAAGACAATGCCTGACACATAGTAGGTAGCTAATAAGTGCTTATTGGTTGAAAGATAGTACTTATCCTTAGCTTCTTGTGGTATGAGGGGGTAGATGCCAGAGGCTTTCCTGCTTCAAGTGATGGAGTGGTAAGATCATTGCCCTTGAAGTTGAAAGGCCTGGACCTGCTTCCTGAGTCTGAGTTAGCTGTGTGATTTTAGGCAAGTCACTTCTGCTCTCTCTTCTGTGGAATAGATAGATGGGCATTTATCCTTTTTTGCTGAAGAGATGTCTCACTGTGGCATAGAGTTGATTCTGGGTTCTTGAAGGTTACACCAGTTCTCTTGGGTTCTACCAGGCTAGAAAGGCTTTAAGCACCTTCTGATGTGTCATTTGGACATAGGCTTTTTAATTTCAAGTCTATCATTCTTTTTTCTGCTGAGCTAATCCATGCAAATGAGATAAAGTGTACAAAGAGGTTTGGAAAAATGTGGAAAGCATTTAGCTAACAACATAAGTATTCTTACTGTATCATCTCTACAGAATCTGAGAGGGTAAGAATGTTGAAACAGCTCCCCACGTGGGCTGCTGCTCCTGAGAAATCTCTCCCAGCACCTCTGTTCTCAGGAGAAAGGGCCCCATTTGGTGAGTGGGGAAGGTGTGTGTTTTTCCCTGTTTCTGTGTGTGTCTCCATGTGTCTTTGTGTGGGTGTGTAACACTTGAGCTCTGTGTAGGTTGAATGCTTCATTCATGAGGTCACACCAACTCTCTCCTTTGAAAATTTCTAAACTCGTGAAAGGTTACATTTTGCTTTGTTCTTACAAACCTCAACAGTCAGACTTTCTTGTTCTCTCCCTCTGGATTATGTGTAGATTTCATACCTTGTGATCTGTGTGCAAAGGAAAAAAATAATCATGCCATATGCTATATTTTTAATGTCCTGTAAGGTATTTTTCAAGGGTGGTTTTTCACATTTCGTCACCATCAAGTATCTGAATTCCTCTATTTCTGACATTAACATCTTTTAGAGTCTAGATGTAATTCTGGTGTTAGGACGTCCCTCTGGACATGAGGACCTGGGCACAATTTTAGAGTGTTTCTCACAAAATTCCTTTGGCTTATGCTCCTACCAGGGAAACAGTGAGAACTTCATTTTCTGACTCATTTTGCTTCTTAAATAAGCTCCCAGTTTTACAGCAAGCATTAAGAGCATCAAATAACTAGGGCATCAAATAAAGAACAGAACTTATTTATACAATAAAGATTTATACCTGTCAAGAAGAAACACCCAACAACTCTGGCAACTGTCCATAGAAACTTATGCAATCCTTCTGACTTACAGTGCTGTTCTATATGGCTAGGGGTCACTAGAGAATCAACTTTCTCCATTTTTTCCACACTGGGGCTCCCAATCCCTTAGACCTGCATGGTTGACATAACTCAGTATCAGTGGTGGACCAGGTCTGGCTTAATGTCTTCATTTCATGGCTCTGTGACTCATTGCTTTTCAGTTCCTTCCTATCCTCTGGCCCTATGTTCTGTGGGTCCCTGCTACCATGACTTCCCGTAAGCTGTCTCGTTTGGTTGTTCATTCACTTGGCCCTTAGCTGCTTCCTTACACAGGCTTCTTTAGCATAAACCTCTCTCCATCTCCCTATATGTCTCAGCATTTCTGTCCCTTGTGTCTGTTCCCATTTCCATTTGGTTTGCCACTGTCTCAGGATCACTACGGTGCTTTTCGTATTCCCCATATGCCTCGCAAGTTCCCTGCATAAGGGGCGGGGTGTGGCTTACTCAGTTCCTTTTGGTAAATGTCCACTATGTAGGAAAGGGTACAGAAGACATTGTTAAGGGCCTAGCTATTACTGCCCTTGCGATACAGTCATCATCACTCATCCCTTCAGTGTCCTCTGTGACTAAGAACTCAGACATCTTATAGCATAGTCTGACAGAGTAAAATTTCCCAAGGATATACACAACAAAGGGGAATAAAAAAAGATGTACCAGGAAGGCCACCTAGGCAAACAAGAGTAGATTCCCAGAGCCACGCTACTCCTTTATGAAGACATCTTACCTGGTTTCCTTACTTTTGTCAAGCCAGCAGATTTTCATCTTATTGGCTAAAGATTCTTTCTGGGACCAAGGAGAACAAATCTGAGTTCTCCTTGGGTATGGAGTGAGAACCACTGTTGTGGAACCTGTTGCCTCTAGCTCTCCCTTACAAATCATAGATAGTGTTTTGAAAAGGCAGCATAATGAAATCAAAAGACAGGTGAATTTAGTATCAGAAGGCCTGGGTTTGAATCCTTGCTCTGCTACTTATTATGTGACCTTGAGAAAGTAATTTAAACTCTCTACACCTCATTTTCCTTATATATAACATGGGAAAAATGGTACCTCAAAGTGATATGAGGAAAGCACTTTATAAAACCTTCCAGTGCTATACAAATGAGACTTGTTATTACTCTTAGAGCTCAAAGACTCCTGAGAATATCAAAGATGATAGTATTGGAAAGGCCCTGAGAGCTCCCCCAGTCCAACGCCATCATTTTAATAATGAGGGAACTGAGGCATGGAAATGTGAAGTGACTTGCTCAGTGTTACACAGAACAGACCCAGGACGATGACCCCAATTTCCCAGTCTAATGCTCTTATAAAATTACTTGTATTATTTTTATTTATATTATCACTTTTAACACCCCTGCCCCGAATGGAACCTATTCTTTTAACAATGAGGACCTTGGTTCAGATCTTTGTTCTGCCACTGTTTCCTGTGTGGCCTTGAACAAGTCATGTAACCTTTCTGAGTCTCATTTTCCTCATCTGTAAAATAAGAGAGATTTGGATTAGTTGACCTCTGAGTTTTCTCCCATCTCTTGGTTTTTGGGGGGGAGTAATTACTTTTTTACATATGAAGTCATGCAAAACATATTTCCATATTAGCCATGTTGCAAAAAACCAAGAAAGATAAATAAAGTAAAAAATGATATACTTCAATCTTCACTCAGAGGTGGATAGCATTTTCATTATGAGTCCTTTGGAATTGTCTTGGATCATTGTCTTGATCAGAGTAGCTAAGTCTTTCATAGTTGATCATTTTTACAATATTGCCACTACTGTGTACAGTGTTCTCCTGGTTCTGCTCACTTCACTTTGTATCAATTCATATAAGTCTTCCCAGGTTTTTCTGAAACCACCTCCCTCATCAATGCATATAGCATACATACATACATACATACAATAGCATTCCATCACAATCATATACCACAACTTGTTCAGTCATTCCCCAGTCAATGGGCACCCCTTCTTTGCCAATTCTTTGCCACCACAGAAAGAGCTACTATAAATATTTTTGTACATATAGGTCTCTTCCCTTTTTCTTTGATCTCTTTGGGATACAAACCTAGTGGTGGTACCCTTCCATCTCTAAGACTGTGATCTTAAGCATAATTAGACACAACAAATAAATGTACTGAATAACATAGTCCATAATTGTCTACCTCTGTACTGAGAAGAAGATATATTTCATTATCAGTAATCTAGAGTCAAGACAGGTCATTGCATTGATCTGACCTAATCTTCTTTCCAGTGTTTCATACAGCCTTTTTGCTTCAAAGGCTGTAGGTTTTCTTTGCTCAAGTCACTTGTACATACTTAGACATATGTGTGCATTCTGGGGTAGCAGTCAGCTCCCTTCAAGGGGCTTGGACATTATGTCTGTGGAAATGAGCACCCTAGTTCCTATATTCATACCAAGGTCATTATCTGGTTAAATTGCTCTAGCGTGAACATTAGCTGACATAATCATAGGGTGTATTAACTCTGATTTTCTAGTTGTATTTCAGAGGCATTTTAAAAGCTTTTGCTGGAGTCTGCATGTGCTACAGAAATTAAATTTAGACTGTGATTTTATTACCCTTTTTATTTAATTTATCTTAACTGTTGCTTTCAAGCTGTGAACCAGCTGTTGACTTTGAAAAAACATTGTTCAATTTGAAAGGAGCATTTTAAAGCTTAATGTAATGGCTGTAAGTAATCACTCCAGCAATTATACTCTCTGGTGTTGTGCGTCACCATTGTCATGTTGGGGATTGGGAGGAACAGGCCTACCATTAAATGGAAGGGAAGTTCTGTAGATGCCTAATGGTTAGGGGAGGCTGATGGCTTTAGAAGCTAGAGGTGATGGTAGAAGCATCTTGTACTTTCCTTTAGGCTGCTGGCCTCTGGGGATGGGGCCTATTTAGGTTGAATCATTGACTTGAAGATTATTATAGCTTGGAACTACCTTAGAACAGAAGATCAGAGCTGGAAAAGGCTTTAGAATGTAGATTATGGACCCAAAGTTTTAGAAGGAACCTAAGAAGTCACTTAATTTTAGATTATAGAATCATAGACTTAGAGCTGGAAAGGCCCTTAGAAAATTATATAGTTCAGCTTTCTCATTTTACAGATGTGGAAACTAAGGCCCAGAGTGGTTAAGTGATTTGTCCAGGGTGGCATGTAGAAATTGGCAGTCAAGATTTAAATTCAGGCCCTCCAACTCTAAATCCAGTGCTCTTTTCATTGCACCATGCTGCTTCCTCTTTTTTTGGACACACTAAGAAGTCCAAAGGAGCTCAGAGAACAAAGTGACTTGGCCAGGTCATAGATCTAATAAGTGGAGGGTTCTAATAACTGAGCTGTTTGTTGTCTGGGTCCCTGTGACCAATCCTCAGACATATATCTAGATTCTTACCTTGGTTCTCTTTCTGGGACATCAGTTTCTTTGGGACTTGGTGTTCTGTCTTTTCCTTACTCCCCTATCTTTCCAGGGTGAGGAATCCTGTTCTTGGATCTCAATTCCCATGGTTGGGAGCCATTGTCTGCTGTTGGAGATGGTTCCAATCATTTATGCTTCCCGTCTTGGTCTATTTAGACACCAAATTGAGTATACAATGTCAGCATGGAAAGAGCAATGGATTTGGGGTCAGGAAAACTGGGTTCTAGTCCTGGATCTCCCACTTACTACTTGAGTTTTCTCATCTCCCAGATGGAGGCATTGGATTAACTGATAGCTAAGGTCCTTTATGGCTCTAAATTCTGTGAATCCATGAAATGCCAGTAGAATCAAGGAATTATCGGAAGGAGGCTTCTCAGATCGTTATTGGGCCCCATAGTACTGGACTTACTGTACATAAATATCTCTTTATTGATGGGTTTCTCTGTACTACAAACAAGTAGGCATTGAAGATGACAGCCACAATTGGTGGGCATCTTTAATGGATTTCTGACTAAATGGGCTACCAGTATACCAAGAAGGTGCTTCCCTGGCAGAACCATAAAAGCCAACATGGTTTAGTGGAAAAAGCTTGGAATCAGAAGCCCCAGATCTCAATCCTAGCTCAGCCATTGTTTTCCTGTGTGAACTTGAACGGGTAATTTCACTTCTGTAGGCCTCAACCTTTCACCTAGAAGACAAGGAGATTAGACTAGATGGTGTTTAGCGTCTCCTCAAGCTCTAAAATTTTATGTTTTATTGTCTTTCTTTGTTTTTTTTTAAAAAGTAGAAGCTATGCTAATTCACTTAGTCCCCAGCCATACTACTTTTTGTGGGTCTAACTAACTGCAAAAGTTAAATTGCTTTCAGATGTTTCTCTTCTTTACTGGAGTTGACTTTTCTTCAACCAAGTCTTTCCCCTCTGAAGTGTTAAATGTACTATATTGGTATAGCAGAAAGAGTACTGGACCTCAAAGGTCTGGGTTTTGATTCTGACAACACCATTTGGTACCCACATGACCACGGACAAATCACTCAGTATCTCTGGACTCTAATCTCCACATCTGTAAAATGAGTGAGTTGGCTTGATGACAAAGTCCCTTTCAACTCTAAATATATTATCAAAAACTTATATTTCTGATCTCTGGTTAAAATGAGAGAGTAAAATGATATGTTCTAGTGAGTCATTCAGTCAAACATTTATTAAGTAAGCAAATTTAATTATTGTTTTTGTTGTTATTGGTTTATTTGCTTATTTATTGTGAATAATTTGTTTATTGTTATTTGTTTAAGTAAACTTTATTTATTAATAAATAAACATTTATGAAGTACTTACCATATGTCAGGCACTATGGTAAGTCCTGGAGATAAAAAGAAAGGCAAAATGAAATCCTAGTCCTCATCCCAAGAAGTTTACCATCTGCTTGGAGAGGTAGCATGTATGTAACTATGTACAAACAGGATCACTCTCTCTCAACACACACACACATATCTATATATACCTATCCATATATAGATGTATATATGTAGGTATATGCATGTGTGTATATATAAACATATGTACCTATATCTTTATAAATAGATAGACATATATATCTTATTTGTGTGTATATATATTCACATATGTGCATATATATTTATATATGCATATCTAGGAGGTAGAAGGTAATTTCAGAGGGAAGGCGCTAGACTTAAAGGGGATTGTAAAAGCTTCTTGCAGAAGATGAGGTTTCAGCTGAGCCTTGAAGAAAGCATTCTCTTCCCTCTGTGGCATAGGGGAATGGCCAGTGAAAATGTAGAGTCAGAGATGAAGTGTCTTTTAAGGAGCTGAGAGGAGGCCAGTATCACTGGATTGTAGAGTATGTGGAGGAGACTAAGGTAGGAAGGGGCCAGGGTTCGAAATCCAAGCAGAGGATTTTGTACTTTATCATGGAGGTGATAAGGAACTACTGAAGTATACTGAGTAGGGGGAGCGTGACATGGTTAGACTTGTGCTTTAAAAATAGGGACTTTGGCAGCTTAGTAATACCTTGGAGTGGAGAGAGACTTGAGGGAAGAAGAATAAACATAAGGCCATTGCAGGGTTTAGCATCATTGTCAGAGGAGAGAAAGGGACATACATGAGGGATGTTTCAAAGGTAGAAATGGCAGGATTTGGCAACAGATTGGATATGGGAGGTGACAGAGAGTATGGAGCAAAGAAAAACACCTGGGTTGTGTCACCTAGGCGACTGGGAGATTGGTGGTACCCTCAACAGTAATAGGTGAATTAGGAATGGGGGAGGGTTGGGGGGAAAGATAATAAGTTCAGCTTTGGGACATAGGGAGCTTGACGTGTCTACAGAACATCCAGTTTGAGATGAAATTCCAACAGCCAGTTGGAGATGTGAATCTGGAGGTCAGGAGAGAGGCAGGGTTAGATAAGGAGATCTGAGAATCATCTCAACAACAATTGAATCCAACAGATCTGATGTTCTCTGGTCTAAGCTCCCTTTCAATTCTAAGATTCTCTGTTTTGTGTTCTGACATTCTTCCCAGCTCTTACATTGTACATTTCATATTTGAAAATCCCTTTCAGCTTCCCTTTTCCTTTCTCTTTTTCTCTCCTTCTTTTGTTTGCTTACTCTGGATGGGCCCCAACTTGCTACTGGTCTACAGATAAAAAGGGTGTTGGTCCCTAGCTCTCCTGCTATAAAGCCAGGGAGAAAAATGCTTTCTAGGGTTCTGGAGAGGAGCAGCAGTGTGATTGTGTTCCTCGCTACTTTTAATGTAGTCCGAATGTAGTCCCCAAGGACACTGCTGCCTCCAACATGAGACATAAAGTGTAATGTCCTATGAAATCACAGAGAGACATTTGCAACAGAGAGAAATAACAACTTTTAATACAAAAATAAAAATTGATAGACTCATATCATTCAAATCCCCCCCCCCCTCCAAAAGCTTTAACTGCCTCTATCAGTGATGACTTTAAGGACATTTTCTCTTTTCCATGAATCTGCCAAACATGCTATCATTGGCTGTGGGGAGCAAGAGGAGATCTGATCCAATACTCAGGCGGTATGACTAGGCAAGCCAACGCAGGGAAGAAGCTTATCCTTGGGGAGAAAAGTCATTCAACATTTTTGTCATTTTCAACATTTTTGACTGCCCACAGTGGATGGATGATTATGCTACATGCCAGAAGAGATACATATTTAATTTATTTATTTTTTAAAAAATATTTAATTTATTTCAGTTGCAACAGTCACTTCCATAAGTTTTAAATTTTCTCCCCCTCCCTCCCCAAGATGGCATGTAATCTGATATGTGCTCTATACATACATTCCTATTAAACACATTTTCACTTTAGTCATGTTGCACAGAGGAATTATAACGTGTGGCAGAAACCATGAGAAACAAACAAACAAACAAAAAAAAAACAAAACAAGAGAAAAGAGTCTGCTTCACTCTGTATTCCAACTCCATAGTTATTTCTCTGGATGCGGATAGCATTTTCCCTCATGAGTCCTTTGGAAAAGTTTTAGGTCCTTAAATTGCTGAGAAGAGCTAAGTCTATCAAAATCAGTCCTTGAACAATGTGGCTGTTACTGTGTACAATGCTCTCCTGGTTCTGCTCACTTCACTCAGCATCAGTTCATATAAGTCTTTCCAGGTTTTCCCGAAGTCTGCCTGCTCATCATTTCTTATAGCACAATAGTATTCTATTACATTCATATACCACAGCTTGTTCAGCCATTCCCCCATTGATGGGCATCGCCTAGATTTCCGGTTCTTTGCCACCACAAAAAGCTGTTATAAATATTTTTGTAGATGTGAGACCTTTTCCCATTTTTATAATCTTCTTGGGATACAGCCCTAGAAGTGCTATTGCTGAGTCAAAGGGTATGCCCATTTTTATAGCCCTTTGGGCACAGTTCCAAATTGCTCTCCAGTACGGTTGGATCAGCTCACAGCTCCACCAACAATGAATTAGTGTTTCAACTTTCCCACATCTTCTCCAGCCTTTATCACTTTTCTGTTTTGTTATGTCAGCCAATCTGGCAGGTACGATGCGGTACCTCAGAGTTGTTTTGATTTGCAACAGATACATATTTTAGTGAAGGCATCAGACCCTGCCCTCATGAAGCTCCCTGTGTAGCAGTGGGGAAAGATGCCTGCTTCCCAAGATTGTTGTGAAGACAAAATGAGTAATTTTGTAAAGTGCTTTGTAAACCTTAGAGTGCTATATAAATGCTAGCTATTATTATTGATTGCATAGGTAACCAGGATGGATATGAAGACTATGAATCAGAGTTACAGAACAAAGGACCATGTTGGGTACAAGGCAGTAGGTTGTTAATAGTGAGGGAGATAGGAGAAGGTTTCAAGGAGGAGGTGGTATTTGAGTTTGAGATTTGATTGGGTTCTATGGGATCTAATCTGTCTCACCTCTGGTATTGTCTTCAAAGTGTTTCTCCTATTACTGCCCCGCCAGATGGTCTGACAGAGTGATAGCTTAGGAAGAAAGAGGGATGTTTTTTCTTCTGTATCCTTTCCCTGGGGAAGGTGTCTGGGCTCTGAGTCACTTGCCTGGGGAAAGTGAGTGGGTTCATAGCAAATGTTGCCTATTGTTTTCTCAAGCTGGACTTGTGTTACCTTTTGCTTAGAACCACAAAGTTTGGCAAACAGTAGAAAAGCTTTCTCCCTGATACCAGGGACTCCATATCCTTATGTTTTGGGTGAATTCTTTTATCCCCCAGTGACTAAGTTGGTGTAATTCTTTCTGGATGTGACTTTTTCTCTGTGTAAGAAGTTTAGAAGAAGAAAGTGTCTCCTCCCCGCCTCCTCCAGCCAGAAACAATGTGAGCCTTTTTGGAGATGAAAGACAGCTGGTCGTTGCTGATCCTGAGAAAGGAATAACAAAAATCCTACTGCTTGATTGTATACCTCTTAGTCTGTTTCTGCTGCTGGAGCTTACACATCTTGGTCCTATTTTTAAGATGAGAATCCTTGGATATCAGCATAGGAAAAGACCTTGGAGGTTAACCATTCCAACCCATATCTTAATAGAAATTCCCTTTGGTGCTCTGGACAATGTAATGATAGCACCCCTCTCACTATGACTGCTTATCACCTATCCTACTATACAGAGAGCCAGGGATTAGGTTAGAAATAATGACAAGAAGTAAGGAGAGACACAGCTCTGGGGGTATTGTTCACGGTCAGGGCTGTCTTCTGAATCTATTCACTTTACTCCATGATGGACTACCTAAGGGTGGAAGTAGTCAGAGCTTCTGGTCAGGAACTAGACAGATGAGACTAGGGAAACCCCACATTTACAGGTCACTCTAGATCTCTTGGTTCCTGCTCTCATGCCATGAGTTCCAGGTCTAGGGTTTCTGCTTCTGCTTCTAATGAGTAGGCTTACTGGAAGTATGAAGTTTACACATCCTTTCGAAACTACGTGTACATACCTGTAACCAGAATGGCCTTTGTTTTCTTTGAGTGACTCAATTTATCTCAGTGAGCTTTACTAGGTGCTAAGTCCCAGGCCCAAACCCCGTTAGGTGTTAACATAATCCATGTGAATGTGAACCTCCCAGGGTCCTAAGGGAAGGGCCCAACTCAAGAACCAATCACTAGAGCCTGAGCTCTGGTGATTCAGATGATGTTTGATGTCTTGAAGCCCTATAAGAAGGGAGGACAGAGCCATTTATGCGGGGCTCTGGAGATGGTGTTGATAAGGAGACTTTGGGCAGCTGTAGCTAAGGAGCCCTCCAGCTTGTAAACCCGGATGCTGAAACTTTGTTGAACTCTGGTAACTATGTGTTGGGATTTGAATCAGACAAAGTCTGTTGATGTTCGAAATTTGTTTGCATTTTGTTTTGAAGTTCAGGGTGCTGGATTTTTCCCCTAAACTAGCTGAATGATATTTGAATGCTGAATTAAAAGTAAGCTTGTCAGCCCCTTCACCTTGCTTTCCTTAATTAAGCAGATCAGAAGAACCTGTGCTGTTGGCAGCTTTCTGGGTGCTGGCTGTGGGTGAATCTTATACCCTCACAGAAGCTGCTAGCCAGATTGTTCAAACAATACCTTTGCCTGCTCCTGAAGGAGGCACGGTTCTGGAGGACTGTGGAAATCTTAGAGCTCCTAAATCCAGATTGATCCAATATCTTTGAGAGCTTCTGGGGTTTGGGAGAGCACAGGCTCACAAATACTTAGTAGATGTTTTATTGCTTTTGCTACCCATCATTTTCTCATTATGTTTTGTCTATTAGCCCATCGCTTCTGTCTTAGGTGTGAGCAATGTGTACAGTAGCCATCCATGGGTACTTGCCCCTGTAGGAAGCCAACACCATTAGGCCATGCTGGAAGGCATTGAGTTCAAGGAAAAAAGGTGGGGCTTCACAAGTGAGTGGGTTTCTACGTTCTAATTGGGCACCTCTACAAACACACGCATCTGTTGAAAACAAATCAGCATTGCCCCAGAGATGGAGGTTTTTGACAGCCGTACTCAGTGCGTGCTCAGCACTCCCTCTCCATCCGGGCATGTACAAACTCCCTGAATATGTGACTCCCCAGTGAGTGGCTGTCAATGATACACAGTGGTCAAACAATAATAACTCATGCTAATAATAAACTTTAAAATTTATAAAGCACTTTCCTCTTAGCAGCCCTGAGGTAAGAAGTATGGGTATGATTATCCCTGTGGTACAGATGAGGAAACTGAAACTCGAAAGTGGTGACCTGAGCTGCTCTAGGTCATGTGATTAGCAAGTGCAGAAGCTCTTTTCCCCTGTTGCCTTCCTCCAGGCTCTGCTTGAAGTCCTCTGGAGATGGGGAGCTTATGATCTCTGTATTTAGCCTATTCCACTTTCAGACACCTCTAGAAAGTTAAAGAGTTTTTCAAATATGCCCCTTTCCAACTTTGTATTCAATTCATCCATTCCACTAAATATTTATTAAGTAGCTACTGTGTTCAAAACATTGTTCTTGGCCTTGGGCGTACAAAGGCAAAAACTGGACCATCCCTGCCCGCTAATATTTGTCATCTGCAGGGCCCGATGGTCAAGTGCCCCAGAGGGCCTGTCTAGAGTTGCCTGTGGATGTGTTTTAAGGTGGAAAAAAACCACTTCTTAGCTACATTCCTATTTGGTCTGCATACTCACTAGGCCCTGAGACCCCAAGGTGGGGGGTAAGTAGTCTTGTTTTTACTTTGCAGATGCAGATTTGTCCGTGTACTAGTATAACTACTTTTCCTCATCCTTTTCCTCTTTTTTAAGAGAAGATGAAGTAGGGGAGAATAATTACGAGGTACAGGACATAGTGCTGGGGGAGGAGGAGCAAGAGAGAATTCTCTTATGTTTGCTTCTCTCTTGACCTCTCTTTTTCTTCATTACCTCATTAATTCCTACCAGCTCTAATATTATCTCTTTACTCCAAGATCTATATATCCAGCCCTAATTTCTCTATTAAACTCCATTCCCACATTATTAATGACCTGCTGGACATCTTCCTGTCAAGATGTCCTGATGGCATCTCAAACTAATCACGTCCAAAATGGAACTCATCTTCTCTACTTAATCTACCCCTTCTCCAAACATTTTTATTTTTGTTGAGGGGCACCATTGTCCTTTTAGGGGTCTAGACTTACAATCTCAAAGGAAGTAATCTTTAACTCTTCTTTCTCCCTCCCTCCACATGTTTTCCAAATTAGCTGCCATGCCTTCTTATTCTGCCTCCACAATATATCTTGTATCTGTTTCCTTGATAAGTATCTGAACCAGGATTCAAACCTACACTTTTCCTCACTTTCAACTGGCCTCCTGACTTTACCTCCTTCAACTCATCTGCACATAGCAACTCTGGGACCTTCCTCTCTTCATTGGTGACTCTGTCCCTGACACCACCATTTTAGGAAGGATCTCTACCATGCTTCACTTCTCTTTAACCTTGCCTGCTCATTACCCTTCCTCCCCACCCCCATCCACTTTCCAGCATGCTTATATATATTATCTTCTCCAATTATAATGTGGTGGGGGTATTACCTGAATTGTTTGCTTATATTTGTATTTCTAGAGCTCTCTACTTCATTTTCCATTTCTCCCTTCCTCCCTTCCCCCCTTCCTCCCTTCCTCCCTCCCTCCCTCCCTCTCTCCCTCTCTCCCTCCCTCTCTCCCTCCCTCTCTCGTATAATATTGTCTCCCAAATATGAATTTCCAAAGCAGCGTTTCTTCTGAGCAGTGACTGCCAAATTCTCTTTTTGGGGGGGGGGGCTAGAGGCTGTTAAACCACAGTATCTGGGACCTGGTCTTGAAAAAGATCAAGAGCTCCCTGAGGTCTGGACTCTTCTCAAAGCTGCTAAGTTTCTTTCTCTTCTCTGTAAAGGTTAGCTTCATTTAATCCAGCTAGACAGTATTCGGGGAAAGCTTTAGGTAGGGCATCTGGTGGGAAGCCATGGGTGTAGAAGGCTGTCTGAGGAGGGAGGCATCAGCTAGTTGGAGTCCTAAGGATGTGACACCCGTGTATACGAATGCTTGCTCATCAAAATCTTCTGAATGTAGATGAGGTCGCTTTGGTGCTCTGGGCTACAGACTTTTTCTCTTTTTTGAACACTGCCAGCTACCAACATTGAAAGACAGAATGATATCACAGATGGAACACTGTATTTAGAAGCAGAGTACCTAGATTAGAATCTTAATTCTGAATGGTTTTGAGTAAATCACTTCTCTTTTCGGGAAGCCTCAGTTTCCTCATCTGTATAATGAGTGGATTAGACTAGATGTTTTAGAAATTCCTGTCTACCTCTAATTCTGTGAATTTGTGATTTGAAGAAATGGATGCGAAATATTTGGTTGGCATGTAAATAAATTTTCCTTTCATTCATGTAAGCATTTCCCTTAACCCCTACCCGCTGCCCTATGCCTGCATAGGTTGCTTGGGACAACTTCTGGATAGTAAGAGGGAGCATACAATTGTCGAAGAGAAGAGACAGATGCTGGGCCTCACATGAATCTGAAGGGAAGTCTGAATTTCAATGTGGCCCCTACAGGGAATCACATGCACTGAGGAATCAGTGCCATACGGAGGCAGTGAATCTGACAGAGTTACAAAGGGGAGGAGTAAATCCATGGACCTTGCCCTTTCCAGCGTAGCAGTGTTGAGAGATCAATCAAGGGAACCATGTTCACCAAGGAACAAGACACAGTTATAAGGAAAGAGAAAACCTGAAGATCTTGCCCTTCCTTACACTAGAGACATCAACATAACATGTGCATGCAGGAACGGCATAGACCAATCTTTTTACTAGTTCTGTAAGTCATATAGACTATATAAGTCCTAAGGAAAAACAGGAACTACTTGGGAGGAGGATTGCTTGACAGTCTTCTAAAAGTTGAGGAGTGTTTCTTCTGACAATTGTGGGGCTCAAGTGTAAGCCCATTCTATTTTTTTTCTTATGGTTATTGGTTAATTAAAATCTGTTCTATATTCGATATATTTTTAGCCTGAGTACTTTGGGGAGAGCAAAATGAGCTTTTTTGTGGTAGACTGAAGCAAGACAGGCATTCTCTTCCTTCCTAATTAATTTGCTATCAAACTCTCTGCAGTGACTATCTCAGACTTCCTAAATTTTCTGCAAGCCTCCCATGGTCCAAGTCTGTCCCTATCTTTTCAGCTGAGGACCTCACCTCAAACTTTAATGGAAAAAATTGTGACTATTTCCTTTCCCCCTTCTTTAATTCACATAATTCAGATATTTCCCTTCACTCCAGTCTCAGATGAAGAGGTGGCCCTTCTCTTTCCCCAAGGCCATCCCCTCTACAAGTGTCTCATCCCCCTTAAGTCTCCGGCAAATTACCCCGTATCCTCTTATCTTCAGTCCCTTCATCTGTCTTCTTCCCTCTTGCATACAAACATGCTCATGTCTTTCCCATCCTTAAAAAACCTCTGACCTGATTTTTCTTCCATCTCCATTAGCTAATAATCCATATCTCTTCTCTTCATGGCTCAATTTAAAGAGAAATAGTCAAAGAAAGCACAACCTCAAACGGTTTCTGCCAACAAAGTGTCTCTACTGTGTTAAGAATATATATAGATTCTGGGAAGATGGCAGAGTAGGTCAGAAAATTCCAAGCTCTCAAGGTTTTCCCCCACAAAAGAGTTAAAATAGCACCTTAGGGCGAACAAAGTGTGGGTGGAGACAAAGAAAAATAGGGGCACAACCGGGATCTTCCTCCGACAGTTTGAGAACATCTGAAGAAAAACCCCAGGACCAGGTTTGGTCCCTGCAAGGAGTAAACACCTTCAGGCTAGGTTCCGTTTTAACAACAAGTGGCAAGCCGCTTAAATAACTAGCGGAAAGCCCCAGGGTTAGTTGGTTTGAGAGGCGGGCCCCAGCCACTGGAACTTTTCACCCAGGGATAGAGGAGTCGTGCGTTTGAGCCCAGGAAGATTTTTGGGAACCTCTGCTGACAAGGAATGGCAGACCCAGCTGTGCTCGGAAGAGCAGTGGGGGCGAGAAGGAACCAGCACACGCCCAGTGAGCGCACAAGCAGTGCGGCAGAAAGCCCCTGGTTGTGGGCACTTACAGGAAGTTGGAGGTTTGGCTTTGGTTCCAGGCTGGGGGAGAGAACTGAAGATTTGGGGCAAGAGGCACCATTTCCCGTACCCCAGGGCTGGAGGTATTACAAAAATCAAGTTATTACCACACACGCAAAAAAAAAATGCACAGGCAAAGGAGAAAGAATCCAACCAGAGAGACCTATTATGGGAATAGAGATGATGGGGGTTCATCTTCAGAGGAGGATAGTGAAGTAAAGAAACCCCCAAAGAGCAACATCAAATGGACACTTGCCCAAAAAGAATTTATAGAAGATCTTTAAAAAGACTTTAAAAATCAAATGACAGAGATGGAGGAAAAACAAAAAAAATAATAAAAATAATCCAAGAAAAACAGGAAAATTATGAAAGGAAGGTCAACCAATCAGAAAAGGAGATCCAGAATCTCAAGGAGGAAATTGATGCCTTGAAAATTAGAATTGGGCAAAGTGAAGCCAGTGAAATTATAAGAGATCAAGAAATAATTAAAACATGAATAATGAAAAAATAGAGGAGAAAGTGAAATATCTTATAAGAAAAACAGCAGATTTGGAGAATAGATCAAGAAGAGAAAATATAAAAATAATCAGAGTAACTGAAAGTTATGATCAAAAAAGCATCTTGATACAATAATACAAGAAATAATTAAAGAAAATTGTGCTGAAGCATGAGAACCAGGCAGGGAAGTAGAAATAGAGAAAATCCATAGCACACCACTTAAGAGATCCTATGAGGAAAACTCATAGGAATATCATAGTCGAATTCGGAACCCCCCCGGCTCAAGGATAAAATATTAAAAGCATCAAGATTAAAACAATTCAAATATGATAGTGCCACAATTAGAATTACACAAGACCTAGCAGAGACATTAAAGGACCGCAGGTCTTGGAACACTATGTCGAAGAGCCAAAGACCTGGGGTTTCGGCTGAAAATATCATACCCTTCAAATTTCAGTATTATCTTGAATGAAAAAATAGACATTTGACAAACTCTTAGACTTTCAAGACTTTGTTAAAAAGAATCCCCAACTTAATAGAAGATTCGACATATAAGAACCAAGAGAAACATAAGGTACATACCAAAGACTGACTATAAGGGATTCATAAGAACAGACTGCTTACCTTTTATATAACATAAAATGTAGAATGTATGTCTAACATTCTTATTAATAATTGTCAAGCTCATAAGAAAGAGGGGGATAAACCTGACTATGATATGAATTTAAAAAGTAAAACCACTTAGAAACAGCTAAAAACAGTAACTATTTTATACAAAAGAGGTGCAAGAAGAAGAAAGGATACAGAGGATTTAGATGGGGGAGGAGGGCTGGTAGTTCTGGTAACCTACTTTCATCAGGAAAGGGTTTAAGAGGGAACAATACATATATATTTAGAAGAGTATAAAAGTCTTCTAAATTTAGAAGAAATAAAATGGTAGGGGTATAGTGAGGGGGGAGAGGATAAGGGAGAGATTTTTAGAGGGGAGAATGAGGGAATAGATAAAGGGAGTTCAGATCAATGGGAATGGGAGGATAGGGAAGGGATCCTTACAGGGGGAAAAGCAAGTAAATAGGAGGGCAGGGTGGTTGGTGGAGGAAGGGGGGTAGGCAAGTAATAGGAAGATGATGTAGCGGGTAGAAGTAAAGTAGAGGAGGCAGGAGGGATAGGAAACAAAAGATATATGCAAATATTAAAAAAAGAGCAGGAGTAGAGTATGTTTGGGAAAGATATGTCTATATACACATGTATATATGTACAAGTGTATGTATATATCTGTATGTGTATGTATATATCAAGAAACATATCTAAATTATGTTGTAGCCTTCAGGGGCGGGGAGGGAGAAAAAGAACCAAGTTAAAAAGTGCACAACAGAGAACAAAAGAAAACACAAGGAAGCAAAGAAAAGATGGACAATTCTCAACACAAGATGTATTATTTATCAGACAGGCTTTCTTGAAATGAAAATTTATTGTTACATATTTTGAATCCTCTCCTATGTTCTGCTATGCACATGGCATGCTTTTTTTCTTTCTTACTTTATATTTAAGTTTCGATATTTAAGTTTATGATATGCTTTTGTTTCTTTTCTCTATTTTGTATTTGTGTTCTGGTAAAATAAAATAAAAAACAAAAAAAGAATATATAAGGTTCCTTAATAGACACACACACACAAATAAAGTACAGTGATTAATATTGCATGAGACATGAAACAGGGATGCATATGGTCACCAAAGGTGTTTATCATCATCACAGAGGAGGTTCTGTTTAGAGTCTAGATGGAAGAGGAATTCTCTTTTGATGGCAAGGCCTTACAGATGACACTAACTTGCAGATACACTGCGCTGATTGCACCAAGCTCCAAAATACTGTAGGGCTTCTTCACTGAGACAAATGACTACTCAAAACAGATCATAACAATACATGCTAGAATTAATAAAAACAGATGAAGAAAGTATTTTTCTCAGATTATGATGATCGTGATGGGTAGGCCATTCATTGTTCATCAATATAAAGGATGTCCCAAAAGTCATAGCTCAGTTTTAACCTTTAAATTCTACTGAGACTTTTGGGACATCCTGTGTATTCCTTAGGTGGGCAGGGCAGATGGATAATGAGCTGGCCTCAGAACTGAATAGGAGGAAGAGAATAAGTTGCATTCAGGGAACTCTTCAGATCCCAAGCTGCTCTCTGACACAAAATCCTATCTTTTTAAACATCACTATCCTTCCAATAATAGCATATAGCTGTGAATCATGTAGCACAATGGATTCTGAAGAATCAAAACTGTAGGTGACCCAGAGGGTAGTGAAGAGATGTATGGTGGGTGTAAGTAGGATGCAGCACATTACCAAAGATAACTTGTGTGCAAGAAGCGGAGTAAAAGATGTCCTTGAAGAAATATGGGCTTGATGGTAGGCTAGCAAGACTGAGGTATGATCTGAATGCTGCAGTGATATTCACAAATACTAAGAAACAGGAATATCTGTACCACATTGGGTGCTACATAAATCTTCTATGCAGGATTTATGGAAATACATGGAAGGGTATATTGGTGGAAGGAATACCCATGTTGATGAGACCACATATCCATAGTCAGATTGATGATCTATAATTTATGTTCTTACATGCTTCTTTGGGTACATCAATGACTGCGCATTTATAGACAGACCTAAAGAAAGGAATTTTAATCTGGAGCAAATCTGGTGTCCTTTTCTCTTGACTATGTAGATGGACCCCAAAAAGATGACAAAAGACTCAGGGAAGATTCATCGTTAAGGTGGATTCAATGGACATGCCTTTCCACTACGATCTTTGCCCCCCAAAAGTTTACTAATTAGGAGACAAGTTTAGTAACTTCTCCAGGATCGTCTATTTTTCTAGCAGTGGAGAAAGTGGATTTTCAGCTTCCACCCAGCAGGAATCTCCTCATTTACATGCATCAGAAACAATTTCTCTGAATTTAATTAATCACAGTTTACATGTTAATAACCCTTGAAATATTTTTTATGGGTAAATAATGGATATTCCCTGCTGTGGGGGGAATCCTTTGGTTCCAACATTCAATTATTTTATAATTTATTTTCTGTCAAATGATCAGGGAGTGAAACCTACAGATGTGAATGGGAAAAGAAAGGAAATAGCAGCTACTTATTGACTATACCAGAAGGGGAATGGGTTTATTCAGTACTGTTGGGCCTACTGGTTGAGCTGCCTGTAGGATCATTCCTACTTGATATGGGCCACCTGCTGTCGCAACTGGCTGGCACTGAGCCAGGATGCTACAGGGATCATATTTCCAGATTTGGGAATTCACTCAGGGGTTCTGCCAGTTGGGATCTACCAATTCTGAGCAGGAAAGAGGAATGAACCAAAACCCTGGTTCCTTTCCAGAATACTATTTCTTACAGTGTCTTGAGGTAAGAGGGAACATAGGATACTGGGTCTTAGAGCTCAAAGGGACCTTAGAAATCCTCTTACAGATGAGGAAACCAAGACCCACAGAAATCAAGCAACTTGCTTGATTACACTAATAGTGAGTCACACCAATCACATACGTAGTAAGGTGTAATTGGAACCCAGGTCCCCTAATTATAAAACCCCATGCTGCTTCTCTGTGATTGAGTTATTTAGTTGTATCCAGGAGCAGGGCCTCTGAAGGGATTCACCATTCAGGGCAGTAGGGAGTTCATTAAGGTGCTGGCTCAGGTATCTTGTGATGCCATAACATGGGACAGGGCATGGGAGAAGCTGGGGCTGACATATAGTAAAGCTAACACTTCTATATTCTATTAAGGTTACAAAGCATTTTTCCATGCATTCTCTCATTTGATCCTCACCACAACCCTATGAAGTAGGTGTAATTATCTCCAACTTACCGATAAGGAAGCTGAGACTTATAGCTAATAAGAAATGGGATCTATCAACTTCAAGTCCAACCACTTTCTGAAGCCTTAGAGTGGTCAGATATGGGCCCATCAGAACAGAAGCACAGGAGCATTAGCACCCATTGAATGGTTACATGGGTCAGAAAGCAGAGCAAGTACTGGTTCCAAGAGTGGAGGTGAAAACCAGAGTCATGTGCTTAAATAATAGAGAAATAAGAGAGGAAATAAAACAAGTCAAGGAAAAGGGTCCTGAGCCATATCAGAACTATAAAGAAATTTGCCAATCTCAAGTAATTGGGAGCATCTGTGGACTTTTAAGCCCCAGCACTGCAGAGCTAGCCCTGACTCTCTGATCTCTCTGATGGGGGTGATACTCCCTCTCCTAATTCTTCCGAATGTGAAGCAGCTGCATTAAGAATGGCATTGATTGAGCAGTAACTTGGATCATTCCCCTAAATCCATGAGGAACAGATTCCAGCTGCATTCTCTCTTCTGCTACCACCAGGTCAGCTGTCTACTCTCCTCTTAGACTCAAACCAGAAATGAGAGCTGTGCTTGGTTCTGATTGCCAGAAAGAATTCTCTAGCCATTAAAGGAAAGTGTTTTTTTTAAAACTCAACCCAAATATAAAAATATGAACATACAGTGGATTATAGAAATACTTAGTTAAGAGTCTCAAGGTCATAGTGACATGAAAGCAGTGGAGTGTGGAGGGGGCACAGCTAACATGCCATTGCTAATAGAAAAACAGTCTCTAGTGGAGAGACAGATTGTCATCTCACTGTTGCCTACTGCTTCCCTTTGCAGTGTGTGCTCCCTGACTCTTCTCTAACTCCTGGCCAAAAAAAAAAAAAAAAACCAAAAACCCAAACTATCACTTCCCTAAATCTTTCTTCAAAAGAGTGGCTACATTAGTGTAACTCTATACATGCTTCTAGAGTGACTGAGACATCATCATATCCTTTTCCCATGCCAGGGAAACCTTTATTTGATTGCAATTCTCCATACTATATAGCACTAAATACATGTGGTTTCCACTGTCTATCAGAAGGAGAAGAGCAATTTTCCCACAGGGTTCCAAGAGAGAATAGCTCCAGCAAAACTTGACACTGAATGGCTAATCCCCTTTTAAATTTAAATTAAAATTATTTTATAATTCTGAACTTGACAAACAACAACAAACACTAGCATTTCCCCATACACAGAAGACCAAAAAAAGAGAATTATTCATGAAACCACACATCTATTGTATACAGCTTAAATTTTTAAAGGTAATATAATAAATTCAACAAAATCATTTCAAAGCTGTCCTGCTTGTCTGTATCTTCTTCTGAATCTCCTTTTGTTCCCCTCTGTGCATTTAAAATTATTTTTTACAAATATTTTTGGGATACGTTTTGTTTTTATATTATCTGTGTTTCCAACTGTATCCCTCCCCCTACTCTTTCTCAGAGAAGCAAGACTTACAAAGAAGGATAAAAAAGGAAGAAAGGGAAAAGTCCCGCAAAGTAACCAATAATTTAAAAAATTTTGACATTATGTGCAGTGTCCTATGCCCATGGTCTTCCACCTTTTCAGAGAAGTAGGGAGAGGTCAAGACTAAATTTCAGTTGGTTCTCAGGTCTCTACCCTCACCTGGACCTATACCATATGTTAGCATAGGAAACATCTTCTTTAGCTAGAGGTGAACACTTATGGGAGTCATAGGGAATGTCCATGATGGAGACAAAGAAGGAAAAGATGATAGGAGAAGGAGAGAGTGAGGCCGGAGGTTACAATTGAACTGATTCTTTGTCATTATCTCTCTCTCTCTCTCTCTCTCTCTCTCTCTCTCTCTTTCTGTGTGTGTGTGTGTGTGTGTGTGTGTGTGTGTGTGTGTGTGTGTAACTTCCTCTGGAACTGAAAGGATGTCTAGTTTGGCTTTGATCATGATGATACTAATAATACCAATAATGATAACCCATCCCTGGGTTTGGCATGTTCAGTGGTAACCCCATTTTGCCCACCTATATAAGGCTGGAGACTTTTGGTGATGATAAGAAGAAATAAATGGGATTCTTCTCACTGATGTAGATCAGAGGTCAAAGACAGTTAGGAACTGCTATCCTAGGTGATAACAATATTATCTAGGGCATGCAGGTGGCAGAATGAATAGAGTGCCAGGCCTGGAGTCAGAAAGGCTTGTCTTCCTGAGTTCAAATCTCTCCTCAGACACTTATTAGCTATATGACCCTGGGAAAGTCACTTAACCCTGTTTGTTCCTTTTACTTGCATTTTCAGAGGATCAAACTTTTCTTCCAAAGGTGACCACTCTGAGCTATCAGCAATTTGGCAGACCTACAAGAGGAGGTGTTAGCTAAAGCAATCTAATCTTCACATGTTTGTCACTTCCTCCATGATTACTTTTCCTCTTATACTTTCTCTTCTTCCTCCTTCCCTTCTGTTTTTCTTCTTCCTCACAGTCTATACTCACCATCTCTACTTCCTCAATAGCAATTCATTCTTCAAATCCTTGCTATCTTGCTTTCCACCCCACTACTCTCCTGACACTGATTTGCACAAAGACCAATGACCTCTTAATTCCAATGGTATTTTCTTTGTCCTCATCCTCCTTGACCTTTCTGTTCTGTTTGACAGTATTGACCATCCCTTACTTCTTGATCTCTACTTATATTTTAGATCTCATCAAACTGCTCTTTATTGGTTCTCCTTCCATCTGTTTGAGCCTTCCCTGGTTCATCATCCTCACTAAGCCTGGGCATCACCCAAGGTTCTGTCCTCGGGACCTATTCTTGTGCTAGACTCCCTCACTTAGTGAAGTGGTGCAATCTATAGAGTGCTGCACTTGGAGTTAGAATGACCTAAGTTCAGATCTTGCCTCAGACTCTTCTTAGCTGTGAGACCCTGGGAAAGGCATTTAACTTCTTTTTCCCTCAGTTTCCTTTTCTGTAAACTGGGGATAATAATGTCAACTATGTCACGGGGTTGTTGTGAAAATAAAATGAGACAACGTATGTAAAGTGCTTTTCAAACATTAAATTGCTATGTGAATGCCAGTTATTATTAAGATGGATACAATTGTCCTCTCTGCAGCTGACCACAAAATCTATAGACAGAGCTTTAATATTTCCCCTGAGCTCCAGGTCTGCTTTTTCAACTGCCTGCTGAAGGTCTTCACATGTTGTCCCCTAGGTACCTCCTACTCAACCTGTCAAAAACTGAGCTCACTATATTCCTCCCAGCCTAAACACACTCCTCCTTTAAAGTTTATTATTTCTACTGATGGCAACACCTTAATGTTGCACTCATTCAGGCTAGATATCTCAGAGTAATCTAACTCTTTCCTACTTTTTACATCCTTCCCATCAGTCAGTTGCCAGGTCTTCCTTATACATTGACAATATTGTTTTTGGTATCTGTCCTTTCCTATCTACTCAAAGTGCCACCACCCTGGTCCATGCTCTCATCCCATCTCTAATGGATTATTCTAAAAGCCTCTTAAGTGGTCTTCCTGCTTTCACCCACTCCCTTCTCCAGGCCATTCTTCATGTGCTTTCAAAATAATTTTCTTAATACACAAGTCTTGACCATATCTTTTCCAAGCTCAAAAACTTTTATTGGTACTTTATTGCTCAAAGGAGAAAATACAAACACCTTAGCCTGACATTTAAGGACCCTTTCAACCTGAGAAAAACAGTAACAATGATGATGATAATTTTTATTACTGTTTGGCTTCAACCCACCCTTCTGGCTTTATTTCATGTTGCTTCCCTGTAACCTACTCTATGTTCCAGCTGAACTGTATCACTAACTGTATTTCCTAGTCTTGTCCTGTTCTTTTCACCTCCAGGCATTTGTAGAGATCATTCTTCCCTGCTAATGGTGGTTTGTTAAAATCCTTCAAGGCATGACTTGGCTGTCACCTTCCCCACTAAGTCTTCCTAATTAACCCTAAGATGTTTTGTCCTCTTTCATTTCTCCTTAGACTATTTTGCCTAGAATTTATCTTTTGCTACAATCCCACTCATTTGTGTATGTTGATATCTCCACCCCAGTAGGTTATATACTCTTTCAGATTTGTATCCTCTGTGCCTAGGATACAACTTAATAAATGTTTCTTGAATTGAATTCTATGCCTTCTTTTCTGATTTTCCTCCTTTTTCTCTAATATTTTCCTTTTCCTCCATCTTTTCCTTCTCCTTCTTTCCTCCATCTTCTCCTCTTTGGCTCTCCTTATTCTTTTGCACCTTCTCCCCCCTTTCTGACCCAACCACTTTGCTAAGTGCCCATATGTAGACTCAAGAAGTTTGCTTGAAGTCAATTCTGGCTTTGGAGAAACTTCCCAATTATTTGGAAGCCCCAGTTGCTCCAGCTGGAAATTCTGAGGAAGAGTATAGGATCACCTTCTTATTGGTTTCCATGGCACTTGAGACCAAGATAAATAGCTTATGCAGAGATTGATTTTCCCTATGAACAACTGGGGTTGGTGGGGGTTGGTGGAGGTTGCACTCAATGGATAAATGATTACCTAAAAGAGACTTCATCAGTGCCTTCTTTGAGTAGTTAGATCTCTCTCCTCCTGGGTATCTTTGAGGGCCCTACTTGTTCTAATCCTAGCCAGAAGCCTTCTCTTATCAGACACTCTCATATATGGAACTGGATTAATAACCTGTGATTCAGGTACAAGTGGATTGGCATCAGAGAAACATTCCTTAGGAAGAGAGAGAGGCAGGGAGGAGAGGGAGGGAGGGAGTGAGTGAGCAAGAACGCACTCTTTCCCAGGGGCTCTCTTTACCTTCTCTCTCTCCTCTTCACTGGAAAGAGAATCCTCCACCACCCTCCCCTCCCCGTCTGCCCCATGATGTGCCACTGCATGTACCACGGCTGCCTTTGGGAAATTGTGCCAATGTCAGTCAGCCTGTAATTATTGTAAATGCCTGGAGAGAATGGTATTGTTCCCAATTTATGTTTTTGCTTCCTCCCCTGTCTTCTGTGTTTTCCCTTTTATTTAATGCTGTGTTCAATGTTGTAATTACTTTTTTAATCTGTAACGTCTGTGTCTGGAGTGCGTGGCTCCCCACCGCCTCCAGGGCTCGCACTGTAAAC
Organism: Trichosurus vulpecula; assembly: GCF_011100635.1. Taxonomy (NCBI): domain Eukaryota; kingdom Metazoa; phylum Chordata; class Mammalia; order Diprotodontia; family Phalangeridae; genus Trichosurus; species Trichosurus vulpecula. The sequence goes on from NC_050581.1 coordinate 80,014,505, forward strand.
AAGTCCTGGCATCTCCGATGTGAGGCTCGAGCTGAAATATCGCCCTAAATAAATAAAAGGCAAATTAGATATTGGAAAATAACTTTAAATTACATTTGAATTCTTGGGGAATTACATCTTACATCTGCATTAGGAGCAAATGAGTTCATCATGAATAATATTGCTGGAGTGAAATCCAGAGGAAGAAATAAATATTTCCCAGCAGCTTTGAACAGTCGAATAAGAGAAGATACTTCCCCAGTAAATAAGAAGTAAATGTAGCAGTCTCCCTGAGAGGCTCCAGATCCAGAGAAAAAGGAGTAAATATGAACAAACTTGAGATAAACCCAACTAGCCCCACCAGGGAGCTGGAGACTCCCAGAAGGGAACAATTCATTAGACTCAGTTTCTGGCGGAGCTTCCTTGCTTACTTCTTCTGAGTCCCCAGGCTGTTCTTATTAGTCTGTCCATGGACTTTTTGGAAGAAGGATACCTAGGGAGGGGCAGCAAGGAGGGAGAAAAAAATCCTGGTTCTGAAGGAGATGTAGCATGAGGTAATGAAAAATCGACTGAACTCTGTGTTAGAAGAGCTGGGTTGGAGTCTTAATTCTGCCATTAGCAAAAGATTTACTTCCCCTCTCTGGATCCTAATTTCCCAAGGGCATTGAACTAGATGGTCTCTACCATCATTCAATTGATATTTGATATTCTAAGGCCCCTCCAAGCTCTGAGATGCTGACGGGATTTTATGTTTCTAGGAGGTTGCCCTTTCTGCCTGTTAGGACCAGGGACAGCTTCCATTAACTCACCCAGTGCTGAAGACTGTGAATCCTATGAAAGCTGGAGGGCAAAGGTCCAGTCTATAACCCTGGTCCTCCTGAAGTTTGGCCAATCCAGTCCCCAAGGCCTCTGCCATCCTAAATGTGAAGCAGGAGGGATGCTGGTGAGTAGATAGACAGATGGACAAAGCTGGGACATTCAACTTTCTTGCGGAGGTCAGAAAAGGCCCTAGAGACTTGAAAGAACAGCCTGGCAGGATGCCTCTTAGACAGCTGAACTGATTTATGCCTGTGTTGCTATTATTTTTCCCCCAACAAAGAAGCAAAAAAGAGAAAAATATCTTCAAGGACAACAAAGAGAAGCAGGATCAAAAATCTGAAAGGAAAGACCAGAGGAAAAGCCCATAGGTCTTATGAAGGGGTGAGAAATAAATGGTCCAAATGGAATCCAGGGAGCAGTGTCACCAGAGTCATATTCAGGCTGCCTTGCTGGTGAATGGGGGTGGAGTGGTGAGAGGAGAGGGCAACCTCATAGCATGTCAGGCACAAAATGCTTAAATTGGACTGTTCTCCAGTTCCTTTATTGTTATCTAGAGAAGTAGCTCTCCTGTCTCACACAAACTCTGTCAGCTTTGAGGCATGGGACTAGAACTTCCCCATGCAGAATGGTCCATGAAGTAAAGCCTGTTGGTGGCATTACATTTAGTTCTAGCAGTATTACCGAGAGTCACCAGTCCACTCCAAGATGCTACAAGCCAGGGCCAAGCCCCAGAGATGGTACTTGTCCCACATAGGTGGCATCAAAAGGGGCTTGTTAACTCATAGTACATAGCAGCTTAAAGAAACCTTAGAATATAGAGCATTAGCACCAGAAGGGAGCTTACCACATATAGCATAGAATAGTACAGGTGAAAAGGATCTTAGAATGTCAAAGCCGAAGAGACATTAGGATGTAGTACATAGGAAGTCAGAGCTAGAAGGAATTTTAGAAAGTTGGACATAGAGTACTACTGCTGAAGGGGACATTAGCATATATAACATAGATTATCAGAGCTATATGGGGTTTGAGAGCACAGAGCTAGATTGGCATTATAATAGAGAACACAGAATATTAGAGCTGGGAGTGAGCTTCAAAGACAATCCAGTCCAATTCTCTCATTTTATAAGTATGACATTTGAGGCCTCATGAGATTCTAAGGAGAATAAATCCACTGACACTATGACATGATAAGAGTGATGTGGACAGTTGGGGGTCAGTAAGGAGGCAGATATTGCTTTGCTGAGCTCAATCTTCATTTGCTTTGGGAGAAGGGCCTTCAGGGAGCACTCCTGGCCATAGGTGAGAGAACCCCTGAGTTAATATAGTCTTAGATTCTTCTCTGGAAGTTATGCTTCAACCTATATATCAATCCATTAATCAATAGATATTTATAAAGGTGTGTTATGGGATCATCTCATGGGGGGCTATAAAACAGTACAAACCTTGAGAAGCAGCATAATATAGTGGATAGTGTAAGACTTGCACTCAATGGACCTGGGCTTAAATCTAGACATATTTATGAGCTTGGGAAAGTCATTCCACTTCTTCTGAAACTCAGTTTCCTCGTATGTAAAAGGAGGATAATACTATTTGCATTTTCTACATTATAATTTTGTAAGGAAATTGAACTATAAGCCTTAAAGCATCACAGACATGTGAGTCACTCTTATGGATTCTACCTTTAAAAATCCTGTGGTTACTTGGGAGAGGCACAGTTTGTACCTACAAAAAAAGATACAGCAATGTGAATACAGGAACACCTTGTGCAGTTCTTTGGGTATAGTCCTTGTAGTAGTTGGACATGACCAATGTAGGAGTTTGGGGTATTCATATATGTTACAAATGACTACATATGTTTAAATGACAATGCATATTTATTAGAAGAATTTTGTTTTCAAAATTTTTTTTTGTAGTATGTACATGGTAGTGGTGGAAAGTAGAAAGGAGAGAAAATAAATACTTGTTAATTGGAAAAAAAAGATTTCACCACCACCACCACCAGCAGCAGCACCCAAAACCAACCAAACCATAAAGGTTACCTCACTCAACACTGTTTCAAAATGATATCACTAATACATAACACATCTCCCTTTCCCCTTGTAAAATCATGAAACCATGTTGAAATGTCACTTGGCTGATTACTCATTTATAACATTAATTACATTGCTACTGTAGAAATAATTATACCTGTTAACATCGTTTTCTCTAGTGTCATGATTTCACAGGGCCAACAGTATTTTGGATATGGGTGTGCCCAGGTGTACTATATGTCCAATGAGCAATGCAATTAATACAGTGATACAAAAAATAGCAGATACGGAAAAGAAGGACCTGTCACCCAGCCTGGGGCTTCTGCTTGTTTGGATCTAGGTTGGGAATGGAGTAGAGAAGGGGAAGAAAGGTGATTTTCTTTCTTTTTCTATAGGGAAAGCTATAAAGGGAGCTAGATAGCATAAAAGCCACAGTGCTGGGCTAGAAGTCAGGAATACCAGACTTCTCAGCTGTGTGACTCTGGACTGGCACCTTAACCTCTTTTGGCCTCAGTTTCCTTACCTGAAAAATGGAGGTAATAACAACACCTATCCCACAGGGCTGTAGTGAGGAACAAATGAGGGAAAATGTATGAAGGGGTTTGCCAATTTTAAAGTGCTAGATAATTTTAATTATTTTTGTAGAAGAGGAGACTTAGTATGTGGCAGGTTGGAAGAAGACAGGTAACAAGCATGCCATTACTCAGAGTCTCATTGAATGTTAGCCCTGAAAAGGCCGTAGAATATAGAATATCGGAAATGGAAGGAAATTTAGAGGGAGGAAGTCATCAGTCTAGTCCTCTTATTCTGTAGATGAGAAACTTGAAACCCAGGGAGGGGAATTATTTTGTCCAAGATTGCTCGGCAAGGTAGTAGCAGAAGGGGAAAATATGGTTCATCCACAGTTTAAGACTTGGCATCGGGAAGCTATCTTCCTGTCTCAGTGGAAGATCCTCTCTTTACTTCAAAGCAATTCAGAGCAAGAGAGTCCTTGACTCCTTCCTTTTGAGTTTCATGGTGTACCTCTAGATCCATGCTTGTCTGTTTCTGTGTTTCACTTAATTTGTTTAAAGGGATTTTGTTTGTCTTTGATTTCTACCCAAAAATTAATGAGATTGTACTGTGAACAATTAATGCTTCCTTGGAGATAACCTGTAGGCACATGTTTGCCAAATTTGCTTTGGGCACAATGTCAGGAAATAGAATACCCCCTTCCCTTTCCCTTTCCCCTCCTTTATAACACCACCACCCTTGGCCCTCCACCAATATATGTACACATGGAAGGGGAAACATTACCTGTACTATTCTGGCTTCATGGGACTATAGGAAAAGATGGTCTATGGCAGGAGTCCTTGGAACTTCCTAAGACAACTGGCCTATATCTGTTGGTTTCCTTGTAGGTGATATTTTCATGCATGGTCTTTCCCCCCATCTCTGCCCCCATCATTGCTGCAACACCCTTCTCCTTGCCCATCATATTTTGTCCCTAGTTTGCCAAGCACTATCTTTCCCCTCCTTCTGAGAGCTTCTAAACTTACCTTCTCTGTAAAGCCTTTACCATTGAGTGGAGGGTGATTCCCTGACCCCCTAACTCTGCCCACTGCCAATAATAAGCATAATGAAGGCTCATTATGGTTTATTGGTTTATAGTTTACAAGACAGTTTCCCCACAAAAGCTCAGTGAGGTAGGTAGTCTAAGTGTTATCATTCCCATTTTATTTTAGGAAACTGAGGCTGAGAAAGGTAATATAATTTGCCCAAGGTCCAATACCTATTAAGTGTCTAAACTGATACCGTTGGATTCAAGGACAGCTAGAGCTATAGAGGACTTTAGTGGACCCCTAGTGCATCCTCCTTCCCAGTGAGTGAATGCTGCCTATAACAACCTTGACAGGTACCCATCCAGTCTGCTTGAACATTTCAACCTTATGTCTTTGGACAGTTCTAGTCACACATTTTCCCCTCATGTCAAACAGGGCATTGGAGAAAGCCCTGGATTCAAGGTCAGCAGGCATGGGCTTGACCTTCATTCTTTTACTTACCACATGAATGATGTCATAGATCCCATTTTCTCTTTCTGGACATCAGTTTTTTTGACCAATAAAATGAGGATTTTGGACTAGATCAGCGGTGTCCCATGGGCCACACATGGCTTACAATACTCCTAAGTGTGCCTTGCGCCAGATTAAGATATAATTGGGAAATATTTAACAAAATAAATAAAAATACAATAAAACATAGATAATATTAAAATTGAAAGCTAAGTCAATATCTGCCCCACAGGGATCCTTATGTATGGTTTAATGGCCCCCATTTCTACCTGAGTTTGACCCCACTTGACTAGATGTTTTCCAAGGCCCCTTCCAAACCTAATAGTCTATGAGTCCAAATCAATTTCTTTGTATCTTTCCCCACTGGAACTCCACCAAATTAATCTAATTTCAGGTCTTCTGATGCCAAGGGTAGTGTATTTTCTGCACTATGATGTTCATATGCCTCAGTCCAGTGATTCTTCAGCAGGTCATTGTCATCAGCTTGGAAGCACTTGATGAAACCACTGATGTTTATATAGTTCTTTAATATTCATAAAATACATTGCACGTATTATCCCCATAGAGCTTCACAACAATCCCAAAAGGTAGATAATAGAGGCATTAAATCCCATTTTACAGACCAGGCAGCCGAGGCCTAAGGAGGTTAAGAAACTTGCCCATGATCACACAGGTGGTGAGTACTTAGTACAATGTCCTACACATAGTAGTATCCTAATGAATGTCTGTTGAATTGGATTATATTGGAAGTGTCAGTGGCAGAATTTGAACCCTGGTCTTCCTATCTCTAAGGTCAGTATTCTAACTTCAAATGCCTTCGCTCACTCAACAAATATTCACAAGCACCTTGCTGGTCCATGTTCTGGGCATTGGGATACAAAGAAATAAAAGGCACATTTCCTGCCATTTAGAAACAAATGTGTATGTGAAAAAATAGCTGTGACACTTGTACAAAGGTGAAAAAAAGGAGAAAACCTCACTTTTGCACACTGGCCCTCACTTTTCTGTAAAATGTGGGGATTGGATGAGATGATCTCGAATGTCCTTTCCAGACCAAAGATCCTTTCCTTAAAGATTAAATAGTAATGACAGATGACATATGATAAATGCCAAGTGAAGGGTCCAGTGCAGAGAGTGAGTGCTATTAAGAACGCAGAAGAGGATCTATTCAGTGATGGCTGCAGGAACTACCAGTGAAAACTTCACAAAGCAGCTGGGACTTAGGCTAGGCCTTAAACATTGTGGGAATTCAATTAAGTGAGAGGAAGGAAGGACACCAGGGAGGAGGAACAGCGAGAGCTAAAGTGCAAAGGCGGGAATGACTACGATAAGGTTGAGAGATAGTAAGGGCAGCGAGGTAGTGCAGTAGACAGAGTGCTGGGCCTGGAGACAGGAAGATGAGTCTTCCTGAGTTCAAATCCAGCCTCAGACACTTACTAGCTGTGTGGCCCTGGCAAGTCACTGAACCCTGTTTGCCTCAGTTTCCTCATCTGTAACATGAGCTGGAGAAGAAAATGGCAAACCATTCCAGTATCTTTGCCAAGAAAACCCCAAATAGGGTCATGAAGAGCAGTACACAAGTGGAATTACTTAACAAAGTAACAACAATGGAGACCAACCCACATGGGGTCTAGAGTGCATGAAAGGGAAACGCAGGAGATAAAGCTTGAAAAATAGGAGACAGATTGAGGCAGGCCTTGAACACTAGTCTAAGGAATGTAGACTTCGTCCTGTATACAATGGGGAGATTTTTCAAGATTTTGAGCAGGGTGGTGGTTTTGTAGTTAAGCACTTGCATTTATATATTTAAAGTTTCTGCACATTGAGGTTTACAAAGGACTTTGCTCCTCATTACTCTAATGTGAGTAGCTCAGAGAGGTTAACTTTCTTTCCCAAAGTCACACACCTAGTGAGTGTCAGAGCTAGTATTGGAATCCAGATCTCCTGACTCCTGTATCCCACACTCTTTGCATTAACCCATGCCATCTTCCTACAAAGTGGTATTTTAGGAAGATAATTACATTAGCATTTGTAGGAGATATTGGCGGGGGGGAAACTGGAGGCAGGGAGGTGAGTTAGGAGGCTAATAGTCCAGGTGAGAGGCTATGAGGGCCTGAACAAAAGTGGCAGAATTAGGAGTGGAAGGGGAAGGATGGCTGAGAGCGATATTATGAAGGATGACTAACCCGACTTGGCGATAAGGTGTAGGTGAAGGACAGGAGGTGTTAAAGGTGATTTTTAGCCGGTAAGCTGGGGAGAAGGATGATGGTATCAGAAGTGGTGGATTCAGGAAAACAAATTGATTTCTAAAGGGAAGATGGTAAGAATGGCTTCATCTTTAGACATCAGATCATTGGGTTTAGAGCTAGAAGGAACCTCAAAGCTCAGCTAATCCAACTCCTTTATTTTATAGCTGAGGGAGCTGAGACTGAGAGAAAGTAATCAATCAATCACCAAGACTTTATGAAGTATCTCTTAGGTGCCTGGTATTGTGCTTGGTGTTGGGGATACAAAATAGAAAACAGCACCTGCCCTTGAGGAGCTTATATTTTATTGGGTGAGAAAACACATACATATCTAGATACAAAAAAACCCCAAATTAAATACAAGGATTTTATTTTATTTTATCTTTATGGTGGTGGGAAAAAGCATTAACAGTTGTGAATGGGTCTTATGTAAAAGATAACACCCGAACTGAACCCTGAAGAAATCTAGGAATTCTAAGATGTACAGGGGAAAGGTGAATGCATTCCAGTTTGGGGGAGACAGCCCATGCATGGAAAAGCATGGAGATAGAAGGAGTGTCATGTATAAGGAGTAGCAAGATGGCTGTTTTGGCTGGATTGTAGAATGTGTGAAGGAGAATAACATATAATGAATATGATTAAATTTTTAAGGGCTTTGAATGCCCAAAATAGCATTTTGTTTTTAATCACAGAGGTAATAGGAAGCCGCTGGAGTTTATTGAGTGGGAGAGTGACATAGTCAGATCTGTGCTTTGGGAAAACCTCTTCAGTGGCTGAATGGAGGATGGATTGGAGTGGGGAGACACTTGAGGCAGACAGACCCACCAGCAGACTACTGCAGTAATCTAAGTGTGAGATGATGAGGGTTTGCTCCAGAGTGGTGGCAGTGTCAGAGGGAAGAAGGAGGGTGTCTTCCCCATCAGTCACATGGAAGGATTGGATTAGATGACTTCTAAGGTCTTTTCCATCACTGAAGTTCCATGAATTAATGGCTGTGTGTCAAGCTTCCCTTCACTGTGAATCTTTTCCTCTCTCACTCCTTTCATCTTCTAGCAATCACTGAGACCTGGCTCCCTCCTCATAACACAGCCACCCTGGCCATCTTTCCAGTGCTGGCTATGGTAACAGGGAAGTTAAGAGCTGGGAGGGATTTAGAGAAAAGATAATAAGTTCAATTTGGGACATGTTGAATTTAAGATGTCTACTGGACATCCAGTTTGAGATGTCTGAAAGGCAGTTGGAGGTGGGAAACTGAAGGTGAGTAGAGAGATTAAGGTAGGAAAGTTAGATTTGATAATCATCAGCATAGTTATGATAAACCCAAAGGAGCAAAAAAGATCACCAAGTGAAGTGGTATAGAGAGAAAAGAGGATTCAGGACAGAGCCTTGTGGGACATTTACAGGTTATTATCTGGATGAAGAGATAGCAAAGGACAATGAGAAAGAGAGGTCTGCTAAATAAGAAGAGAACTAGAAGAGAGTTGTGTTCTGAAAACCTAGAGAAAAGAGAGCATCAAGGAAGAAAGGATGATTAGCAGTGTCAAAGTCTTCAGAGAGGTCAGGATGATTGAAGATTGAGGAAAAACTTACTGGATTTGGCAATCAAGAGACCATCATAACTTTGGAGAAAGCAGTTTTGGTGTAATGATGAGGTTGGAAGAGGGATTTTAGCAGGCTAAGAAGAGACTAGGAGCTAAAAAATGGAGGCATGTGTTATGGATAGATTTCTCAAGACATTTAGCCACAAAGGGCAGAAGAGATATAGGATGATGGTTAACAAGGATGAAAGGATCAAGTGAAGGCTTTTTTTGAGGATGGGGGAGACATGAACATGTTGGTAGGCAATAGAGAAGGACCCAGTAGACTGGGAGAGATTGGAGAAAAATGATGGGGTAGAAATGGGTAATCTGTTGGAGGAGATGGGATGGAATGGGGTCTCTTGTGCAGGTACAGGAGTTTGCCTTGGTAAGGAGTAAGACATCATCATGTGAGACAGGGGTGAAGGAGGAGATAGTTGCAGAAGTTATCTGAGTGATATGAGATGAGGATGAATGGAGAAGGGGAAGCTCATGGTGAATGGCCTCATTTTTTTCTTGTATAGTATGAGGTAAAGTTATCAATTGAGAGACTGGGGGAAGGGGAAGCCATGGGTAGTTTGAGGAAGGATGAAAAGGTTTGGAAAAGCTGCTATAAAGGGCAGGATAGTAAATTGATGAGGGTGGGGTAGGAAGGATTGCCCAGCAGAAGTAAGGGACCAGCATAAATTTATACTGGACCCAGGCAGGAGAGTTGTGTGATTTTGACCATCTTTATTCAGCAGCCTATGTTGAGGAGTGAAGGTGGTGGATGGTGGAAATGATTCAAGACTGAGACTTATCAGTGCCCAATTAGCGCTATGATAAAGGGGCCAGGGACTTGAGAGGAAGTGTAGAGTTGAACTAGTTCACCAAGGGGTCAAATTGGGGAAAAGAGAAGAGAATGGCTAGTGCAGGGGTAATGGCCTGGGAGAGAACTGAGGGGTTGAAGGATTGGAGGTCATGATGTGGACAAAGAGTAGGATTTGGTACAAGAAGGCAGAGGGAGAGGTGAAAATCCAGTAGTTTATCCTTAGTCAGAATTCTTGAATGTGGAGATAGTACATTTGTGAGGACAGCAAGATCAGGAATATGACCATCTTTGTGTGTGGCTCAGTTAGGTCATGGGAAAGTACGTAGACTGAGGGAATGAGTGGTTTGAATGTTGGGGGAGAGTCAATATGTGTATTGAAGTCCCCTAGTATAGGAGCAGGAGTTGGGGAGGAGAGAAAAACTGTGAGCTTGATCTGCCCAAGAACACAGGATTGGTAAGGAGCAGAACCAGGATTGTAACAACCTGTGTCTCACAAATGCAGGTCCTGGGCTCTTTCTATTACACTGTAGTTCCTCAGCTTATCTGCTCTTGATTGGGATTCCATGATAGTCTGCTTACTGAGAATATCCTCTTCTCTCCATCAAGACAGTAATAGTTAGAATTTCTCGAACTCCTTACAAACAGTATCTCATTTTATCCCCATGACAACCCCCGGGAGGTGGTTGCTATTATTTCCATTTAACAGATAAAGAAACTGAGGCAACCAGGTTAAATAACTCTCCAGGTTCACATGGCTTATAAGCATCCGAGGCAGGATTTGAACTCAAATATTCCTGACTCCATGCTCAGTACTCTATCCACTATGCCGCCTACCTGCTTCTTCTGTTCCCAAACTTAGCTTGAGATTTGCCTCTTCTATGCAGCCTTACTAGACACTTCACACCCTCAGAATGACTCTGGCCTCCTTCTCATCCATTTCTTTCTATAGACCAAAATAATATACCTGTGACTCTACAGTCCAGGCCTAAGAATACTCACAGCAGAAATACCTAAATAATCACATAGGCTTTTGTATGTTTCTGTTGTACTTTTGGACTCTGTGTCCTGGAGGTCATGGTCTCAGTATGCCTTACTTATTTTATCATAGACCCTGCTCAGACAGGCTTGTAGTAGGAAATGCTGTTGAGACAGTGATTGTTGGTATCTTAAAATCCATCATCCGGCATGGTACGGTGTTAAGGGTATTGGGTTTAGAATTGGAGGGCTTGAGCTAGTTTCTGCCAGTGTGATCTTGGACAAGTCATTTAACTTCCTCGGTTTTCCGTTCATTGAAATGAGTGAGTTGAACTAGATGTTTTCTAAGGTTCCTTCAAATTAAAAAATCTCATTATCTTGCAATCATATGATAAATCCACATTCTGAGTGTGTGTGTGTGTGTGTGTGTGTGTGTGTGTGTGTATGTGGAACCAGAATTAGTAGCAGCTTTTTACCCCATTTGAGAAATGCATACCAATTTCCTCCTCCTCCTGCAATGTTTGTCTGCCTTGGGCTTTCTGAACTCAGAAGAGACCTGGAGTTGTGACTGAGGAGGTGTAGATGGTCCAGTAAATGAAGGCTCCATCAGCACAGCTAACATTTTAGTATCTTGCTTCCACACAGTGCCATTTGTAATCTTGGCTTTGCTAAGGCAGAGAGCTTCATGCTTAACTAGAGTTCCAAGCATGACACCTTAACACACACACACACACACAGACACACAGACACACAGACACACAGGCACACACACACACACACACACACACACACACACAATGCTGTGCAAATACCTTGTCCCTCCTCAAACATTTTCTTTACTGAGTGAATATCACATACTACACGGCACAAATGAAATTAAACCATTTGGAGTCAGAGGACCCAGATTCACATTACAGAATCACAGAATTTCTGAGTTGGAAAAGGCAGCTTGGAGACCATTTTATTGAACCCAGCTCCACCATTTACTACTTGTAATCTGTCTCACTGTAACTTGAAACCATTGCTCCTAATTCTACCTTGGGCAAGTCAGTTTCCTTCTCTGGTACTGATACTTTCATTGTGAAGTGAGGAGATCAGACTAGGTGATCACTAGATATCTTTCAGCTCTAAATGAAATTATTCTATTTCCTCCCTGAGAAAAGTAGGGGAAACCCTCTTAGGGAGAAGCAATTTCTCTTATTCTAAGAGACAGCTTTCCCCCCACCCTTTCTTCTGTCTATGCCAAATCTTGGAGCTGCTAAACCCTGCAGATCACATACCGGTTGTGAGGGAAGTGACATTTAGAAGGGTTTGTTGCTAAGGAACATGTCAGATGAAATGACTCCGTTTCTTGGCACCACTGCTCTTAGCTACAAGTTCTTTCTAAGCCCTCGAAGAATCAGCCCCCAATGCTCACCATTCAACGAGCCAGCTTCGTTCGGTCCCAGACATAGGGAAGTGTCAGGACTGGTGTCTGGCCCAGGAATTCTCCATGGTAACAGCAGAGGGCAGCATGGTACAGCATATCTCCTTTCGGGGGCCTGACGATTTGTTATTCTGACCACATCAGAGAAACAGACAGCCAAGTGCATTGGAGGCATCGTTTGTGAAACTTCAAGATCCACGATGAGGCAGCCAGAGGAGGTGGATGGAATTGCCAAACCATGGGGCTTAGCCCCAGCCCCTGCAGTCTGCCCACTGTAGCCGAAATGGAGTTGAGAGGTGGGGGTGGTAAGAAACACAGTTGAGTCTGGGTGACTTAACAGCCAATCTAATAAACGGATAGACATCAGGATGCAGGGCTCTGGAGCCCCAAACCAGTATACCTTGTTCTTTTTCTCAAGAAGTCAAACAGAGCAGAAAAGACAAAACAACAAAAAAGGTGCTGCAGAGGTCATGTGGTATGGTGGAGACAACAGTAGGTTGGGAGCTCAAAGACCAGGTTTCTGTCTCATCATTTACTAGCTACATGATCTTGGCCAAGTCACTTCTCTGTGAATAGAATATTGAACAAGTCACTTCTCAGTTTTCTCATCTGTAAAATGAGGAAGTTGGATTTGATGATCAATAAGCACTAAAACCTTATGATTCCTAGGATAAAACAGGATTCTAGTATTGACTCCATCATTTATTAGCCCTTTGACCTTGTTAAATATAAGATCACTGATAAATATAAAGTATAGACTATAAATTGGGAATAAAGTAGATGACACCTTTCTGCGTCGTCCCCTCATAGGTATAGACTTAGCCAGGGTCTTGGACACTTTCTTGCCCACAGGAGGGCTCCAGATCGAGGATGTCTGCTCATCTCAGAGCCCACCCAGCTAAAGTCCAATGTCCAGAACAAGGTGATAGCTACGGTCAGACCACATCTGGAATATTGTGTGAAGTTCTGGGTATCACACTTTAGAGAGGACAGTGACAAACTATAGCCTGTCCAAAAGTGACCAGGATGGCATGGGGTGTGGAGGCTGCATCATGTGAAGACGAACTGACGAAAGAACTTGGAGTGTTTAACCAAGAGAGGACTAAGAGGGGTCTTCTGATATTTGAAGGGCTAATATGTTCTTGTCTAGGATTTGTCACTAAATGTGTGACCTTGTCAAGGCCACTGTGTGGCCTTTCTCTGGCTTTCAGATTCTTTATTCAGTTCAATTCAAGAAATATTTATTATGCTCCTACCACGTATAAGGAAGGCATTGTATAAGGCACTGTGATCACAAAGACAAAAAATCCAACAGTTTCTTCTCTCCAGGAGCTTATATTTTATTTATCTGTAAAATGAGAGGGTTGGACTAAATGATTTCTGTGATGGTTTTTTTTTGGTGAGGCAATTGGGATTAAATGACTTGCCCAAGGTCACACAACTAGTAAGTGTCAAGTGTCTGAGACCAGATTTTAACTCAGGTCCTCCTGACTTGGTGCTCTATCCACTGTACCACCTAGCTGCCCCTTCTATGGTTCTTTCCATCTCTAGGCTTTTATGATTTGATGTGGAAAATGGATTTGATTTATTCCATGTCATTCTGGAGCAATCAATGCATGGAAGTTGAGGGGAGAGATTACAGTTTACTAAAAGGAAGAACTTTCAACAAGTAGAGGTGTTTAAAAATAGATCTGGCTTCTCAGGAGGTTTTCCATCACCACAGGTGCTCAAACAGTACATGACTGCCTATTGAAGATGCTATGGGGGGATCTCAGCCGTGGGTTGCAGGTAGATCTGGATGACTTTGAAGTTGCCTTACAGCTTTGAGATTCTATGACAACTGAGTGCTAATTTCATGGCATAGGTGATAAATGCTATAAGAGAGTAGAAAAAGGAGATGTTAAATGTGGCTTGGAGGAGTTACGGAAGTCTTCCTAGAGGATATAAGAATCACAGAATCATGGAATCTTAGAGCTGAAAGGCTATCTAATCCAATCTGTATCTGAAGAGACATCAACCTGACAATACTCCTAACCAATGGTCTTCCAGTCTTTGCTTGAAGGCTTCCAGTGAGGGAAAATCCACTCCATCTCAAGTTGATCCATTCCTTTCTGGATAGCTATCATTGCTAGGAAGTTTTTTCCTTACGCCAAACCTAAATCTGCCACTCTATTACTTTGGCCCATTGCTCCTGTTTTTGCCCTCTAGGGCTAATCAGAACAATTCTAATGACTCTTCCATAGGACAACCCTCCTTTAAGTTTTTGAAGAAAGATGTCATTAATATCCTGTCCAAGTCTTCTTTCAAGGATAAATATCCCTAGTTCCTTTAAGTTCCCTAGTTCTTATATGACATATTGTCCAGACTTTTCGACAGATTCTGGTGTGCTTTAACCTTGTCTATTCTTCCTTGAAACGTCAGCTCAGAACTCAACAGAATACTTCAGATATAGCCTGAAAAGGGCAGATATAGTCTACAACACTGTTACCTCCCTTGTTCTTGACACTATGCTTCTTTTAATATGTTTTAGTATAACATTAGGTGTTTTTTTGTCAGCCATGTCATCATATTGAACATGAATTGAGTTTATAATCTGCCCAAAACTCCCAGATCCCTCTCAAAGAAACTGTTGTCTAACAACCCTTCCCTTGTTCAGTATTTGTGAAGTTGAGTTTTTGAACCCAAGTATAGAATTTATCTCTCTAAATCTAATCTTATTTGCTTTGTTTATTTTTCTAGCCCAGACCTGTAAAACTTGTAAACTTCTTCAGGCTTCAGATAGATTAGACTAGAGATAAACTGACGATGGTGGGTTGCCATGGGTCACATGACAAACAGGAGGGTGTGCAGTGGCAACTCTACCTTTTTCATGGGCACCTGGAAATTCTTTGGCCGGCTGTGGGCCATATGTTGTGCAGGCCTGTTCTAGCCTAAAATAGTGTGTATATGTGTGTATGTATGTATGTATGTATATGTATATATAGGTATATATGTACATATACATACACACATACATACATATACACATATCTATTAATCTTTATTCTGTCATTCCACATATTAGCTATCCCTCCAAGTTTTATGTCATCTGCAATTTAACATGCTTGTCATTTATATCTATATCCAAATCATTGATAAAGATGTTGAGCAAATTAGGACCATGGACAGATTTCTATGTATTACGCTGGAGACCTCCCTCAAGCCATTAATGACTGCTCTTTGAGTATAATGATTCAGTCAGTTTCAAAACCATATAAACACTAGTATTGTTAAAATTCTGATATCAGTTTTTATCTACAAGTTTAGCTTGAGAGATTTTGCCAAATGCTTTGCTGAAATATAAGTGTATTGTGTCTATAAGATTTCTCTAATCTGCCATTCTAGTTATCCTCTCAAAAAAGGAAATGAGATTAGCTTGGTATATGACCTTTTCTTGATGAATACATGCTCAGTTTTAGTGATCATTGTTTCTCTTTCTACATGTTAATGTACCCTCACACTAATAAAGTATTTCAGAATTTTGTCAGCATAAGAAGTAAAGATAACAGATCTATAATTTATAATACTCTTTCTCCTCCGCCCTTTCCTCCTCTTCCTCATGTTCCTCTTTTTCTCTCCTCCTCTTCATTTATTTTCAAAAAAAAATTTATTTCATTTAATATTTTCCAATTACATTAAAAACTTTTAACATTAATTTTTTTAAAAAAATTGAATTCCAAATTCTCTCTCTTCCTCCTGACTTTCTTCCACCCTTTGAGAAGACAAGCAATATATCAGTTATACATGTGAAGTCATGCAGAACGTTTCCATATTAACCATGTTACAAAAGAAAACACACACACACACACACAAACAAGAAAAATGAAGTGAAAAAAGCATGTTTCAATCTACACTCAGTGTTCATTGGTTCTCTCTCTGGAAGTGAATAGCATTTTTTATCGTGGGTCATTTGGAATTGCCTTGATCAAATAAGTCTTTCAGTTTGACAACATTGCTATTACTGTGTACAATATTTTCTTGGTTCTACTCACTTTACTTTGCATCAGTTCACATAGGACTTCCCAGGTTTTCCTGAAACCATCTTGATCATAATTTCTCAAAGCACAGTAGTATTCCATCACAATCATATACCACAACTTGTTCATCCATTCCCCAATTAATGAGCATACTCTCAAATTTCCAATTCTTTGTCACCATAAAAAGAACTGTTTTAAATATTTTTGTACAAATAGTACCCTTTTTTTTCTTTTCTTTGATCTCTCTGGGATACAGACCTAGTAGTGGTATTGCTGGATCAAAGGGTATTCATGATTATTTATAGTCCTTTGGGCATAGTTCTAAATTATTCTCCAGAATATTTGGACCAGTTCACAACTCCACTAACAGTGCATTATCGTCCTTCTTTTCCTACATCCCCTACAGTATTTGCCTTGTTCTTTTTCGGTCATGTTAGTCAACCTGATAGTTGTCAGATGGTATCTTGGAGTTGTTTTAATTTGGATTTCTCTAATCAATAGTGATTTAGAGCCATTTTTTCATGTGACTATTGATAGCTTTTATTTTTTTTCTGAAAACTTTCTATTCTTATCCTTTGACAACTTATCAGTTGGGGAATAACTCTTATTTTTAAAAATCTGTCTCAATTGCTCATAGGAGAAATTTGATAAATGAGACCTTTATCAGAGAAACCAGTTATAAAAGTTTCCCTCCATTTTCCTGCTTTCCCTCTAATTTTGGCTGCATTAGTTTTATTTGTGCAAAAACTTTTAAATTTCATGTAATCAGAATTATCCATTTTGCTATCTCTTGTTTGGTTATAAACTCTTCCCCTATCCATAAATCTGACAAGGGTATTTTTTCCCATGCTTTCCTAATTTACTTATGATATCACTCTTTATGTTTAAATCTTTTTTTCCATTTTGACTTTTTTGGGTATACAATGTGAGGTGTTGGTCTATGCCTAGTTTCTGCGGAACTACTTTCTACAGCAATTTTTGTCAAATGGCGAGTTTTTGCCCCCAAAGCTTGGATCTTTCTTCATCTTTAAAATGAGATTAGATTTTCTCTTCATTTGTTTTGAGCATCTTTTCCATTTTCTAAGATCTTTCAAAGACTACCAGTGATGATTTAACAATAACTTTTGCCAGTGCAGGTCTACAGATCTGAATTCACTGAGTGTGGCTATCTGCTCCCCATTCATTACCCTACTTATCTTGAGTTTCCTTTTCTATTAATAATTTTTGTTCTGTCCTTCCCAGTCCAAAAAATTTTATTTGGATCTTGTAATGGAAGATAAAACAGAAGCTTAAAGAATTGAAAATTAGAGCAACTTTAAGGTTTTACTTCATACCTATCTAGACAATAAAGACGGCGAAAGAGGAAATTAAATGTTGGAGGGGCTGTGGGAAAACAGGTACACTATTATACTGTTGTTGAAGCTAGGGGTCGGTCTAGCTATTCTGTAAAGCAATTTGGTACTATGCCCAGAAAATTACCAACTTGTACATACTCTTTGACTCAGCTACACCATTACTGAACCTAAATCTTCAGTGAAATTAGATAAAGAGGAAAAGGACCTATATGAACAAAATATTTATAGGAACTCTTTTTGTGGTAGCCGAAATTGGAAATTAAGGGAGGTATCCTCCTACTGGAGAATAGTTAAACAAATTGTGGTATGTGAGTATAATGGACTATCATTGAGCTATAAGAAATGGCAAAATGAACAATTTTAGAGGAAATTGGGAAGGTCTTTTTGAACTGATGCCCAGTGATGTGAGCAGAACTAGGAGAACACTTTATACGGTGATAACAATGTTATAGAGAAAAACAACCTTGAAAGACTAAAAATTTGGTCAACACATTGATAAACCAGGACTCCAAAAGAATGGAGATGAAATGGGCCATTGACTTCCTGACAGAGAGGTGATGAATTTAAAAGTTCAGAATGAGGCATATGTTTCTGGACATAGATAAGGTGGGAATTGAACTATGTAGTATGTACTGAGGCATTTGTTTTTTGTTTTTATTTGCTCAGTGGGAGGGGGAGTGAGAGATACATATTAATTTAAAAATACTTGTTACTGGAAAAATTAAAAACCAATAATAAAAAAGAGAAAATAGAAGAAATAAGAGTTGAGCAGTTCATCTCTCTCACTGTCATTCTGGTATCATTGTCTTATCTACTCTGAGGAGCAATTTCTCTCATATGTATATATATATATCATATAATATATCATTAATATGTGTGTGTATATATATATATAGCATATCATTAACATATCATAAATGTGTGTATATATGTCTATATATCTATATATACTTTTCCCCTGATGTGGCTAAAATGTTTTTATTGTTCTTAACTTTCTTTGCCATATTTAGCTCATTCTCAATACCTACAAAATAATTGCTTAATCAATGTTGAACTGAATTGAATTGAATTCTGTTTTAGAACTCCCAGTATAAGATTGTAGTTTTCTTCTAGCATGTTCATACTTAGTTAATTAGTTATTTTCATCTTCTAGTCATGTCTCTTAAAATTTGAACTTGTCAATAAATGTTCTGGGCATCCACAATAGCTCCTATTTTTCCTTCTCACGATCATTTCTGCTTGTGATTTGATTTGGACTGATTTCTCCTTCAAAATAGGCTATTGGGGGCCTGACCATCCTTTCTCTACAAACTTTGAAATCTGTTCTCCCAACATGTTTGATGACCCATAGCTTTCTTTTCCTTCACTATCATGAACTCTAAGTTGGGATGGTTACTTATACCTAAGCTTGCTCCATGTTGGCAAGACTCAGTTTGAGAATAGTAGTTCCCCTTGTTGTTTCTGCCATCTTTTGAAGAATAAAATTGCTATTAAAGCAAGTCATAAATTTGTCAGCTGCTCTGAATTTGGCACAGAGTGTCAGCAAAATCTGGCAACCTAGTCAAAGTCTCCCATCACTACAATATTATGTTTGCATGTGAGGTTTATGATCTGTTTTCTAAACTCCATACTTAATTCCTCTTTCTGTTATCTACTTTAAATAGGAATTCCTATCTCTTCTTTCATTTTCCTTCCATGAAATAACGTTGCTTCTGTTTCTTCCTTGGGTGCTCCTCACCTAAATGCTTTCTACTATGTTTCTCACCTTGGGTTCCTGGATTTTCTATCTTTGTATCTCTATCATATATATGTAATCCATTTCCATATTGATACCTATATCTTTATCAATATTTATATCTATATATCTATACACACATCATACATTATATATATACATAGATGTATTTATATAGTTACTTCAAGATCTAGACCTATGATCTTATGATATTCCATACTTAGGACATTTGTACAGAGATATCTTTGGCCAAGGTTTTGATTTCTTCCTTTTTTTCATGGATATCACCTCTCATTCTTTCTTTGACTAATCTTCTTATTATGTTCCACTCAATAATCTCATTGGTACCAGGCTTGTCAGATCTATGTGGGCAGTATTCTCCTTCTTTATCCTTTTTCAATTTAAAGCTCTCTTGTTTAGATTCTCAAGACTCCGGGCAAATATGTTTTTACTAGCTTTCCTTAGGAACATTCAGTCCCTTGGCTAAAGCCCATCATTTTTATATTTTAGACCATGGTCTCAAAATCCAAATCTCATACTCAGATGCCATTTTATTATCTAGCTGTTCACTTCCCAAATTTGTCTTTCTCTTCTGAATTCCCAACTTTCAGTCAGAAGTGGTAAAAAAACAAAACAAAACAAAACTCCACCCGTGCCCCTCTCTGTGTGCTGTAATTTTTGGCACAGGACTTCATAATTCTTAACAGTGCTTTGTAGGTTCTTTCCAGTGATAGCAGTTGTCCCCATATGAATCAGCAGAAGTGGGTGGTAGGCAATCAGCTTTGACAGTTTTCAGGAGGCTCTCAGTCACATCCCAGAGACATGCCTCAGAAAGGAAGCAAACCTCTCTGTTGTTAGCATCAGATCAGCTACCTCAATACCCTTCAACAGGGAGACATTAACCAAAACTCTTCTTTTTCTCTGATCACTGTTGTGTGCTCTCTTGATATCACTTGTAGATAGAATATTGGATTTAGAGTTAGGCAGACCTGGATTTAAATCCTGCCTCTGACAGTTAGTAGCTGTATTACCATGAGTAGGTTTCTTAGCCCTACACTTGACTCATTTTCCTCATCTGTAAAACAGAAATAATGGTACCTTTAATACTTCACAAGCTAAAGGCTCAAAGGAAATGTATGTAAATTGCTTTTTGCAAAGCCCTTATAGCATTATATGATTGTCCCTTTTCCCCATTATGATTATTTTGCCCTGGACCTGAGATTTCACTAATTACAGGGAGTAATGTGAGTAAACTTATACTTACGTAGGCTGACAATTTTGAGTCTTCTTGGAGAGTTGCTTGAGGCACTGAGAAGTGGTTTGTTCGGGGTTCCACAGCCAGCATCTGTGAGACACTGGACATGAGCTCAGGTCTCCCTCACTCCAAAGCTGGCTCTCTGTCTACTCCGCTACTGTGATGATTCCCTCAGAGAAGGTTTGCCTCCTCCTTCTGCTAGACATAGCTCACATGTTCACTGCTTCTTCTTTCCTTCCTTCTCTGAGTCGCATTCCCTGCCTTCAGCTCCCTGAAACGGATGAGGATATCCAACTTTTTCTTTGTTTCTGCCCTGAAGCATACCTTCCATTCTTTCAAAGAACTCTTCATTATCCTTGATACCATAGAGAGTTAAGATGCAGTCCTCCAGTTTTTTCATTTTTTCCCCTTTAGGACAGAGACCAACTTGTCTTTTGTACATGCACAGGTGTTACATGGCAGGATACACAAATACAGCATTCTTTCTGAAGGTCATAGCCAAATTCTCCTTGCTGTCTTCTATATTTGCTTGAAACAAGTTTCAGGGCTCTTTGTCTGCTTTTGGGAGCTCCGTTGACTAACTCTTATGACTAACTGCTGCAGCCAATTGTCTATTTAGGTGGTGTGAGGACTGAGAGATGATTATCCCCCCACTTCTTTTCACCTTGCCTCTGTTCTCCAGAAGCTTTCCAGTGGATATTTGGGCAGATTGCCCTTCTCTAGGTCAGATACAGGTAAGGGCCAGAGATGAGGCTTTCTCCTCTGGATGAATTAGCCCATTCAGCTTTGAAGTTTCCCCCCCTTGGGGCTGAGCTTGACTGCTGAGTGAGCACGTGAGTGTAAACTCATTTGACTATATCTAGCTGGCCTCAAATCATGCTTCACGTCTATTCACCCCGGACATCATGGGATGTCTTGGGAGAGATGAACTCTCTTTCTCCGTTTTATACTTCTTGCTTTGGAAAAAGTAATCAAATCACTACTATCATTTCTCTTGGAAAGGGCATGTCTATAATTTCCCTATGGCACCACTTAGCATTCCTGTGACTCCCAGACAAGAGTTTCTTTCCCTGGCCACCACTCCCCTATGTGTGCCATTTTTCCTTATTAAAATATAAGTTTCTTGAGGGCAGAGACTGTCTTGCTTTTGTATTTGTATCCCCAGCATCCAACACAGTGATTGGCACATACTACACACTCAATAAATGCCTTTTCATTCATTCATTCATTTATAGCTACCTAAGGGGCTGTCACTATGTGTGGATTGCATCCTTTGAAAAGTCTGCTCCCCTATGGGGGCCTGGGTCTAAGCAGAGTGAGTAGAGGTGACTATAGAGAAAATAGGCCTGTTAAACAGAGCTGCTTTGACCTTTTGATTTCTGGGGGAGTCTGGCTTCCCCTAACTTCCCTCTAGACCTCCCTTCTGGCTGATAATACTTTATGGAAGAATGAAGCAGCTGATACAGTTCAAGATTAACTCAGGCTCTACTGAGAATATAAAGCATGTAACAGAGAGAAGAAGAAAAAGAGAGAGAGAGAGACAGAACTCCCAAGGTCCCTATTGGGGAAATCAAGGGAAATTCCAGGAATAAAGATGAAGGCTTCTGGAACCTTTATGTGTCCATCTTAGTTAGTGTAGCATTTCCATCAGCAGCCTTTGGAGCGCTAGTTTCTGCCTGACATCTTTTCCTGATTTGGCCTCTTCTTTTCTAGGTCTAGGACTTGGGGTCGGGGGAGGGAAGCATGGGGGACAGGAACTAGAATGATAACATCTCATAAGGCACATAGAGCATGGGCCAGGGGAAGGGGCCTTCTCAGGGGAAGGGCCATGGGAACATTCCTCCAGGAAGTGCCCAGCATACCACACATTGTTCATGCTTATGGATGCTTGGTAGTGATCTCACCTTCTCCTGTGACCATACCCCAACCTGACCATATTTTTAACCTGACTTGACTCAAATCTTGACCATGTTCCCTATCTGACCCCACCCCATGTTCAACCTGACCATCTCTCAAAACCCCTTCACATCTTAACCTTTCCTCTTCTTATTTCCCCCAGTCTCTGAGAAAGAGGAGGACCTTCTTGCTAAGGCTCACCCTTCTTTTTGTTTCCTTGAACTCATCCCCTCCTATCTCCTCTGGGAGCTTGCCTCCTCAGTCATTCCCTTTTTTTCTTTCTTTCTCTCATCTTCAATCTGTTACTGTTTACCATTTCTTTTTTCACTGCCTACAAACATGGGAGGGTCTCTTCCCATGCTTAAAAAAGTCACTTGGCTCTGTCTTTTCTTCAAACTGTCATCCTAGATCTCTCTTCTCTTTCACAGCCAAACTCCTAGAAAGTCATCTGCTTTGGCTGCTGCCACTTTCTTACTCACTTTTACATTTGCAGCCTGGCATCTGACCCTATCATTCCCCTGAAAGTGCTCTGTTAACAGTGACCTCTGAACTATTAAATACATTAAACTTTTTGCAGTGTTTAATCTTACCTGACCTCCCTGTTGCTTTTTTTGGACAATGCCAAGTACCTTCTTCCCTTGAATATTTTATATTTCCTTGACTGCTTTGATTCTACTCTCTCCTAGGTCACTTAAACCCATCTGATTGTTCCCTCATCTGCTACCCCCAAAGTCTGGTATTTGCCTTAGGATCTCTTCTGGACCCTCTTCTTTGTTTTACAGTCTCTGTCTTGGTGAATCTCTATTCCCATAAGTTCAATTATCACCTTCAGGCAAATGACTTCCAAATCTATATGTCTAGCCTGATTCTCTCTTCTGAACGTAGTCCCCTTATTTCAAGCTGCCTGCTGAATCCACTTGGATGTCCCATTAGCAGAACTGTAATTAGGGTAGGGCAATTGGGACTTCACCCCAGGACACCAACGTCTGGAGTCATACTTATTTTCAATGGTAGCCTGATGACACCTCCATGTGCCATAGTCAGGAGAGTCCCAGTCCTCTCAAGAGGCCAGTCTTCTGTCCTTGGGCTTCTACTCCCAATCTACCCCACCTTCAGGCCCCTACCCATCTGCTATCCTTTCTTTGGCTTCTTCCTCCCAGGAGTTGTTTAGTGTAACTTCAGCCAGCTCAGTTTAGGTAGCGAAGTGGCACAGTGGACAGAGTGATAGGTCTGGATACAGGGCTACCTGAGTTCAAATGTGACCTCAGACACTTTTTAGCTTTATGACCTTGGACAAGTCACTTAATTCCTGTCTGCCTCAGTTTTCTCATCTGTAGCATGGTGATAATTATAGCACCTACTTCGGAGGGTTGTTGTGAGGAGATAATATTTGTAAAGAATTTAGCACTATACCTGACACATAATAGCTATTTAATGAATACTTTCTTTCTTCCCTCCCTCCCTCCTCCTTTCCTTCCTTTCTTCCTTCCTTCCTTCCTTCCTTCCTTCCTTCCTTCCTTCCTTCCTTTCTAAGCACTGGAGATACAATTAATAAAAAGAAAGATGGTCCGTGTCTTCCATCTTATATCTAAAGGGGGGAGTAAACATATAAAAAGAGGCAGGAAAGCAGGGGCTAGGGGAATACACCAAGGGGTACAGGCATGGGCATCTTGTTCTGTGGAGTTGAAACCAGGCAAGGCAGCAGTTGCAAAGTGGAGTGAGCCGAGAGACCAGTTTCTGCCCTCTATAGAGGAAAGCATCTGGAGGATCCCCAGTTCCTAGTGCTTTCTCCATAAATTATCTCATGTTATATTCCCTGCATATATGTTGTATCTACTGACTAGAATGACAGTTTCTTGAGGGCAGACTTTGTTTATACTCCTTCTATATAAACTTGTTGTCTAGTATCCAGAGTAAGGGCTTACTAAATGCTTACTATCAAGATAGCTATCTTCAAATGCCTGAGAATATGAATGAATGACAAAAAGCACGTACTGTGTGCAAAGCATTGTCACAAATGCTAGGGATACAATTACTACTCCCAAGGAACTAACTTCCTGAAGGGGCTTGACAACACATATGGAAGGTTTCAGCTACAAGTCAGATAGAAAGGTCCTCTGGTCCCTAGGGGGCAGTGGCAAAGTGGATTGTAATGTCTCTTCTTTAGCATCATTTCCAGTAATATAATAATATCATTTTCTGTTGTCGACCCACTTGACAGCATCAAGGATTTTGGTGCCAAGAATTTTCCTTTCTGGGTTTTCAGTAGCTGTGGCTGCAGCCACTGGAGGAGCAGTTTCTAGGCTGCATCTCTACAGGGTTTGCTTCCCAGGATAATGGCTGTGGGCTCTGGGCTGGAAGCATGACTGTTCCCAAGGCTTTTGGGTTCAGGGCCCTGGACTTTCTCCATCAGAGTTGAAGGGAGATGGTGGTCAAGGTCGTGGTGGTCTGAGTAGCTTGGCACATACTGCCTCCCTCCTCCCCTGCTCACTGCTTAAACTGGGCCGAGTTGTCCATCCTATGGATGGCAGGTGATTGGAACAGCTGACTCCTTCTTCTCCGGAGTCCCTTCCCTGGATGATGGCTATGAAGGCTGAGCTGGAGGCAGGACCAGTGGTCTGGGACATGCTGCCACTCCCAGAACTCTTGTGCTTCTCTGCTTGTTGGTGGAAGCTAGATAGCATTTGTTGTGCTAGGGGTGATGAAGAAGGTGAGCTCCTTTTCCGCAGTGATTTCTCCTCTCAGTGAGGACTGAATGTGCCCTGAGAATGTGGGATAAGACTTGTTTTATATTCTTCCAGAGGACAGAACTAGCACCAATGGGGAGAAGCAAAAGATAAGCAGATTTAGAGCCAATTTAGGATGACCTTTGTAATAAGAAGAGCTGTCGAATAATGATGGCATTGGTGATAAGGTATTGGTCTCTAAAGCAACAGTAAGGTGACCACTTGAGATCTGGACCAGATTGGCCTCTGAGGTCCCTGTCAAATCTGAGATTCAGTGATTTTTGGAGAGTTAGAAAATGGAGGTGTGAACTCTGAAGCATTTTCCACTCAGGGCAGAAGTGTGGCAATAGAATTAAGTGAAATTCAGTGGCTCTTTACTGAGTGCCTATTATGTGCTCAGCTGCCTAGAACCATGCTAGGCACAGGGTACGGAGTGGGGGGAGGGGGAAGGTGGGTACACAGTAAGCATAGACCCATAGTCTGGTTGAGGGCAATCTCAAAGGCCATGAACCCCTTAGAAAACAAAACAGGACAGTGTATAACCAAGAACTAGATTGTGCAATCCTTAGTATAAATTCTGTTCAAATTCAGAGAAAGAAGAGCTTAGTGTGGTCTGGGCTGGTCAGGAAAAGACTCACAAAGGACACAGGATTTGAAGCAGGAATAGGATTTAGATGGGGAAAGGCAGAGGCCTAACTAGGAGTTTTTCGTGTAAGGCAAAAAGGAATATTTTTTTGGGGGGGGCGCAGCTGCAGAGGCAAGGCAGAGACTTTTAAGAAGTGGCATGCCGAAGATAAAGGGACTGGGGGGATGGTGGCGCCCATAGAGGGTGAAGGTGTGGTGTGGTGTAGCTCCCAGACAACAGATCCACCACAGGTGCCAGGAAAGGGGGTGGCCTCTTTCTTATCCACCCCTCCTCCCTGTTCCCCATACCAGGCTCTACAGGGGTAGGGCCACAGATTGCAAGGTAAGGCTTAGGAACTGCAGTTTCCACATTGCCCACAGTGAGGAAATATTCCTTCAGCACCCCTTCTGGGGGAGTTGTCACAAGCCTGAGTGGAGAGGGGGAAGAAGGAGGGTGTTCCAGGATATTTGATGTGAGGAATGAGTGGTGTTTAACATAAGCAAAAACTGATGGGAGTGAGTGTGGTGTGCTGAGGGAATAGTGAGGAGAAGGACTTGACTTGAATAAAGGGCTTACATTAGGCCTTCCCTGATCCTTTCCGTCAGTAATGAGCTTCCCTCAGAGACCGCATACAATACTTTATTTTGCACTTTCTAACACACATAATACTGAATATTCTAGTCATCTAGAAAAGTTGGTGTCTTAATAATACTAGCAACAGTGATGATGACAATCACTAATGCATTTCTGTAATGCTTTAAGGCCTACAAAGTATTTTCCTCACAACTCTGTGAAGTAAGTAGTACAAGTATTGTCTTTATTTTACAAATGAGGAAACTGAGGATCAGAGAGGTTAAGCAACTTGCCTAAGATCACACAGCTAGCATCACAACTGGGATGTGAACTCAGGCCTCTTTACTCTGGGTTCAGCACTCTTTTTACTGAAATGTCTCTAAGGTTAGAGACCTTGTGTCAAATCTAAACTTATCTCTCCCAGGGACTATCTCCCCTCAGTGCTTAGCAGGTGATCTGCATACAGTAGAAGCTTAATATATGTTAAATGATTGAATAAGGAGGAATGGGTGACAGAGCCAGATAGCCTAGATTGTGAAAGTCCTTGGAAAACAGGAAAAGAAGTTTCAATTTTGTAGGCAATAGGGAACTAATAAAATTTCTTAAGCTGGGGAGTGACCTGGGAAATTATTCAGGAGATTATTTTAGTCATCTACATGAGAGATCAAAGGATCATAGATCATCTTGGAAGGGAACCCAGATAAGATTCTAGACTGGGATGGTAGCAATATGAGAAGAGAGGATGGGATGGATATGAAAGACATTGTAAAATACAAGTTGATGGCTTTGAGGACTGGTTGGATATGGAAGATGAAGGAGAAGGAAAGGTCATAGTCCCAAAGCCTTGAGGCCAGAAAGATGGTGCCACCAGTGACTGAGGTCAGCATGGTACAAGGGAAAGAAGCACAGATTTGGACCTGAGTTAAAACCCCACCACTGCCAATTACTGTGTCACCTTGAGTAAGTTACTTTAATCTTTCTGGGTCTTAGCTTCTTTAGCTCTTTAAAAAAATGATAAGATGACCTCTATGCTCCCAACCAACTCTAAATCTATGATCCTTTCTAGTAAAAAGTTGGGAGGGGAATTTTTGGAGGCAAACTGTAAATTTAAAGTCATGGGAAGGAAATTTAAGTCTGCTTCCCACCTTCCATCCTCCATCCCTGCACCTCCATTCCCCATCATTTCCCACTTCAGCCAACATCAAAGTCTTATTGGAGTATGGCTAGTCTCCTTTATAAACTATGGACTGGGGAGGCAGTCTTTGAAGGGGTAAGGGTGAGGTAGTGGTGGACAGAAGTCTGTGGACCAGGCATTTTCAGGTTGAGAGAGGCCAGTGGTGTAATGGAAAGTCTTAGGGTCCAGAAACCTGTGTTTGAATTATGATTTGACCCTCACTAGCCACATGACCTTGAGAGACTCACATGATTCTTTCTGAGCCTCAGTGCCTTCCTTGCTCTCAGGTTAGAGGACCTGAGTTCATAATCCTGCCCCTGATCCTTGCTACCTAACTTCCCTGGGCTTCAGTCTTTGCATTTATAAAATTAAGGGGCTGCCCTAGATGGGCCTAAATCTATGATCTTATGAGTTATTGTTAAAAAAAGAATAACTGTCCTAGGATTATTGTGAGTGAAGCGGTTAGTGCACTAAAGGTGAATTAGTGTTGTGACTTTGGCCTCGGGCAAGTGGACTTTTGGCCTCTCCCCTAGGATGTGAGCCTTTGGGGACTCTGGTCCAGAGAATGCTCTTGGGTAAAAAGCCGGGAATGTGATTAATTAAGTGTGTTCTAGGGTGTGTGTGCTTCTTTTGGGGTGGGTGGCGGGGGTGTGGTGTGAAGGGAAGGGAGTTCCATTCTGGAAAGAAAAGGCAGAGCTCTCTGAATCACAGGCCTGTAATTAGCAAGATGTTTTCTGCTTGTTGACATCATGAATGGAAAACATGATCTTTGGGACAGTAATTATGCTCCATTGAAATTCAACACCCTCAGTAGACTCTGGGCTTTCAGCATCAGCTGCTTCCTCTGAAGATGAGCTGCACAATGTAGAGAGAGAGATGCAGCTCTGTTGTCATTGAAAAAAGGGAGACATGTGGGTTGAAATCAGGTCCCACCTCTCTGTACTTAAGCAGCTGTGGAACCTTGGGCAAGTCATCTGCCCTCTTTCTGGGGGGAATCTCAAGGTTGTAGACATAGAGCTGGAAGAGGCCTAACAAGTGCTCTACTCCAGCTGCCTCAATTTACAAGTGAAGAAACTGAGGCCCTGCTGGTATATGAAAGGGCTAGGATTTGAACCCGGTCCTCTGGCTCCCAATCCATCATGTCCTCCACTGTATTGTACTCTCTCCCATTTGCAAAAGGAGAGAGTAGGATTCTATGATTTACAGTTCTAAATTCTAGAATTCTAAGATGAAATGGCCCTCTGTGCTTCGTGATAGTAAAAAATAATTGATTCACTTTGTCAGCAAACCTATATTAAGTACCTACTGTGTGCCAGGCCCTGTGCTAAGCTCTGGAGATGCAAAGACAAAAGCCACAGTCTCTGGCTTCTAGGAGATTACATTCTAAGATGGGGAAGGGGAAAGACAGAATGTGCATATATAAGTATATGCAAAATAAATGTAAGATAATTTAGGGAGGGAGTAAGTACACTAGCAGCTGGGGAGATGAGCAAAGTCTTCTTGGAGAAGGAATGGGGCTGAGGAAGGGAGAGATATAGGATGATAAACATCAGTGAGGGCGGCTAGCTGGCTCAGTGGATAGAGCACCAAAACTCATCTTACTGTGTTCAAACCTGACCTCAGACACTAGCTGTGTTTCCCTGGGCAAGTCATTTAACCTTGTTTACCTCAGTTTCTTCATCTGTAAAATGAGCTGGGGAAGGAAATGGCAAACCACTCTAGTATCTTTGCCAAGAAAACTCCAAATGGGGTCACGAAGGGTTAGATACAACTGAACACAGCTGGATAACAATGATAGAGTATAGTAAGGGTTTTTAAAGATGGCGTTGGCCTCAGTATCTGTGTAGGCAGCAGAGAAGGAACCAGTAGACAGATAGATGATAGATAGATAGATAGATGGATAGATAGATGATAGATGATAGAGACAGAAAGACAGAGAGACAGAGACAGAGAGAAGGAGGGAGGAAGGGAGGAAGGAGACAGAGAGAGAAGGGGGATAGTAAGGGTAAACAGGTTGAGGCTAAAGACACGGAGGCTGGAAAGTTGGGGATAAGGTAGCATTAAAGATACTAATAGTGACAGCTAACAGAGAAAGAGTGCTTTAAGGTTTACAAAGCACTTCACATGTATTATCCAACTTGATCCTCATGACAACCCTACGAAGTAGGTTTCTTATTATCTCCATTTTACAGATGAAGAAACAGGCCAAGAGGTTGAGTGATTTGCCTAGGGTCACAGCTGGTAAGTGTTCAATGCCAGATTCCAAGTGGGATCTTCCTGATTCCAAGGCCAATGTTTTATCCACTGCTCCATCCTTCCCTTTATTTCTGGTTTACTTGTGAGCAAATTGACACTCCCTCAATAAGGCAAACTAGCTTAGCCACCATCCTCAGTACATGCCACATACTATACTACCTGTGTGGCTGTGTTCAAATTATTTCCTATGAGGAGTAGCTTTCCATGGGGGACAAAGTGCTGGACATAAGAGTCAGGAAGACTTGGGTTCAAATTCCATCTCTGATACTAGTTATAGGATCATGGGCCAGTCACTTTTCTCCCCATGGACCTACTTCCTAGGAGTCTCAATTGAGATAATATATGTAAAATGCTTTGGAAACCTTACAGACATTGCATTTGTCAGCTATGATTATTTTTTTTGTTACAGGCATCTACATATGTGTTTTATCCTTCTTTTAGACTGTAAAGTTTGCGAGGTCAGGGAAAACACCCAATTTAAACTCCTCATACTTGTCCTTTCTTAAATCTATGATTCTATGATCCTTCTTAACCCTGGTTCAGAAGTGGGCTGAGATTGGGGATCTGCTAGTGAGAGATGGGAGATGAGAGAGGACCTATCTGGCTGCCTTCAGTGGGCAGAGGAGAAGGGTGCTACACCTTACCAGAACCCTGGGTGGAGTCATGTGGCAAAACATGGAGCTGCAGATCAATAAACCAGCAGAGATCAATCAGTGTTGTTAGGAGACAGGCTTGTCTGGTAGATCAGCAGAGAATCTGTTCACAAGCCAGCTAATGACCTTGAGAAGGATTTAAGCTAAATCTGGTTTCAAGGTCAAAGTCATAGGTTTATAATTGGAAGATATGAAGAACAGGACAAAAAACGAGTTGGTTCTGCATGCTGTTATATTTTCCTCAACTTCTGGCTAAAGGAGTAGCCCTTTGGAGATAACTGGGAAGGCATTACTCAGCTTTGCTCCACCATCATCACCCCTCTACTGGATATACAGTGGTGGTGTTCAGTGGTTAGCGTCATTCTATGCATTTAGTAGGAATTTCAGTTAGTCAATCAGTAAACAGTTGTTAAGCCCCTGCTATATGACAGGCACTGTGCTAAGTGCTGGGGATGAAGAAAAAAGAGGTAAAAGATAGCCCCTGCCCTCAAGGAGTTCACAATTGAATGGAATATAATGTTTATTGAGGTTGCTGAGAATGGGGCATAGAAGGTATTTTTTTTTAAGCATGGAGAAATCTTCACTGGCCCCTCCCCTGAGTTTCTCTTAACTTGAGTTTTCTCTTCCCATGAGGCCATTGGCACACAAATGGAGAGACAGATGGAAGAAGGAGCCCTCTTTTTATGAGCATGGCCATTCCTTTCTTCTAGTCAGTTTCTGCTGGGCAGGCTTCTCTAAACACGGAGGGTAATTCTGCAGGAGGCTGTTTAAGAGGGAAATATGAGTCTACCCCGGGTCTCTTGTTGATTTCTAATGAGATTTTCTAAGGATGTGCTCTTAAAGCAAACACAATTAAAGACAACAATGCTTCCTGATAGGCGAAGGGGAGTCTTCTCTAAGGCAAATGATTCTAGCAGATCAGCTCTGACAATTTAGGAAGCATTTTCCTTCCTGTGCCATCAAACCGACACATTATAATTTTTTCTTAATAGTCAGAAGCTCGCAGTTGTTATTCAATCTGACTCTTCTGAAACTGTTGCCAATAGCCCAATTAAACAGTTAGCAAAATACATGAACAGTGCAGCCCTATGAGCTGTAATTAGTTTTGCCGAAAAATATCTTTTCAAGACAGCAAGGGCTCCAGAAGGCCAAGCCCCTTGGCATCCTGTCTCTCTATTGCCACTATAGGGCCAATAGGACTCACAAGATAGCATTCTTAGCTGATAGATACTGTTTCCTTTTCTTGTTACTGATTCCCACCTATGAAGAGAAGGAAAACAGTAGATGTAAACTCCTTGGTTTTAGGGTTTGTTTCAATCATTGCATTTGTATCCCTAGTGCTTAATTGAGTGCTTGACACCTGTTAGGTGCTTCATGAATGCTTGTTGCTTGCTTGCTTCTCAGACAGCCACTGGACCAGCAGATATCATCAAAGCCTCAGTGCTGTGGTGAGCCCAGCAATGCATTTCTTGTCCTTGGCTCAGTTCTGATACCAACAGTGACCAGTGAAGTCGTTCCTCAGAGAGCCCTCTCCTTCAGACACATATAGGTGGGTCCAGATTCTGTGGGAGGGAAGCCCAGGGAGGCAGAGAAATTCATGTGAGGGGAATGGCAGGAACAGGATCCCAAAATCATGGTGAATGCTGGAGCTTCCCGGGTCTGATTTTCAACCTGTTGTCTATGAAGTGCCCTTCACTTTTCCGTAATGATGCAGCAAATACTCTGGTTCTCCCAGAAGAGAACATTTGATGTTTCACAGATCACCAGCATTGACAAGTGAACCACTGCTGCCTTTTTACACACTACTATCAACCACTCTTTGGGTAGCACTGATTGGGCAGCTGGCTCCATGATGCTATGCTTCCCTAGCATAGTTGTTTTCTGTGTTGACAATTCCGCTCTTGTGTAACAATGGTGAATAAGGGGAAGCAGTCTGAATCCTGTCAACAATCCTCCATCTCTCCCCACCACTCTCCTACCTCCCATCCCTCCCTCCACTATTTTACTGTTCGATCCCAGATTTTTATTTAAGAATGTGACTTCAGTCTCTGACTCATCCCCCTTCTACTTGGCCAGCGACCCTTCCTCTCCTCTCCATCACTCCCCCCATCATATTGCCTTCTCTTTGTCTTATTCAAAAGCATAATTTAAACTCAATGTTTATTAATTTATTTAAAAGTTTTGTCACAGTCATTTTTAAATATATCTCTCCCCTCCCCCTCCACTACCCAGTGAGCCTTCCCTCCTAGGAAAGAAAAGCAAGAGCAATAAAACAGAACCACATGACACATCGACTGTGCCTGACAGTCTCTTACCACTCCAACAAAAAGAGCCCTGCATCATCTTCACAGTCAAGCATTGGTCATGATACAAACACACACTGTAATTAGATGAACAAATACATAGTAAAAGCAGAAATATTAATCACTTGTAACACAGACTGCACTTTCCATCAGTCCTTGCATCTAGCCCCTCCCAAATCCCTCTTTGGGCTAAAATCCACCTGCCTTCCAAACTGTGGCATTTGAGTGTCTAAAACAACTAATGCAGAAGTTCAGTGGTTTATTGTTTAACTCTTAAGTCCTTGTGAAGTCGGAGCTGGACACAAATACTTGACTCGCAGTTGGATGACAGAACATAGTAGAAACTTTGACGATTCCCATTTTTGCTGTGGGATGGGCAGACAAAGAACACAAGATCACTCCTCCAGGTATTAGGCTTTCCACTTTGCTAGGGTTCTCAGGATTTTGTTCCAGGGTCAGCTATTGCCCCAGTTTTTCCCTGTAACCGCAGCACCGAAATGGAGCAAAGGTCAGTTACTTCTGAGGATAATATCCCTGGATCACCACCTGACTTAGAATATCAGAAGGGCATCAGACTGATGATGCTCTTCAGCTCCGGATAGTCCTCTTTCCATCTCCTCTATTTATCTTTTAGATACATAGCTGTTTGCATACTGTCTCCCCCATTAGAATGTGAGTTCTGCGAGGGCAAGAACTGTGTTTTTGCCTTTCTTTACATTCTCAGAACTAAGCACAATGCCTGGCACACACTGAACACTTAATACACCCTCATTCACTGAGTGACTACCACTATTTCACTTCAAGTCCACTCATAGCCCTGTGTCTGGCACTGGCTCTGGAGGCAGGAAGGGCAGAGGAAGCTTTACCAGAATGTCAGAGTCCTGGCAAAGGGGCCAGAATACCCCGCTTCCCTCAGTTGGAGCTACTTCCAATACTCAATTTCCTGTACTGGTGCATTTATTCGAAGGTAAGACTCCCCTCTGTCAACCGTGGTTTGCTGTGACCTGGCCTCTGGCGGTAGGATTGGGGCTGGAACAGAGTGCTGAATAGTTGTCTGTGCCTGGAGAACAAGGGAGCTTCTAGGTCTGAGCTTCCTTCCTCTCTGGCACACAGACATAGGTTCTTGGGCTTTTTGGGACAAAGTACTACCATGTAAGGCTCATTGTCTCCTATGTATCAATGTCTATTTTATAGCAGGGAGGAGCCTGGAAAGCAAAGGGATAAAGAAAGAATAAAGATCTGGCTGGCTGGCTAGAATCATAGCCAGGCCCTTTCGACTGTAAAAATTGAATCTCTTCCATTGAATCTTAGAGTCAAAAGAGACCTTTGAGGTTACCTAGATAATAGCGTGCTGTAGTGGAATGAACACTGCACAGGAATTCAGAAGAGCCGAGGGCGAGGCTTGGCTCTAACACTTAATCCTGCCTCGGGCAAAGCCATTTAACCTTTGTTGAACAATAATCATTATAGTTCTTCCCCGTATCCATCATCATTATAACTCGCATTTACCTAGCACATGCCTTACAACGACTCTGTGGGGGCTGCTCTAGGATCATAGATTTAGAGCTGAAAGGCCCTCAGACGTCATCTAGCCCAACAATCTTGTTTTACAGATGAGGGCACTGAGACCAAGGGATATTAAGTGACTTGCCCAAGGTCACACAGGGAGGGAACATCAGAAGCAGGGTCAAGATTATTTTTCCAACCCCCTTGTCTTACATGTAAGGAAACTGAGGGTCAGAGAGGTTTTCACTTGCCTGGGGTCACACAACTAATTAAGTTCTCTGAGGCAGAATTCAAGTGTATTTTTCCTTACTACACTACAACACCTCTCTCTTTCTATATGATAGTATTAAATAGAGCATCCTGGCCCAAGGCTGTGGTGCCGCGGGATTGCTCTCCCCACCAGGTGTGATTGGCTGTGCTCTACGTAGGCTACTGTTTATAACTTTAACATGGAGCCAGAAGACTTGGATTCTTGTCCTGGTTTTACTACTTTGTAGCTAGTGACCTTAGGCAAGTCACAACTTCTTTGAATTTCATTGTTACTCATCTATTAAATGTAGATCATGTTATCTCCCCTCTGTGAATCACAGGACCTTTTTCTGTACTGGGGGTCAGGAAAGGTGTCTTCTTTCTGGAGCTAGAAAATAACTACTTGAAAAACCCTCTCTATTTTACAGTTTTGCCCAAGGCCCTTCAAACTTCTTACTTGTGTGAGCTCATTATCTTTCCTACTCTCCCTCAGAGGTCTGAAATCAGGCACAACCCTTTGAAGCTAGGAAAGGAATACCTGGCATCAACCATACTCTATAAATGAAACACAGGGCATGGGCTCTGTCACTGACTGGCTGGGTAACCTTAGCCAAGTCATCTTCCACTCAGGGTCTGAGTTTGAGTTTCCTTATCCGTAAAATGAAAGATTTGGATTTTAAACTTTTTTTTTGCATGTCACAGACCCATGACATTTAGGTGGCACGATGGATAGATATTTATTGTTTAACTCTTAAGTCCTTGTGAAGTTGGAGCTAGACACAAGTACTCAGCTCCCAGCTGAGTGACAGAGCATAGTAGATACTTTGATGATTCCCTTTGATGAATCTTGGAGTCAGGAAGACCTGAGTTAAAATTTGGCCTCAAGTACTTACCCAGATGTGACCCTGGGCAAATCACTTAATCTGTTTGCCTCAGTTTTCTTATCTGTAATAATACTTCCCTCCAGGATTGTTGTGAGGATCAGATGAGATAATAATTGTAAATTGTTTAGCACAGTGCCTGGCACATGGTATTTACCATATAAATGTTAGCTATTATTATTACAGTGGGCAATGTGATGGTACCTATGTCCCAGAGTTGTTTTAGTCAAATGAGATAACATATGTAAAGTGCTTTGCAAACTCTAATGCAAGATGTAAACGTGAGCTATTGTTATGGATCCCTTTGGTAGTCTGGTGAAGCCTACATGGACCCCTTCTCAGAATAATGTTTGTTATGTACAATTCATAATTGAAAGAAATGTTAAATTTCAGCTAAAGGTTAGTGAAAACAAGGATATAATTATTTCTCTTCCAAATTCACAGACCCCCTGAAATCTGCCTAATCTCCCTCTGACTCCTCAATGTCCACCCCACTAAAGGCTTCATAGAACCCCTGGACCAGAAGATCTTTACATTCCTTCCAGCTGGAATATTTTATGATATGTGATCTCAGTAGAGACCTGTATGCTGTTCTCCCTTATCCCAGCTGGGGTTGGAACTTTCTCAGAGCTATGACTGAGACCCCTCCAAAGGGCTCCCACTGCCTGGTATAGATAAGGAGTTCCATATCAGTAACGTTTTTATTGGGGGGGGGCAAAAACTCAAGAAAAAATCCATGTCCAAAGAGGTTTGAGTGGTACTATAAATAGCCCAGTTGGAGTTCTGTTACAGGCCGAGTTAGAGCCGAGCCAGAGCCAAGCCCTGCCCTCCTCGGACCTCCACGCCCAGGGCTTGCTGAGATAAACTCAGGGCTCTGAGATATGGGTGGAGCCAGGAGGAGGGGTCTCACCTTTGTTGCCTCCCTAGCAATTCCAGGTCTTTGCCCGGACCTGCTTGAGCACATGGAACTTCCGGCTCTCTGTCTGGGCTTGTCAGAGCACGTGGAACTTCAGGTTCTTTGCCTGGACTGCCTGACCGCAGGGAGCTTCGGGTTAGCTGGAAGAGAAGGGGAGGAGAGTAGGCGGAGTTGGGGCAGTCCTAGTACCCAGGTGTCTTGATTTTACCTGTTCTTTCACCAACGTAATCAAAGAATGTAGCTATGTCTCCAAAGATATAAAAATGCTGCTTGCTGAAATAATAAACGGAGTCACTCAACACCTTCGGCTCCCGCCCCATTCATTGTCCGAGAGATCAGTCCCTTTGCTAGGCAAAGGCCTGGGTGTGGGGGGCTAACACAGACCCCCACGATTTGGTTGCAAGGCCAGGGACTCGCAACAGAGTTCTATCATTAGCTGCTGCTCCTGCTGTTAGACATTAGCCAGGATCTACATTGACCTCAGTCCAGCATTCCCTGTCTCAAGTGACCAGCCCCAGGGCTCCTCACAATGATTGGATAATCTGGCCTTTCCCTAACCTCTCCCACCCTCACCTCCAAGTAGGACCATTCTAACTATGGGCTCAGTGACACTAACCTATGGCAGGGCCTGTCTCCCAGCTTGACCTTGGACAAAGTTAGGTGTTACGGAAAAGGCCAATGTAAATGAGCATTGCCTGTATGGGATAGGAGGTCATTAGGGGTTCAGGAATAGGGTAAGTACCGTGATGTAAATGGAGTTTCAAGTTTACCACTAACTCAATGTGTTTAAGTCGCTTTTCCTTTTTGGGTCTTAGCTGCCCCCTCTGTTAAAGGAAGGAGTTAATCTCAATGATTTTTCAGGCTCTTCCCACTTTGTCCTTCTATGTTTCTGATTTCTAACGCCTAACATTATATTCTACATATCTAACATTATCTGTTCTATGTCCTAAGGTTGCTCCTGGCTCTGTGCTTCTGCAGTCCAGTGATGATTAGTAGGTAGGCTTTTCCAATCAAATCCAATCCGGTTCATCTAATCCGTTTTTTTGTTTAGGCCTTACTAAGGCCCTTTGTTAAGACCCTTGCCGGTGTGCAAGGCACGATGATAGGTGCTGTTCCAGCTGCGTAATGGTTTGGGTTGTGCCAACACTACAAGAATACATTTCCAACCTAAAATGTGAGATTGGGGAGTGATGCCTAAGTCTGGTCACATAATCCTAAATCTAATAGTCACACAGACTATAAGAGCTGGAAAGAACCATAGGGACTGCTCATTTGTTTTAATCCTTCCATTTTGTAATGAAGGAAGCTGACTTTTTGAGAAATTAAGTAACTTGTCTAAGAATGTGGAACTGAGATTCAAATTTCAATCTTCTGACTCTAAGTCTAGTGTTCTTTCTTTTATAACACATTGCCCTTTCCGAAAGAGTCCATGAGCACTAGTATGGGGCCTACATGGGGATGAGAGGAAGGGGAATAAGTGTTAATTTAGCACCTGCTATGTGCTGGATACCATGCTAAACACTCTTTTGATCCTCACAGTGACCCTGAGCTAGGTGCTTTTATTATCCTCATTTTGCAGTTGATAAAACTGAGGTAAATGGGGTAAGAGCCTTGGCCAGAATCATACAGATAGTAAGTGGCTGAGGCTGGATTTAAGCTTTGATCTTCCTGACTCCGGGACTGGCATTCTATTGACTCTGCCACCTAGCTGCCTCCAACATGTTGGACAGCTGGAGCCCCAGAAGACTACATGCCAAGTTTCTTAGGGCATTGTATTTCCTATCTTACTGTCCTCATGGAATGATCCAAAGTTGTATGAAGTGTCCTCCCCATGGCAAGAATTGAGAAAACACTTTTTAGTCCTGGATTGGAGGAAGTTACCAGCCCTGTAAAGGGCTCTCCTGACTTTAAAGATGTCTATCATAGATTCTGTACAGGAACACATTTTATTCATTCATTCAAAAAAACATATTAAATATCCGTTATATTCAAGACATTATGCTAAGTGCCATTTGTAGCATTGCATCTCTAAGAAGCAATAGATGTTCCTTGTCTTTGCTCATTTTGTTCCATATACCTTCCTTTTCTCCCCACCTATCCACCCATACTTAAAATGGAAGCTTTGCTATTGAAAGATTCAATGTTATTAGCTGGATTCCTGGTATTGCATGAAGCCAAAAAACCAGAGGGCCCTGAACAGAACTGAGTCTCCTCCTGGAACCCTGTGGAACTCAGATATATACCATAATAAAATCCTTCATCTTGCCTGTTTTATGTAAGACCAAGACATTTGAAGGATTTTCTTTTAACATTACTGAAATCATACTTTTCAGCAGAACCACCTGCCATTATCATAAAAATGGAAATTTCCCACTTGGAATCAGCAGTCTGATGATGACATTGCTGCTTACACAGGATATCCCAAAAATCTGAGTGCAGTTTAGAGCTCGTAAAAAAAAAAAAAAACAACACGCACTAAAAGTTTCGGGACAGGCTGTGCCATGCAACTAGGCTGTCTCTCTGAATACTGTAACTTGGGGAATTTCTCAGATGAAGCAGCACAAGATCTCTTAGTTATATAGTAGCTTCTTTTGACTGAAGCAAATTGGACGTTTGTAACGGCCCCAAATGCAGTCTGGCCCATACTATGACTGTATTGCTATGTATGAGAATAAGAAAATATTCTGAATGTTGTTCATTATCATATCAATCGGATATAGGAAGTGGACCTGTGATTTCACTGATATAAGGAACTCCCAAGTGAGGAAACCCTGTGTAGCATTGCAGGCTGGCACCTTCTTGTTTATTTAGAGTCTTAGAGCTTCCTAGAACCCTGGGAGGTTGTGGCTTGCCCAGGATTCCCCAGCCAGTATGTGTGTCAGAGATAGTACTTGAACCTGGGGCTTCCTGGCTTGGAAGCCAGCTCTTTATCCATCCTGCCACACTGCTCCTCACCCAGTTAGTAATGACTAACATTCATATGACATTTTAAGGTTTCCAAGGGCTTTATATCAATGATTCCATTTGATCTTCCTAATGCTATGCGTTGTTAAAAACCAAAGGAGGTATTATTATGAGCTATGGGAATTATGCAAAATACAGACCCCAGAGGGGTGAATGTCCCTTGAGTTCACACAGCTCTTATTAGGAAAAGGATTCCAATGCTGATACCAGGTCTAATGCTCCTTCTCTTAGGCTATTCTGCAGGCCAGACTCTCTCCTGTTCCTTAATGCAGTTTGCTTGTTAGAAGATGAACTCCAGACACCCATAACATACAGGCCGGGAGCTTCTGTCAAACAGGATCAGCAGAACACAGGAAATGAACACTCCACGATATCTGCAGATCAATTCAGGCATACCAACTCTTGCTCGGGCCGGGTTACATAGATCCTCTGCTTGAAGATTCTAGGAAGTCTATCACAGATTCTGTAAGAAGGAATTCACGTCATTCTTTCGTTCAGAAAACACTGTCTGTTGCACTTAAGGAGCCTATGAAGATGCATGGACGATAAATGACAGCTCATGTTTATGTGGCTTGAAAAACACTTTCGACATGTTGACCACATGGGATAAGATAGTATAAATGCTTTTCTTTCTGTTTTACAGATAAAGAAGCTGAGTCTCGGAGTAGGGAAGAGACTTGCCCAAAGTCACAAAGAAAATAAATGACTGGGTCAGGCCTCTAAAGTGGGCCTCTTGACTTCAAATCTAGGGCTTGCTCCATTGTAATATCACTGCTCCCTCTTAATCATAGCATTTTTAGAGCTAGGCAACTACCTCATCCAACCCTTTCATTTTGTAGCTAAGTGAACTGAGACCCATAGAGCTGAAGCCACATGCCCATGCTCAGACAAGAAGCTAGTGGCCAAGATGGGACCAGAATTAAAGTCTACTGACCACCAGCCCAGTGCTCTTCCTGCAGGGTCATACATACTGCCTCCCCAGTCAACACCTGTCAGGAATGATTCCAGGAACAAGAACAGTAGTGTACATTGCCCAGCATCAGATAATTTTGATTATTTCTTTGACAGTAAAGTATGATATAAAGAATTGTATCATATCCAGAGAGTATGTGGCAAGATGCTCTGTCATACTCCATTATTCGCAAGCATGTCTCTAAATATTTGAAGGCAAGTTGGAAACTGACTTCAATAATTCAACAAGCGTTTATTAAGCAAATGCATCCATACCATTGGTTTCACTTCCTCTAAGATCAGATATATGTACTCCATGGGATGCCAGTTCCTTAAACCAGTTAAGAACTTAAATCTTCCTGGGGGTGCTCAATTTTTGCCATGCTTTCCCTGTACAAAAGGGTACCAATGGCAAGCCACTTCATTGTCTACTAGAACAAGGCATTCTGTGGTCTGGGACTTGGAATCAGAGACACTTAGAGATGAATGGGACCATAGAAATCATTAGGTCCAATACCTTCATTTAACTGAGAGTAAAACTGAGGCCTAGAAAGGTTTTGAAATGACTCGCCTGAGGTTAGACTCAGGATTAAATCCTGGTTTTCCAGTTCCCAGTCCAGACTCTTTCCACTACACCTCAGCTCTCAAACCTAAGGATGCTTTCCAGAATGTTAAGCAGTTATTGACTTCTGAGTCTGTGCTAATACATTCCAATGAACAGAAATCCCTTGTCCCCATGACCTTTCACCATACCTGATTCACAATCTGTAACCTTGTGTAACCCCCACCACCCACATTTCAGCTCCTTCTCCTAGTGTTGCTAGGAAGAGTCATGAAAATATGCTGAGTAGAGGGAGGGGGGAGGTGGTTCATGACACTTACCTGTCATTTACCTTCGTCTGGGCCCTCTCTGCTGATTGATACTTCTTTAATCTCCTCGCTATGCTTTTTTGCATTCTGCACAGCTACAGTTTTAAAACTTTTTTTTGCTCCCTTCTAGAGTCTCCTATCTGCACCCATAGATGCTTCACTTTGGGCAGGCTCTGCCTGGCACACCACCCCACCTGGGCTCCTTCTACTTGGCTCCTGTGTGTCAGACAACTTCTTGGTGGTTTTAACCATCTTCTCTGCCATCCTTTAGAATCAGAAGACCATAGATTTAGAAATGGAAGGGACCTCAGTGGCTGTCTGGTCCAACCTTCTCATTTTACAGTTAAGGAAAATTAGACCCAGGAAGGTTAAGCGAGTGCCCAAGGTCTCTCAGGTGCTAAATGTCTGTGATGGAATTTAGAGGTAGGTCATCTGATTCCAAGGCCTCTGCTCTTTTCACTGTGTCACCACTTCTACCCCTGCTTTCTCAGGGAAGGGAAGCTTCCTCCTTGCCAGGGCTACCCTCTCCACTTGTGTGCTTGATCTCATCCCCTCCTGCCTCCTCTAGGACCTGGATGAATGAATCTTTCCCCTTCTTTCTTGCATTTTCAGTTTCTTCATTAACCTCTCAACCTGTAAAATGCATATCTTCTCATTCTCAAAAAAAGCCACAAAACCCCAAATAAAATCCTTCCAAGGTCCTCCCATCCCCAGATCTACTGTTCAAACTTCTCGAATGAGTAGGATACTCTTACTGACTCCAGCTGTCTGATAGCAGAAGCTATGGGACTGGTGCTTCCCAATGGGATGTGCTCTCTAGGGGGACCATGTTTGCACTTTATACTGCTAATCATCAAAGCAAATAAATGCAGAAGCCTGTCCCTTAGGCGAGTCTATAAGCAACTTGCTGCTATTTCTTCTGCTTCTGGTTATTGTTTGTGGTGATAGTCCTGCAGGGTTTCTTCCTCAGGTACACTTTCAGAGCATGGATCTTGTGCCTGGAATATATCTGGCAATTGATGGATGGGGTATTTTTCTCTTCTCTTTTTCTTTTGCAGCGGGGAAGGCCAGGCAATTGGGGTTAAGTGACTTGCCCAAGGTCATGCAGCTAGTAAAAGTGTTTCAAATGTCTGAGGTTGGATTTGAACTCAGGTCCTCCTGACTCCAGGGCCAGTGCTCTACTCATTGCGCCACCTAGCTGCCCCTATCCTTCTCTGCTCAACTAGCCTCCTTTGCCAGCATCAGTTTGGTGCCTAGACCTTCTTTTCTAAGATGTGAGTCTTGGATCCTGTTTGGGGAATTGGGGCTCCCCCTACTGGCCCAGGGCAGAGTTGCCTTGTTAATATTCCCTGAGAGAACAGTCTCCTATAGGGGATAATGACGCTATATATTTGGAAGGACATGTCGAGGGAACATTGACTGTAGGAGTCATTAGCATGGGTGGCTTATAATGAAGATAATGTCTGAACCAGCCATTCTGACCAAACATCCTAACCCCATACTGGGGCTCAGGAGGTGTTCGTTAACAGCTTTGTGGCTAATGTGGCATTCTCTACCATTCATTTACCCTCTAGTCCCTTAAAATCTGGCTATTTGCTCCGTCATTCTACTGAAACTACCCTCTCCCAGTTGCCAAATCTAATGGACTTATTTTTCCCCCATCCTCATCCTCCATATGTGTTATCTGAGGGGGGAATATTAACTTATGACTAATCATTTAATGCTTTTGTATTATCGGTTTAGCCAGGGAACTAGCAGGGTGCTGAGTGGGAAGCAATGAGACACAGGACAGGCAAATTTGGAGGTGGGGAGGATGAGGGGGGAACAAAAGATCCTGAGCTTAGTGGTGATGGAGGATGCCCAGGTAAGGTAGTTCCACAGAAGTGTTCTTGCAGATTTTAGACACTGGACCCTAGGGGCAACATCAGGACATTGAGAGGCAGGCTGATACACAGTAGATAGAGGGCTGGTCAGGAGGACCTGGATTCGAATCTACCTTTATAGATGCTAGTTATGTGATGCTACACGAGCTTCTTAGCCTCAGTCTCCTCTTCTGTAAGATGGTCATCCCCATAGCATTGATCTCACAGGTTTTTGTGGGATCGGATGAGATAATTTATATAAAACATTCTGAAAGTCTTAAAGTTTTGTATGCTGCAAATGTGAGTTATTATTGCTACATATACCCCAGATGAGAGGGTGTAGCCAGAGGAGGGGTATGCAGAGTAGAGATTCAAGAGTTCCAAAAACATTCTTAGAAGTCTTTACAATTTGCCTCAGGTAATATGTGTAATGTGTATCTTGGGTAGGAATGAGGAAAAAGAGGCATTTATTTTTTATGTACCCCTTTCTGCCTTTCCATAGTCTGCTATGTTTTTGTTAAAAATCCAGTGAAACTAGGATTAATTCATCTGGAGAAGGCTGAGAGAAGTTTAAAAAGGCTATTTAATAGCTGAAGGGCCATCCCATGAAAGATGAGTTGTCTTTCTCTGTGGCTCCAAAGGACAAACACTAGAACCCAACAGGTAGAAATCAAAGAGAGGAAAAATTCCACTTAACGAAAGGAAACACATTGTGAGAATGCTGC
This sequence comes from Trichosurus vulpecula, assembly GCF_011100635.1. Taxonomy (NCBI): domain Eukaryota; kingdom Metazoa; phylum Chordata; class Mammalia; order Diprotodontia; family Phalangeridae; genus Trichosurus; species Trichosurus vulpecula. The sequence continues at coordinate 80,057,910 of NC_050581.1, forward strand.
TGTGTAAGGGTGAGCTCCCCATCACTGGAAGTTTTCAAGTAGTAAGCTGCTTAGCTACTTGCCAGAACAGTTCTAGGGTGTTACTGTATTACATTTCCCAAACAATGGAGTTAAGTAACTTCTGAAAGATCTCTAATAAGGGAGTTCAGAAGGGGGCACAGACTAACGGGGCAGTTTTATTACTACCATGAAATATATGCTTATAAACTATACCTAACAGAAACTCACAATTTCATATTCAATCCTTTTTTTCTGTTCTGTATACATTGAAATTTTCATATTTCTTGATGCATGCTAAGTTAAAAATAGAAAGAAAAATATGATACATAGATATATGTATACATTATATCATAATACATATATCTCTGATATGTTTAATCTTTAGGGACATTTCTGATTCTGTAGAGGCTAGAGCCTGGGCTTGTGACCAAGGAGATGAATTTTCATCTCCCTCTCTCACTATATAGCTATGTGACCTTGGGAGAGTCATTTTACCTCTCTAAGCCTCAATTGCCTCATCTGTAAACTGAGGGAATTAGTCAACATTATATCTAAGGTCTCTTTCAGAATTCACAATCTAGGAGTTCATCATTCCATGGACCCTACTAAACTTCCTGGAAGTTAGGCCTAGAGGAGAGAGGCTGAATCCAGCTGATGGAGGGGCCAAGCTTTAAGAAAATGAGAAAGGAAGATGAGAAAGCCATTAACACTGTAAGAAGTGATAAGATAAAATCACAGGGAGTTCTTATAAGAAATCTTATCTTTTGAAGGAAAGGATTCAGCTGGATAAAAGAGGTGCTGCCACTAACTTACTGTGCCACTGTTTGCCTACTCTGGGTTTCCATTTTCTCTAACATACTTTCCTCAGCCCTTCAAATGAAGACTTTGCAGTCTTCTCTAAGACCCTTTCCACGTCGAGATCCATGACACTGTGATTCTTTCACCTAGGCAAGCAGTGTGGAAAATATGTGTGCAGTTGATGGGAGGCAGTGGGTGGGTTGGGATCCGGCTGTATCCTAGAAAAGAAGCTATTTCTTTGGACCAAGGATTGCATCCACCACTGATAGACACAGTACACTTTGCAGTTATCTGGGTGAGACAAAGTGGATGTGCAATATTAAGTAATGATGAGCTGGGATCCTGACAATGCTCCAGGACCCTCTGAGGCAAGGTTCTCTTCTTCCTGCACTGTTCCTTTTCCCCTGATGGCAGGAGGGGCCAGTGATGACATGAAGTAAATACCATTTTTTCTCAGCCTGGCCATGTTGTTTTTCCTCTCCTGTCCACTAACTAGCTCTCTGTTCTGTGGGAGGTGAGTGAGGGAGGCTGACTCCTGAATTATTAACTGGGCTTGTGCAGAGTGAAACTTGTTTACTGATGCTGTCTGTCTCAATCAACCACATGGATTTCAAACAGGCTCTAGAGACAGGAGGGGAAGAGGATGTTCAGCCAAGCATACTTTGCAGACTTAATTAATATATGGTCCTTTCATCATTGATTGTAGATCATAGGGTCACTGACTCTGAGAGTTAGAAGGGACTTTAGAGGTCATCTAATCCAACCCCCTGCTTGATACATCAGTTCCCATTTTTACACACACACACACAAACACACACACACACACACACACATAATGTTTCACAGAATGGTAAAAAGGGCATTTGGTCTTGGAGTCAGGAGATATGAGTTCAAGTTCCAGATCTGGCACTTACAGTCATGTGACTGAGCAAATCATATGACCACTTGGTGCCTCAGTTTGATCCATTATACAATGGGGATAATATTTGTATTACTTTTATCTCATAAGATTGTGAGGAAAGAACTTTGCAAATTGTAAAGTCCTGCACACATTTGAGTTACTATTATCACACTTCTCAAAGTCCTAGGATTTTTTTGACTGTCTCCTTAATATAACGATGGGATGATAGAGAAAATCAATCAAGTACTCCCCAGCCATGTAAAGTAAGCAATAGGATGTTCCATCGACCAATGAATCTCAAGTCTTAGACCAAGGGTGAAAAGCTTTTGCAAGCTTTTGATGGAGTGAAATGATACCAGACAGGAAGTCTATTCCAATTGGCAGGAGGATTTTATTACACACTCTGGGTCTTGTATAAAAACTTTGAGTTAGTTGGAATCTGAGAATTGTAGCCAATGGACAGCCAGAAATTGCCATAAATTGGAGTGAGTGTGGTTTTCTAATGGAACTCCTGAGAAGGAATTGCCTGGGAGGGAGATCTAGCTGAGGAGAGGCATTGACTTTAGCATTGGTCTCCTCTCTCCCCTCTTTGCCTGGAACAGACCCTTGTAAACTTGAAGAGTCTGGAGGATGTTGGACTTCCCATTTTGCCATTGATGTCCTAGATGGAAAATCGCTGAATCAACTGATGGGAGAGTTTGGATTGGAAGCCAAGGATAGGCTGGATGTAGATTCCTTGCTTCATAAGGAATCCAGCAAAGAAACTACTATCCCTGAGGAAACTTCTTGAACACCCCACGAATGGGACAAAAAAGACTTCCAGCAATTAGGACTTGTGAATTATTTATTTGCCAGATACACTTTCTAAGCCTGAGTCCAATTTCTTGGGGATTTTGTACAGCTAGGTCTCTTTTAGTGTGAATGATGAATCTGAATTCATTTTGCATATTTCCGCAGGACTGGAACAAAATCCACATTTTACACACTCATGACTCCAAATAGTACAAATTTGAATCTATTTGTCCACTTCCAGGGAATTCATCATTTGTAGTAGTTGATACCTGGTTGTATACATTTATGATTGCAGACTTTCGGGAGGATGTTTCATACCAAATGTTCTCATTGTACCACTTCAGTAAACACCTCCTTCTAAATGTCTCTTAAGGCTAATTGACTTAATTGACTCCCAAATGATAATCTTGTGGAGAGGCACACTTGTGGGGACAAAGCTGATGGAAAGAAGGAAGGAAGGAAAAAAAAAACAAGATTTTATTAAGCACCTACTATGTACCAAGCACCGTGCTAGGCAATTTACAAATATTAACTCATTTTATTCTCAAAACAAACCCTGTCAGGTAGGTGCTGTTATTATCCTCATTTTAAAGTTGAGGAGACTGAGGCATATATAGGTCAAGTAACTTGCTCAGGATGATAGAGCTAGTTAAGTATCGGAAGCTAAATTTGAATTCAGGTCTTTCTAACCTTAGGCTCTATATACTACACCACCTAGCTGCCTCCAGTTCCTAATGATGGCATTTGAAAACCATTCCTGACTCTTAGGGATACCCCATAGGATCCCAATGGAGAAGTATAGCCTTGCTTTGGAATCTAGGACTCAACTATGACAGTGGGAATTGGGATCCTCTGAGTTTATATGGATTTCACTAAGTACTGATTTTATCCGACTGGGACTTGAAATAGCTAACAATCACAAACTGATGTGATTGCATATTTTAACAGACTATTCCAGAGGAGCAGTTAAGTGACTTATCCAAAGTCATGGAACAAGTGAATGGCAGACTCAGGACTACCTCCATCGTTCAGAATTGACCCAGTCCCTATAAGCAAAGCAAAGCAGGGTCAATTTTGTATTTACCAGGGACTAGCTTTTCCCAGTTGAGTTTTTTGTAGTACTTTCACTATGGGATGAATGAGCCTGAGTCCACCTGTCTATGGAAGAACTTAACCTGAGCAATCTTTCACACTGCCCATCACCAAGTATGGTGCCAAGTAATGTAACTGAGCCCCTGACCTCGTGTAAGCTGAGCACATAGCTCCATGTTATTTTTAGGTAAGGCTCTGCCATTAATTTAGATTTTTCAAAGTGGAAAAAAAGATACTAATCTGGCCAAAGAGCTCTTCTACTTATAAGCAATAGACTGTATAGCCTCAGGGGACTGTAACATCCTCCAGCCTCAAATGTCACCAGTACTATTTCAGAGATCATGGTGAAAGTCATTTTTGCTCTTTATACGTTTATTATTATTTGCTTCAAGTTGCTTCATCTTTCCTGTGGGACAGAGGCCAATCAGATCTTGGTTTGTTTTTTTTTTTTGAGAGGGGTATTGTACCTTACAGAATAACTTGGGAAATCTGACATTCTAATATCATCATAGCCTGGCAAAATAATAACGATAAATAACAATAATGGCTCACATTTGTATACTGCTTTAAGGTTTGCAAAGTTCTTATAAAAAGATTTTATTGATATTTTCCGTTTCTTATATCACCATAGTTATGCCAAGTATTCCCCCATCTCCCCTTCCCAGAGAGTCACCCCAAATAACAAGTTGTATTTTAAAAATAGGAAAAAAAACTGAGCACAACTGAGCAATACATTGAAAGTCTGGAGACATGTGCAGTGTGTAGTACCTGTGGACCTCTCACCTCTACGAAGGGGTATTTTCGTTCTAATTTTTTGCTATCACAAAAGTGCTGCTATTAATATTGCTGTATATTGGGATTTTTTCATATCGATGGTTCCCTTTAGGGTATAAGCCCAGAAATAGAGCCTCTGGTTCAAAGGGTATGGACATTTTAGTCACTTTATTTGCATAATTCCAAATGCTTTCCAGAATGGTTATACCATTTACAACTCTACCAACAATGTATTAGTGTGACTGTGATTCCACAACTCCTCCAACATTATTGTCTTTTTTTGGTCATCTTTGCCAGTTTTCAGGTTGTAAGGTGAAAACTTAAGGTTCTTTTGATTTACATTTTCCTCATTATATTAAAGTAGTGCATTCTTTCACGTGGCTGTGCCTACTTTGCAATTCTTTTTTGGAGAACTGTCTGTTCATATCCTGTTACCACTTGTCTACTGGGGACCATCTATTTGCAAAGCGCTTTGATACATAGTATCTAATTTAGTGGAATGGTGGACTTGGAGTCATGAGAGAACTGAGTTTGAACCCTGCCTTCAATACCTACTACCTGTGGGACCACAGACAAGTTGCTTAACCTCTTGGGAAACTCAATTTTGCCATCTGTAAAAGGGAGATAATAACAAGTGCAGCATCTGTCTTACCAATGTATGGGGGTAAAATGAGGCAGTTTATTAGGTGGATAGGGACAAATAAGTGGAGTCCTTTGATGAGTTCAGTTTGATAGGCTTAAAGAGCAGTGAGCCTTTGTTTGGAATATTTGACAAGTGCCTCCCCCTCAAGAGCACCTTTGAATGGAGGATCCCCGGCCCCTCCTTAGGAGGACTTTTTGTAATTTTTAAAAATTTTTTTAGTTTACATCACTCAGTTCCACAAGTTTTGGGGTTCCAAATTTTCTCTCCCTCCCTCTCCTCCTCTCTCCCCCCACCAAGATGTCATGTAATCCAATGTAGGTTCTACATATACCCAATGGAATGAATCATGACAAAGGAGAAATGAAAGCAAAAAAGAAGGAATAAAAAGAGAGCAAGAAGTTTGCTTCAATCTTCATTCAGATTCCATAATTCTTTTTCTGGATGTGCAACAAAGGGCAATTCTTGACTAAGATTCAGTGACTGGGATGCACCCAGATGAAAGGATTGGTTTGGATCTCAGCCTTGGTGTTTCCTAGTGCATAGATTTCAATGACTGGAGTTGCCTCCAGATAACTTGGCTATAGTACTCTCAGAAGGATGGACTCTGAGGACTTTGACAAAGAGGTGACTCTTCATGCCTTTGCTTATTCTCTCCACCCCATTTTGTTGCTCCTTTCCTCATGTGGAGGTATGGGGTAGGGGTGAGGAGTAGGAATGAGTGTGTGGTGAAGAGAGGATTTCTCTCTTTTCTCCCTTAGGAGAAGCAGTAAGGGAGCTCTTTTGATCATCTTTCCTACTTGTCGTTGTTCGGGTGTTTCAGTCTTATCTGACTCTTCATGACCATATTTGCGGTTTTCTTGGGAGAGATACTGGAGTGGTTGCCATTTTCTTCTCCAGTTCATTTTACAGATAACTGAGGCAACCAGGGTGAAGTGACTTGCCCAGGGTCACATAGCTAGTAAGTGTCTAAGGCCAGATTTGAACTCAGAAAGATATGAGTCTTCCTGATTCTAGGCCCAGCATACTACTCACTGTGCCACCTAGCTGCCCCAAAGATGGATGAGCAGCCCTGTAAAGGGCTCAGCAAAGCCCTCACACCAGAGGTGCTAATCCTTCCCTGAACAACCTATACACTCCAGGAGAGTGAGTTAAGTTGGGAGTGAAGGTAGCTTGGCTGGGGCTCTTCATGAGAAGGCAGTACAAGTCAGTTCTACACAAATGGCAGGTTTTTGGATTTTGGTTTTTTTTTTTAAAGTTGTGGTAGAGAGACCATTAACCAGAACCACAATACATTTGCCCTTTGAAGGAAAGTTCTCAGATTTTAGGTTGGCTTTCACATTCTGACTCTACAAAGAGTATAGAAATTGAAAACATGTCTCCATTAAGATTGAACCTCATATGACAATAGCTTTAAGGTTTACAGAGAGCTTCCCTCAAAAGAACCCTATGCAGCAGTTAGTGTAAAGATTGTCATTTCTATTTTACAGATGATGAAAAGGAGACTGACCGAGATTAAGTGACTTGTCCAGTTTCCTAGTCTGTAAATGGTAGAATTTGACCTTGAACTCAGGTCTTTGGACTCCCAGGTGAGTCCTTTTTCCATCATGAATGCCCCTGTCCTGTCTTAATACTGTTTGCCTTCTTCACCTTGGCCAGAGCAGCAGCTGGGCATCCAGACCTCCTGACTAGCCAGGGTCTGCCTCTTTAATACCTTAGAGATTTTTTGAACAAGATGCTGCTCATCCGAGACAGTGGCTGAGCATGTGACCACAATGCTGGCCTGTAGCTACAGTTTGCAAACACTGCAGAAATGGCCTCATTGGATAGCCCTGTGAGACAGATATTATGGACAATATTTGCAGATGGGGAAAATGGAAATAACTGAGCTATGTCATGCAGCTAGTCCATGACCAAGACGGGATTTGAATCCAGGTTTTCCTGGTTCCAAATCCAGCTCTGTCTTCCCTCTGTCAGTTGGCAGAACTGTTCACCTGCTGCTTTGAGCGTGGTAGCATGGATGGTTGCACAGTGATGTCTAGGCAAGGAACCGTGGACTATGGGTGAGTTACCCAGTGTGGTTTATCACATGGTGAAGGGGTAGCTGTGCTGGGTCCTGTTAAAGGACAGCAAAGGACAATAATTAACAAAGAGGATGAATTGTAAGGGCACACTCCATTTTTAGAAACTTACTGACATTCCCAAATGGGGGAAGTGATAATGAAGTGAGAATCCATAAAAGTGACATCATCTCTCTTACGCACGTGCACACACACACGTGTGCACAAGTACATGCATGCACAAAAGCACACATATCACCATAAATCTCACCACATCTAATATTTCCCTAAAACAATGGCGGAAACACTTGCTGAAGGGGAATGTAATTTGGCTTCTGATGCACACCCTGTACTCCAGAAAACAACTTAGTAACAATGGGTTTATGATGTGGAGTAAGTCACTTTTCCCCTCTCTGGGTCTCAGGGTCCTCGTCTGTGAAATGGGAAGCTTGGACTAGATGATCTCTGAAGTTCTTTATGGCTCTGTGGATCTTTACTTGAAGACTGGGATAACCTGTTAAGGCAGCTTAGCAATAGAGTACTGGGCTCAGACTTAAGAGAGCTGGTTCAGATTCTGACTCTGACCTTCAGTGCTCTCTCAGCCTCCAGGAGCTCTGCAAGTCTTGTTTGCTATGTTTCAGATAGGATACTATTCACCTGAATGGAGGAAGTTCCCACAACGATAAAAACACAGATCATGCACATATTGACGATACCCTGCAGGTGTCTGCTTCTGTTTGACCACCTTCTTGTGCTCAGGCACAGCTGTAACACCAGCTGCCAGATTTTGTAGGCTCTGTATGATCACATAGAGTCCAGAGGCAGAAGTTTCTTCATTAGAAAGAGGCGTGAGAAATGTCTTTCTGCTTAGGGAGCTATGAGCTACCTCCTTCAATGTTTTCAGACCTGTGGGCTGATATTTGGAGCTCTATATTAACAGGGTCATGCCAGATCAGTGTTGGAGGATGAAACCCAATGCAATGTAATCCAGTCCAAATGCAATTCAAATCCAACACAATCCAATCCAATGCAATTTGATGCAATCTAATCTAATTCATTAAGCACTTGCTAAGTCTCAGACACAGTGCTAGGCACTGGGACTAAAAAAGTAAAAAATGAAAGTCATTGTGCTCATATATTCTACTGGTGGGGCATCAGATACAGCATATATCCAATCCAAGTTTATGCATGGTAATAGGGACTCTTCCTAACTGGGAAATAACTGGGATTAGGAAAAGCCTCTTATCCCTTGAACTGGGCTTTGAAGGCCTCCAGGGATTTTATGAGGTGGAGGTAAAGAGGGAGTGCATTCCAGACACAGAGAAACACTCTCACACAAAGGCAAGAGACTGAATGTTGTTGTGCCTGAGGCGTGGAGGGTGCAGGGTAATAAGAATTGATTGTAAAGATATTTAGGAACCAGGTTGTGGAGGGCTTTTAAATACCAGGCTGAGTAGCTTGTGTGCTATCCTAAAGGCAAGGGAGATTGATATGTCAGATCTGTGTTTTAGGAATATCAGTTTGCAGCTTTTCCAAGGACGATGAGACACTGGGGGCTGGGATACTTTCTTTTTTAAAAAATTCATTTTTATTTGTTTCATTTCACATTTCCAAATTATATTTAAAAAAATTTTAACATTCATTTTTTAAAATTTGGAGCTCCAAATTCTGTCCCTCCTGTCCCTCCCCCACCCCACGAGAAGGCAAGCAATATATTGATTATACGTGTGAAATCATACAAAATTTATTTCCATATTAACCATGTTGCAAAAGAAAACACACAAAAACCCCAAGAAAAATAAAGAAAGTGAAAAAAGTATGCTTTCAATCTGCACACTTGAGTTCATCAGCTCTCTCTCTGAAAGCGGATAACATTTTTCATCATTTGTCCTTTGGGATTGTCTTGATCAGAGCAATTAAGTCTTTCATAAGTCTTCATTGTTACGATATTGTTGCTACTGTGTACAATGTTCTGAAGAGGTGAAAGGTGGAGAGGTGCTCGACACCCCAAAATATTGACGCACCGGGTCCTGCCGAAAGAATTCGACTCAAGCCTTCTTAGCCAAAGAAAAAGACAAAGTTTATTAGGGACCAGCTACACTGGCCAGATCCTCCAGCAGCCCCGCCATAGGCTAGACTCCTAAAGAATCTGAGCGCCGTGTGAAGGCAGGATGGGATTTAAATACATAAAAGATTGTGGGAAAGATTGAGGGGTTGTCTGGGGTGACTGGTGGGGGGCTTTTGGGATGGTCCTGAGGGGAAGTCTAAGGAAGATAAGGTGGAGCCAGAGTCCAGGATCCAAGAGAATGGGATCAAGGGCAGGAAGTTCCTGAAGGAATATCAAGGTTGGGAAGTAACTGAAGGCATGCATGTCTAAAGTAACAATAGAGGGAGAGATTTGGGCCTAAGAAGAATGCGAGGCTATAGCCTCAGGCTAAAACCGAATCAAGCAGGGAAGAGTCAAGGAGAATTGCTAAAGACAAATTGGCTTTTTTGGGGGGTTAGGAAGAAAAGGTCTCTGGGCCTGTACCCCATCAGTTCCACTCAGTTCACTTTGTATCAGTTTACATAAGACTTTCCAGGTTTTTCTGAAATTGTAGGATGCTTCTAAGAATCTTGCAAGCTTCCTCATAGGCTTCAGTTGACAAGTCAACAAGCATTTAATAAACACTTCCTATGTGCTAAACACTGGGAATACAATTACAAGCAAAAAGACTGCCTCTGCCCTCAAGGAGCTCACATTCTAATGGGAGAAGAAGCTAAGAAGGAGGGGGAAGATGGCTGTGGTGGTGAAGTCTGTAGAGTCAGAAACAAAGCTAGGAGAAGCATGCCCAGGTCAGGTAGTGTTAGAAATACACTTGACACTGAAATTCAGATATCAAGGGCAATTATTATTTTTGAGGAATTCAAAGGAATTGGTAAACGTTACTGGCCAGGAATGGACCCCACCCTTCTTTATGAAGGGGAAGTGGGGAGTACAGGAGTGAGACCAACTTTATTCTATTAGACTGACGTAGATTGATGCACCATCAGCTCAGTACCTCCCTTCAGAGAATGGATTGGTCCGCTCCCTTATGGGTTACAATCTTCCCTATATGCCCCCAATATGCAACTCCTTGGTATTGCATGGGACGGATAATTGTGAAGACTTCACAGGGTATGTCTAACGGAGAGGTTTTGGGATTTGGCCTTGTAATTTTGGAAGGCATGCCCTTCCCCCGCCCCTCTCAGATGTTAGAAGATAATGAACTTCCTGTGAGCTATTTGTTCTCTGCTCCAGGAAGGGTCTCTCCTTCCCCCCACCCCATCTCTTCTCCTAGACTTTCAGACGCCACCCTGGCAGTTGAGTTCTGATAGGGAAAAACCTGAACGAACCAGATCAATCTTGGTCCTCTGTGTAGTTTTCGCGCCTAGACTGTAAACCCACCCCCCAGCCAATGGTGAGAAGGGATAGAGGTGGGTGGGAATCTTTTCCATTAAGACTATAAATTAAGGCAGGTTCCCTTTTACCTTGCCTCCTCCATTATGGAGGTGTGCCTGAATCTTGCAAGGTTTGCAGAATAAATTTACTTTGTTTCTTTTAAAGATGTCTCTCCTATTATTTAAAAATTCTGTCCCATACAGTATGTTCCCCCCTCCTCAACATACATCCCAGGTTCAAAAATGGCAGAAAACTCCTCCCTGTGGGTGTGTAAGGTAATATTCCAATTCCAATAGCCAATTAAGCATGCATGGTAGCCATTTGACCCAGTTTCTCTTCAACCCTGACTGTCTTCTGGCTGGTTTAGACCAGTTTTGCCTATATGCTGAATCTGTGGTTTATGCAAACTGAAAACTTTATTCCCATTGGCTGGGGACCCTCATCCTGGTTGATTTTTACGCCTTCTTTGTTCAAGCTGACAATTAATTATTCTGCAGAACTCAATTAATTTTTCTGTGGAAACCTAACTTTCCCAAACTTTTACCAATCTCTCACAGTAGTGAGGTCCGGTGCTACAAGGCATATGGTGTGGTAGAAAGGTCACTGGACTTGAAGTCTATAATTTGCATCTGTAAAAGTGAGGAAAATAATACTTGCTCTACCAACCTCACAGACTTGTTGTGGGGATGAAATGAGATAAAGCCCTGCTACCAACCACCACCTCCCCAACCCAGGTTCTTCCCTGGTGCCGGTCTGTCTCAGAACAAGACCTGCTCCCTCCCCCTCCATCCCAACCCCACATTTACTGCCCCCACCCCTTGCCCACTATATCCCAAGACATTGCCAGTCATCTTGACTTTTGTATTCCCACTGGAATTTTATGACTCTGGAGGAAAAAGTGAGGCTGATGACTTTGTGCAGCTCTGCCTCACTTAAATCCAATTCATGAGCAAATCAAGACATCACCTGTGACGTCATTGCTTCTCTTAGAAAATGAAGGACCAAGAACAACATTTGCTGCCTGACCCACTTTTTTTTTCTCTTTCATGTTCTAAGTAGGACCTCCTAGGGCTTTGCAGGACATACTACTACCTGCCATTGGGTTGTACCTTGAATTATGTGTGTGCCTCTTTCTAACCATTTGCTTTTTCAAATACCTCAACTTCGTGGGTTCTTAATTTACTCAGTTTTCATGATTATTCCTCTACTCCACCTCAGCTAAACATGGAGATGGTTATACCCATGGTTTTGCCATCAACCACAAATGGTACACTTCCTTGCTCATGAACTTGAATTTTTTTTTTATCTGATGAAGACCTTTTATCATCCCATAATGCCCTATGTCATGCTGGTTCTTCATTCATGTCACTCCCACTAACCCTGTGCATCCTCCAGAGCCCTATCCTGGGCTTTCTTCTCTTTCCCCTCTCTGCTACCTGACTTAGTGATCTCATCAGGTCTCATGGATTCAATTATCGTCTCTATGCCCATGATTCCCAGATCTAGTCTCTCTCCTGAGCAGCAGTCCCACATAACCAACTGCTTTTTGAACATCTTGAACTGGATGTCCCCTAAGTATCCTAAAGTCAACATATCCAAAACAGAACTCATTATCAAATCCTCCCCTCTTCTGAACTTCTCTGTTACTGCTGAGAGCAGTATTATCTTTCCAGTTATACCCAGGCTTGCCAACTCAGTGTCACCCTAAGGCAGCACAGTGGATGGGAGTCAGGAAGACATGAGTTCAGACTTGACCTCAGACACTTACTAGTTTTCTGACTCTCAGAAAAATTATTTGACTTCTGTCTCAGTTTCCTTAATTGTAAAATGGGAGTAATGATAGCACAATAACACTTATTTCACGGGGTTGTTGTGAGGATCAAGTGAGATAATATTTGTAAAGCACTTGGCACAGTGGCCAGCATACGGTAGGAACTTAATAAATGCTTGTCCCCCCCAACCCTCCACTTGCCACTCTCACCCACCCTACATATCCAAATCTTGCCTCTGCTTTCATAGCAACTCTCACGTGTGTCTTCTTCTCTCTGCTTATACAGCCACCACTCTAGTTAAGGCCTTCATCACATCTTGCATGGATTGTTGGAAAAACCTTTTAGCTGGTCTTCCTACCTTTAGTCTCTCCTCATTCCAATCCATCCTCCACTCAGCTACACATGTTATTTTTCTGAAGTGCAGGCTTCACCATGACTCACCTGCCCCAATGAGCTTCAGTGGCTCCCTCTTACTGCCAGGATCAAATATAAACCTTCTATTTCACATTTAAAACTCTTTATAACCTGACCTTTCTTACTCTTCTAGTATTTTTATACTTTATTCCCCTCTACACATTCTATTACCCAGCTACTCTTGCATGCTAGTTAGAGCCCCAACTATTGGTGCCACTCCCTCTGAGTTTACCTTCCACCTATTCTGTTGAAATCTTGTTATGGACCTTGTTATTGACATATGGCCTCTCCCATTAGAATATAAATTACTTGAGGGAAAGGATTGCTTTTATGTAGTTACTACACCATTCTTTGTATTCCTGGCGCTCATTGTAGGTCTTGGCACATTGCAAGCACTTATCCAATAGTTTTAGATTGATTGATAACATACGAAATACAGGCTCTCCGAAACCTGTAAGTCCTATATGAGTTATCATAGGAGGATGGGCAAGATGACATCGCAAGTTCACCTGTGGGTACCAGGATCCTAGAAAGTGAAGGGCAGCAGACAAAAATGCAGTCAGTTTCTAGGCAGTAGGGCTGAGGTTCAGATCTGAGAGAAAGGAAACCTGATACTACCTGATGGCACCAGGAAAAAGCTGGAACAAGACCTTAATCCTCCTATTCCTAATCTCTGTAGTGGTATTGGTCTTCTCTTTTTTTCCTAGAAAAATAGTGAACAAATGGTCTCTTCCCATCAAGAGTGCTTATGAGAAAGTCACGGTAATGGGGGAAAAGGACAGCAGCAGAAGGTGTATTTTCATTTGGGTCTCAGTAGGTCTCAGTTCTATGAATTATTCATAAGGATATTTTCTTAAAGTAGTGTCTTAGCCTTAATTTTCAATTTCTTAATGATAGGAGAGACTTCTAGCAACCTCTCAATTATTAATGCCCCTAAAACAATATTCATCTTCCCTGCGTCCAGCGTCAAGCCGTGGCCTCATATCTGGTGACTCTTCATGGAAACTCTCAGGAGTTTCCTTGTAGACCATGGTTCTCCAGGGACATTCAAGGGCACATTGGGCAGGAAGTGCTGTGATCAGTACTGGTACAAGGACACTCGTCTATGAGACAATATTTGTAAAGCGTTTAGCACACTTGTACTATGTGCCTGTCACATAGTAAGAGTTTAATAAATGCATCTTTTCTTTCCCCTTTTTTATTTCCAAGAGTCTCCTGGCACAATGGAATGTGCCCAGGAAAGACTGGCTTGGGGCTCAGCATTCCCCAAGACCCTGCAACCTACTTTTTGCTTGGTCATTTTCTACTCTGTCATTGCTGTCTGTCCTCCCCTTCCCCGACCCTGCCCCAGCCCCTCCATCCTTCTTCCTTTTCTCTGTTCTATAATAAAATCAGCACCACCATTTCCTCTGGTAAGGGTATGGCAGTTGATTCCACTCACCATCTTGGTGACTTCCCAGTACCTGATTCCCTTCTCTGGCCTCTACTTCCTTATAGGTGTTGTATCCCTTATTACAAATTATGTTCCTTAAGGGCAGGGCAGTCTTGCTTTTGTATTTGTATTTCTAGAACTAAGCAGAGTGCTTGACACATAGTAAGCACCTAATGAAATGCTTTTTATTTGTTCAGGTATTCATTCATTCATTCATTCAATTATTCCTCCATTCTTCATTCATTCTGCTCTATCAAAAGACAGTGATGTGGAAAGAATTCTGGCCTGAGAGTTCAGAGAAGCAGGTCCTGGCTCTGCCACTGATCTATTGGGTCATCTTAGGAGGACTACTGTCATGTCTCTGGTTTCTAGCTTCCTTACTTCTAAATTAATGGGATTTGACTATTAAGGGTTCTTAACCTGGGATCTGTAAACTTGTTCAAAAAAATTTTTATAACTATTTCAATATAATTGGTTTCCATTGTGATCCTATGTATTTTATTTTATGCATTAAAAAACTTTACTATGAGAAAGTTCCTACCAGACTGCTGAAGGGGGCCAGGACACACATGGAAAGGTGAAGAATTCCTGCAATAGATAATCTCTAAAGCCTCTTTAATCTCAAAAATTTTGTGTCCTACAGTCACAGATTCTTAGACTTAGAAGGGATCTTGGAATCATAGGATCATAGATTTAAGACTGAAAAGGGTCATCTTGTCTAACCTCCTCATTTTACAGAAGAAACAGGCCCTTTGAGACTTAAGTGACTTGCTCAAGTAGTAAGCAGCCAAGCAGGATTTGAACCCAAGGCTTTTGGCTCCAAATCTAATTGGTGTTCTTTCTGTCATGCTTTCTACCATACCACCAGGGGGAACTTATGGCCTCAAGTCCACATGTGGCCCTCTGGGTCCTCAAGTGCAGCCCTTTGACTGAATCCAAACTTCACAGAACAATCCCCTTAATAAAAGGATTTGTTCTATAAAACTTGGACTCAGTCAAAAGGCCGCACCCAAGGCTACCCACTACTAAGTCCGTGTAGTCTAATCCCTACCTGTTAGTTAGTCAACCAATAAGCATTTATTAAGCACCTACTATGGGCTGAGCACTGGAGATACAAAGAAAAGCAAAAGAGTCCCTGCCCTCAAGGAGCTCACAATCTAATGGAGGGAGACAACATGCAAGCAACCATTAACAATCTAAATACAAAATAAATAAGAAATGCATTTCCCAGTATATCCATGCTTCCATTGGCTAAATATTCCCTGTTCGTTCCTCCTGTTTTATGAATCCTAAATTCATAGGATTTACAACTGAAAGGAAGCTTGGAGATCATTGGATCCAACTTCTTCATTTTACAAACGAGGAGACTGAGGTGGATTTACTGGCTTTGGGATACAACTGTTGCTATGTCTGGTTGGAGTTATTGCTTTTGGGATTTAATCCTCTTGTGACTAAATAAATGTTATACTTCTTCTGCCTTCTACCTAGAGAATCTCTTATACTTTGTGATTCTGAACTACATAGGCATGTTTTTGGTCATCTTTGAGGTCATGAATCTTGCCTTACTGATATAAGATATCTGGGCATATCTGGGCAAGGACAAAGGCAGGAAGCACAGTGTCCAGTCCATTCCCTCTCCTGGCTTCCTCAGTTTGGACTCATCCCAGCTTGATCACTTTCTTCCTAAAATGTAGAGTCCAGAACTGAACACAGTACTCTAAATGAAGTCTGATTACAGCTGCTACCACTTCCCTTATCTCTGATCATGGCTTTCAGGTAGTCCAATAAATTATCTCTCCTGGATCTCTTCTCCAGGTCAGTTGTTTTTCTAATGATATATTTCACATTTTCTTCTATTTTTTTCATTCTTTTTATTTTGTTTTATTGTTTCTTGATGTCCCATAAAATCATTAGCTTCCACTTGCCCAATTCTAATTTTTAAGGTATTATTTTCTTCAATGAGCTTTTCCATTTGGCCAGTTCTACTTCTTAAGAAGTTCTTTTCTTCAGTGAATTTTTGTATGTTTTTTTCCATTTGGTCAGTTCTGCTTTTCAAGGCATTCTTCTCTTCATTGGATTTTTGTGCCTCTTTTACCATTTGACCTATTCTGATTTTTAAGGTGTTATTTTCTTCGGTATTTTTTTGTGTGCCTCCTTTACCAAGCTATTGACTCTTTTTTTTCATGATTTTCTTATATCACTGTCATTTCTCTTCCCAATTTTTCCTCTACCTCTCTCACTTGATTTTAAAAATCCATTTTGAGCTCTTCCATGGCCTGAGAACAATTCACATTTTTTTTGAGGCTTTGGCAACAATATTCCTAGGAGATTTCTTTTTGGGATCTATTTGAGGAGGCGATCGATGGATTCTTTCAATTTCTATTTTGCCCTGTGGCTCTAGAATATCAGGGCAGTTCTCCTTGATAATTTCCTGAAAGATGGTATCTAGGCTCTTTTTTTGATCATGGCTTTCAGGTAGTCCAATAATTTTTAAATTATCTCTCCTGGATCTATTTTCCAGGTCAGTGGTTTTTCCAATGAGATATTTCACATTGTCTTCCATTTTTTCATTCCTTTGGTTCTGTCTTATAATATCTTGATTTCTCATAAAGTCACTAGCTTCCACTTGCTCCAATCTAATTTTTAAAGTAGTATTTTCTTCAGTAGTCTTTTGGACCTCCTTTTCCATTTGGCTAATTCTGCCTTTCAAGGCATTCTTCTCTTCATTGGCTTTTTGGAGCTCTTTTGCCATTTGAGTTAGTCTGTTTTTTAAGGTGTTGTTTTCTTCAGTGTATTTTTCAGTATTTTTTTGGGTCTCCTTTAGCAAGTCACTGACCTGTTTTTCATGGTTTTCTCGCATCCTTCTCATTTCTCTTCCCAATTTCTCCTCTACTTCTCTAACTTGCTTTTCCAAATCCTTTTTGAGTTCTTCTATGGCCTGGGGCCAGTTCATGTTTTTCTTGGAGGCTTTTGTTGTAGGCTCTATGACTTTGTTGTCTTCTTTAGGCTGTATGTTTTGGTCTTCTTTGTCACCAAAGAAAGAATCCAAAGTCTGAGACTGAATCTGGGCGCGTTTTCGCTGCCTGGCCATATTCCCAACCCACTAACTTGACCCTTGAGTTTTTCAGTGGGGTATGACTGCTTGTAGACTAACGAGTTCTATGTTCTACGTTTGGGGGGGAGGTGCCAGCTCTGTCCGAGCCGCACTCCTCCTTCCCCAAGAACCCCCAGTCCAGGCTGGACTTAGATCTTCAGCAGGCTGTTGCAATCCTGCTCTGATCCGCCACTTAATTCCTCCCACCAGGTAGTCCTGGAGCCGGAAGCAGTAGCAGCCGTAGCTGCCCCACCTCCGCTGCCCCTGGGGCTGGAAGCCGAACCACGAACTCCTTCCACTCCCGCAGCTTTTCCCACTAACCTTCTCCGCAGTCTTTGGTGTTTGTGGGTCGAGGGGGTCTGGTAACTGCCGCAGCTCACATATTCAGGGCGCTTGGGCCCCCTCCACCCGGCTTCTGGTCTGGATCGTCCACGCCGCTCAGGCTGGGCTCTGCTCCACTCTGTTCCCAGCTCCCAGCTCTGTGTGGAATAGACCTCACCCAGAGACGATCCAGGCTGTCCTGGGCTGGAGCCCTGCTTCCCTCTGCTGTTCTGTGGGTTCTGCCGTTCTAGAATTGGTTCAGAGCCATTTTTTATAGGTTTTTGGAGGGACTCGGGTAAGGAGCTCACTCTAGTCCGTGCTTACCAGCCACCATCTTGGCTCCGCCCCCCCCCTTTTTTTTGAGGCTTTGGATGTAGCAGTTTTGATTTTATTGTCTTTTTCTGAGTTTGTGTTTTGATCTTCCCTGTCACCATAGTAACTTTCTATAGTCAGGCTCTTTTTCTGCTGTTTGCTCATTTCTTCAGCCAATTTCTTGACTTTTAACTCTATGCTAAAGGGGGGCTCTGCTTCTGGAGTGGAGGGGGCACTGTTCCAAGCTTCAAGTTTTTTGTGCAGCTTTTTTCAGAGATAATTCTGGGAACTCCTAAGATTTCAGTTTTTCCAAGGTGATTCTGTTTACTACTCTCCTGACCTGTGCTCTTGTTTGTGAGTGACCATAAGCACTCTTTTCCACCCTGGAACTATGACTAGGGTACCAGCTCCCCTGCAGCCATAAACTCTGTTGTGCTAGTGCTCCTCCTTGCCTTGGGACTGAGACCCAGGACTTGGGCCCTGATCCAAATATGAGTAAAACAACAGAATCCTGCCCCCGGTGCCAGCAAAGGGACCCCTATAAACTCTTTCTGACCAGTTGTCTGAACCCCTTACCATCTGGGAACTGAGAGGTCTGGAAATCGCCACTGCAGTCCCTGCCTTTTCTCTGTCATCTTGGCTCCACCCCACCTCCCTTATCTCTGGCACTAAGTCTGTCTTCACATAGCTGAGGATAGCATTAGGTTTTTGGATTCCCATGTCACACTAACTCATATCGTGCTTGCAGTCCCCTAGTGCTCCTAGATTTGAACCTTCACCTCCAAATGTTGTCTAGTTACTTCTCTCTAAATGTTTTTTGAGCCCAGGTATAGAACTTTACCCACATATCTATTAATTTAAATTGTTTCAATTTGTCCCATTGTCCTAGCTGGTTAAGACCCTAATTCTATCATCTCACCTCATTGCTTTGTTTCCCAACTTTGAATCATCTGTATATTTGACACCTGCCTTATCAATGCCTTTATCTAAGTCACTGATGACAATGTTGAGCGGCACAGGTCAAAGAAAAGCTCCTTGGGCCACTCCACTAAACATACCCCTTCAAGTTGACATATGTAACAACTCATGGCAAGGGATTGGTTGGCCACAAAATCCCTCTGGGGTTTGTAGTTCTTCCCAGGTTTAGAAGAAGGGAGACTAATGAGAGACCAGCCCTTGGACAAGGATGTGTATGGAGATTTTCATGCATGGCTTTATTGACAGTTGGCTGACTGTGGAGGAGAGTGCAGAGAGGGGAGATGATGCTTGTCTTATGGTAGTGTTGAGACTGAAGCAGCAGCTGGTGCCTGCCCCATCTGTAGTTCCATTCTGTAGGACCATGAAAGATAGCCTTTGTCTACATGATGAGTTGGAGGGGCGTGTGATTATATGTATTTTATCATTTTGCTCACCCATTAGCAGAAGCTCAGTGAGAAGCAAACCATCTCAGAGAGGAACAAATGGGCAGGTCCCAGCCTGCCCTAGACACATTTCCACTTGTATTTTTCCTAACTTTATTTTAACATTCAAAACTCCTTTATTTTTTTTTAAATTTTTTTTTGGGGAAAGAATTTTTATTTTTTAAAATTTTATTTATTTATTTTTAGTTTTCAACATTCATTTCCATAAGATGCTTAGTTCCAAATTTTCTCCCATCTCTCCCCTGCCCCCGCTCCAAGATGGCATGCATTCTGATTACTCCTTCCCCCTAGCCCTAATTTTAAAGAATATGTCACCTTGGGCAAGTCACATCATTTCTCTAGGCCTTAGTTTTATCAATTATAACATTCATTGAAAAAAAAATTTGAGTTCCAAATTCTCTCCCTCCATCCTCTCCCTCTTCCACGCACTGGGAAGGCAAGAAACATGATCTCAATTATACATGTGAAATCATGCAAACAACTATATTTCCATAAGTTGTCTCCATTGCAAAATAGAGACAAAACCTATGTAGCCTGTTGGAGAGTGTTGTAAGGAAAATAATTCATGTTTCTCAAAGGGATATATAATTTTTTTTTGGAGGGGAAAGGCAGGGCAATTGGGGTTAAGTGACTTGCCCAAGATCACACAGCTAGTAAGTATGTCAAGTGTCTGAGGGCGGATTTGAACTCAGGTCCTCCTGACTCCAGGGCTGGTGCTCTACTCACTGTGCCACCTTGCTGCCCCTGGGATATATAATTTTGAATTATTGTTTTTATTCCTCTTATTCTTTAAAGACCACTAAGCCCACTCTTTCATTTTACAGAGAAGGTAATGAATATTGGATTGGAGTCAGAAGGCCTGGATTCAAATCCCAGCTCAGCTGCTTACAGTCTTTGTGACTGTGGACAAATCATGACCTCTCTGGACCTCAGTTTTCAAAATCCGTGATATGAGAGGATTAGACTAGATGAACAGAGTGGTAAAGTGAAGAGCCGGATGACTTTCATTCCTGCCTCTGTGCTTACTACCTATCTGACCTTGGACAAGTCACTAATCACTCTGGGCCTCAGTTTCCTTGTCTGTAAAAAGGGAAGGATGGAATACACAACTTCTGAGGTCTCGTCCAACTCCAAGTCCCTTGAAACTAAGGGAGTTCACCTGGAGGTGTGAATAACCTTTTCAAGGTCACTTTGCAAGTTAGTAGAAGAGCTGGGCCTTGAAACCTAGTCTCATGACTTCTTTTCCACTACTGATGTAGTCCCCCCCCCCCCCCCCGCCTCCCCCCGCCCTTTCCCATAGAAAGATTTGTGGGGAGTGAATGGGGAGGCAGAATCAAGGGGAAGGCTCCCCATTCTCGTGATTCTTTGCATTGCTTACTCATCCCCTGACAATGGAGCAGAGGTAAGTCCAAAAGTTCCTGTCTGCCCAAACCCTCACTCGACCAAGCAGCATATTTGCTACCCCAGCCAGACTTCATGCTGATCATGGCCCACTGTGTCAGCTGTTTCTCCCTCCTGTTCTGTGGGGAGGGGGATCTGCTCTGGGTTCTCCTCTCCCGCCTTCCCATCAGCAGGAACCACAGCTGACATGTGCTCATTCCTCATCAGCACCTCTAGTCTCTGCTTCAAGTGAGTGGATCGTTCTAATGTATTTTTTATAAAAGGAGCTGAGTTCACTTTGATGTTTCACATATGGGGCTATTATATCCACTTGCTACTGCGCTTCATGATCTGTAGCTAATCTCTAAAGCTTTGGTGCATGCAATAATTATTATTATCGATGTCATTGCAGCAGAATAGAGAGGCCTTGCGCTGGTGAAGAGAGACCTGGCCTGGCCATGCTTCTGGGAGCCCTCTGAGATCAAGGACCAGTTGGAGAAAGAATGAGCACTTGGCGGGAGGGCCTCCAGAGAGGCCTCAGCTCTTCCAGTCTCAGTGGACAACTTAGAACCTTTAATGAATTTTAGCTTCCATGTAGCCTTTATCCCAAAAGGGAAATCCTTTGCAACAAGGACATATATAGCTGAAGACGAGTGAGATGTAGTGAGAAAGGCACTGGATTCGGGTTAGATTTGGATGCCTGGCTTTGACCCTAGCTGTCTTATGTTGGGCAAGTCACCCTCTGAATTATCCAAACCTTAATTTCTCCTTCTATAAAATGGAGCTAATAATGATTTATACGCTACCTTTTTCACAGAGCTGTTGTGAGGATAAAAAAAATGTGAAAAATTATGTGTAAACGGGTATGCCGGCAAATGTTTAACACCCGGCTCTCGGGGGGGGGGGGGGGGGGGGGACAAATTGTGTCTCAGAAACACTTTCAAGTTTAATCTTCATCATTAGCATTTTCTCCATCGTGTTCTTAAGTCTAGAAATCAACAAGCCTTGACGTGCAGTGTTTTCCTATTTCTGATATGTAAATGATCTCACCGAGAATTTGGTTCTCCTGAGCTGGTATGAACTGGCCTTAGCACACCCCTGCCCCAAAGTCCTCTATAAATATCATCTTTAGTTGATAGTCACTAAACATTTATTAAGTGCCTGCTATGTGTCAGGCACTGTGTTAGGTGCTGAGGGTAAAGTAAGGAGAAGGAAAACGACCCCTGGCCTCAAGGAACTTACAATCTAATGGGGAGACAATAAGCAAAAGTAAGCTGAAGATGGAGGTGTGGGCATGGCAGGACGTGACGTTTGTGGAGGTGATGGGAAATCCTGAGCGCTTCATTAAGGGAGGCTTTGAGAGGAGTTTACTGCTGTACCCTCCAGCCTTCAGATGGGACGAGGGAGGCAGCTGAGGATGCTAAGGAGCTGGGGAGCATCAAATTTGAATTCCCCTCTTATTAACTGTGCAGAGAAGGTTTGAAAAAAGCAGCTCTGATGAGACTGGTTCTTTGTCTCATTCTTCGAGATAAATAGCATGTTTACTTGAAAAAGCAGCATGGGGGAGGGGCAAGGGTGCTAGAGAAACCTGAGTTCAAATTCTGCTCCTTAAGTTTACTAGCTGCGGGACAACCAACAAGTCGGTTAATGCCTTCAAGCCCTAGTGGAGTGAGGATAATAATATCTGCGGTGCTTAAGTCTCCTGAGGATCACATGAGACACCTTTGAGCATGATGGAAATGTCTGCTATTATTACTAGAGGCTGGGCAGCTAGGTGGCGCCATTGTGCACAGAGGACTGGGCTTGGAATCAGGAAGACTGGTCTTCTTAATTCAAATCTGATCTCAGACACTTACTAGCTGTGTGACCCTGGGCAAACTCTGTTTGCCTCAGTTTCCTCATCTGTAAAATGAGCTGGAGAAGGAAATGGCAAACCACTCGAGGATCTTTACCAAGAAAACCCCAAATAGGGTCATGGAGAGTCAGACATGGCTGAAATGAATGAACAACCAATTATGAGAGGCCAGTAGGTGGCGCTGTATGTGAAATCAGGAAGATCTGAGTTCAAGTCCAGCCCTTATTATTACCTCTGTAATCCTGGACAAGTTACTGTGCCTCAGTTTCCTTATCTGTGAAATGGGGATGATAAGAGCACCTACCTCTCAGGCTTATTGCGAGGATCAAATGAGATGAGGTTTGTAATGCTTTGCAAACCTTAAAGTAATATGTAGATGCTAGCTATTTGAGGGGAAGTGAAATTCCAGGACACTGGATTCATCCATATTCAGATGCAATTAAGTACAAAACCCATTCCAAAGGCAAGTGCATCTGGTGTTTGAGTTTTTGTGCCACTGTTGGGCTCCATTCAGGTAGATAATAGAAAAATGATTATATTTAATATCTTCTTTGCAGAACTAGGGGGAGAGAGTGGTATGCCAGATAACCCCAGAGCATTTTCCACTGACAGGGAACTCTGGAGATATAGTTTCCTTTTATTCTGTGAGAAAATGATAAGTTCTTTGCTTTTGCTGTCATTTCACAATCACTACATAAAAACTTGGGGCTCCTTCCTCAGGCTGTAGCTTTAGGGAAAAAAATGTCTCTGTCCGTGTTACATCTGGTTTCCATCCTCAGAAGTGAGTCTTCAATGGAAGCAGACCCTGAGGCCAGTCACCTTGGGTGTGCCAAAGCCTACTTTGCTACAGGGAGAGGATTGTCTGGGCACTGACTCTAAACAGGCTGGAAATCATGGGTGCAATAGTTGTGATCAGGAAGCACTCCTCACCCACCCACCCACCCACCCACCCCATCAGTTCTGGTTAAGGTAGGCCCTGTGGAACATGCCTGGAACTGTGACCTTCAGGTGTCTGAAGCTTGGAGCTGGTCCCTTTCAAGTGATATATTTGATCTGTCCCTTTCCAGTGGGCCCCTTGATAAAAGAAATGCGTGACTCAAGATTTCTTATTGGGCTCCATGTGTTGACTTTCTACCCCTATCCTGCCATGGATGGGGCTGGAAGGCTGTGTCAGAGAATTCTGGTTTCTAAGCCAGGAGTCATCTAACCAATAGACATTAAAAGGAGTGACAACCTCTGGGGGAACTTTCTCTTCTTCTCAACTTGGGGCCTGAAACTCTCTTTCTCTAAGACTTCCTATGAAGGGAAGTTAGGGCACCATGTCTCCTGTCTCCCCGCCCCCCACACAATGGTGATTGCTCCCAATAAGCAGTTAGAGTTTGTGCCTCTTGGCTAAGCCTGAGCCTGAGTCTCAGGCCCTTGACTATTCTGCTTTATATTTCTTTACCTGACACTAGGTGACCAAACAGCAGTCACGAGGGACAGATTTTTAGGGACTGGCTACTTCAGGAGTTATGGAGTTTCTGGGTTCCCTTGTCCAATGCCAGGTGCACTAAGAAGTACCCTCTATAGCATTTTAATGTTTTAAATACCCACATTGCTGCAGAGTGTAACAGTAGTTATGTTACTGCTTCATGTTTAAGTCTTTGTCAACATGTGCTTGGGAATCATGTCTCTGTGTGGGTCTCTGTGTATATGTGTGTGTGTGGTGGACATAAATAGCTGTCCTATTCCTGACCTATATTGCACATTCTCATCTATATTGCTAATAAACTTTATATATATATATACACACATGTATATGTATATGTACCATTGTTCTTATAATTATGTGCGTTACAAAACTTACACAAAAATAGAAATTTTGCAAGGATGAGATAGATATGAAATAATATTTGATTCCAGAGTCAGTAGGGAGCCAATGAAGTTTATTGAGAATAGTGATATGGTCAAATCTATGCTTTAGAAAAATTACTTTGGAGGCAGAGCAGATTGAAGTGGAAAGAGAGGAGGCAGAGAGACCCATTAGGATGCTGTTGCAATAGTCTAGGTAAAAAGTGATGGGGGCCAGGTTGTGGGTACACACTGTGGAAGTTGTGGTTAGGTTATAACTGGTAAATGTTTAACAACTTGCTCTCAAAAAAATGTACCCATGCCACACCTTTTTTTGGGGGTAAATTTTTAAATTTTAAACTTAAATACAAAATAAGAAGAGAAAAAAGAAATGAACTTAAATACGAAACAAGAAAAGAAAAAAAAACATCGCCATGTGCATAGCAGAACATAAGAGAGGATTCAAAATATAGAGTGATAAATTTCCATTTCAAGAAAGCCTATATAATAAACCCTATGCAATGTGTTCAGAGCTGTCCATATTTTTTTACTTTGTTTTCCCCCCTTCCTCCCTATCCCCCAAGAAGGCAGATATATATATATGTATACACATATATATACATATATATATACACATATATATACATACACACACATATATAGATATATATATACACACATATACACAGAAACACATATATACTTACACATATGTATACTTAGACATCTATATACATACATACACATATACATTCATATGAATCGATGGAAGACCAATACTATGCTTGTTTGTGCTCTGTTTCTCTAAAGGTATATAACATTTTCCTTCATAAGTCCAAGTCTTTCCATATTTTTCTAAATGTACCAACTCATCATTTCCTACACCACAGCAATATTCCAACCTCATACTGTCTACTTATTTTAAATAGTCTTTTTGATTAAATATATTTTAGTTTTAATTTTGTCTGAGATCATGATTACTACCCCTGCTTTTTTCCCTAATAAATTCTACTCCTGATCTTTATTTTATATTTGTGTGTATCTATTATTTCCTATCCCTCCTGACTCCTCTACTTCACTTCTATCCGCTCCCTTGCCCTCCTATTACTTAACTTACCCTGCCTCTAAAGATCCCTCCCTTATCCTCTCGCCCCACCTTTCCCCTATGTCACGCTTTTAAGTTTAATCTTCATTATTAACATTTTCCCCATCACTTTCTTGTCTAAATAATCAACAAAACAATAAATCAAGTCCTGATTTGTAGCTTTTGCTGATTTCTCAATGTAAATGCTCACTCTGCAAATTTAACAATTGGCTCTCAGCCAATTTAACAATTGGCTCTCAAGCTGACTCCAGAACACCCCTGCCACCCTAAGAGGTTGGAACAGAAGGGGAGAAGGCGAGAACTTGTATAGCCACTAGAATTCAGCAGCATGAGGAGATGGACTATAGGAGTATTGGGCAATAGTGAGTGAAGGGGGTTGAATTGTGTTGGAGACAAGCCCTGCAAGTAGCTGTGGCAGAAAAGGTGAATGAATGGATGGATAAAAAAGCATCTATTAAACACTGACTATATGTCAAACACAGGGATTCAAATACCCAAAACCTCAAGGAGTTTACATTCTAATGAGGGAAACAACACATGGAGGGGAGTGGTGGCCAGAGAGGGGTGTTATAGTTTGGAAAGTTACAAGAAAAGATCCACAGGGAAACGGCTTGACCAGCACTTTCCAGTAGTCAGGGGCATTATCGATTTGAGTGTGGTTCCAGTACAGGATAGTGGGGGAGCAGGAAAGGTGGGAAGGGGAAGAGAGCACTGTGGAGAGTACACTTGCCTTTCTATTGGAGCCCTATCGCAGCCCACTGGGGATGTGAGGCCCCACTGCCCTAGACTTCCTGTAGCCTCTTAACATCCATTGCCACCTTGCAGCCTCCCTTCTCCTATCCATCCTGGATACTATAAGGAATTCCCACTCCTACTCTCCTTGCTATGATTCATACTTCTAGAAATAGCTTTCTTTGGCATAGATTTGGTCATGCAATTCCTCTGCTCAGCATTTTGTGCCCTACTGAGTTAAGTTCAAACGACCACCCTCTCTCCCCGACCACTTCCTCCAGACTTAGCACTAGAGTTGGTACCCTTTGTCGCATCCTGAGTGGTTAGAACCCTAACTGGCAATGAACAAACAGGGGCTTGGCTCGTGCTTCAGACAGTTGCAGGTTCTGTGAGGGACAGAAGCAGTGCCCTTTCTCTCTCCTCCTCCCCTCCTCCCCCTTCTAAGTAGTCCTGGTTTTCCTGTCTTGGGTCTCCTCAATCATCTCATTCCCTAGCTTTAAGAATCTGTTCCTTTCTTCTGCAGACTTTCCCCACCGGCCTGGCCATGCCCACTTAGGCTGGGCCTCACACTGTTAAGCTTCAAGCCCTCCCCAGCAGTCGACAGTTGGCTTATTTTCTTAAGAATCCCAGGCTGAGTGGCTGCCTCCTCCTTTAGGCCAGAGAAGAAGCTGTCTAACTTGATTTAACAAAGCAGGGAAACAAGTCAGTCAGTGCTATCTTGATTGGAAACATATTCGAAGAATGATTAGCTGACTGAACTCTCTTCCTAATTATTTCCCACGGTGAATGACTCTTGCACATCAGGCCTATTTTTATGAGCGTTCCCTGATTCAAATTGATAACAGAGGGTGAGCCGGGAGGCCTTGCTTCCTCTCATTTGGACACTTTGTGCTGGGAAACGTCTAGAGATTATGATCACTTTTATGCTTACGGCTATCCTATTAATATTTAATTGATGCCTCCTGAGCTGGCTGGCTTCCCCCTGGTGCTCTCCATCTTCATGCAGGCAAAGCCTGAGGGGTGAAGCCCGAGATCCTCTTGGTTAGGGGGGAAGGCTCCACAAGGCCGGACACGACATTGTCCCTGGTCTCTGGATTCATGATTCTTAGCCTCTCCCTGCACCTGTTTTCTCTGCATCTACACAAAATGAGCAGAGTTGGCAAAGGGCATTGAGTCACCAAGCAGGAATGACCCTTGGAACATAGAACAGAGAATGTGGGAACTGAAAGGGACCTTAGAATATAAAACATGAAATGTTAGACCTAAAATGGACCTAAATATGAAATTTAGCTTATTAGAGCTGAAAGGAACCTTAAAATACAGAATATAAGGTATTAGAGATAGAATGGGCTTAAGGATAGAAAAGGACTGTTAGAGCTGAAAGGTACCTCAGAATACAAAGCAAAATATTAGAGCTGGAAGAGCCCTAAATACAGAATAGAAAATGTTCCAGCTGGAAGGAACCTTAGAACACAGAGTACAGAGTGTTAGAGCTGGAAGGGGCTGGTTGGAGTCATTTGGTCCAGCTCTCTCAATTTACAGGAGAGGAAACTGAGGCCCAGGTAGATTAAGTGACTTGTCATGGTCACACAGTTTCAGTGACTGCTGTACAAATTATGCCTGACTGTTAGTTCTTTAATCATTGAAACCCAGGGGAGTCAAGGGGCCTGCAGCCTGCACCATGGGTGATTCTGCTTCCTTTTCCTGTGTACAGAGCCACTATCTAACTAAGTCACTTACAGAAGAGGAAGGGTGGTGTCTGTTGCCAATAAATGTAAGACTGGCCTCAGCTCTGTTTCCTTTGGGTAGAATTGGCTTATCCTGGGAGACAGGAGCTGACCCAAGTAAGCCTCTGAGCACTAGAGACAGGTAGACATCTCCTCAAATAGAAGACTATATATAATGCCCATCCACTGTAGAGACATTGTATACGATGACACAGGGGCCTCACTAGAGGCATTTGAGCAGAGGCTGCATCCCACCCCTCCTAGGGAGTGCTGGAGAGCTCCAGATAGTATAGCGATATCCTCTTGGTTTCTTCAGAATTGCTGTCTACCATCTAGTTTGGTTGTAAGTTGTTGTTGTTGTTGTTGTTCAGTCATTTCAGTCATGGCCAACTCTTCATGACCCCATTTGCGGTTATCTTGGCAAAGATACTGGAGTGATTCGCCATTGCCTTCTCTAGCTCATTTTACAGATGAGGAAACTGAGTCAAACGGCATTAAGTGACTTGTCCACCAGGGTCACACAGCTAGAAAGTATTTAAGGCCACATTTTAATTCAGGAAGATGAGTCTTCCTGATTTCAGAGTTGGCTCTTTATTCACTGTGCCATCTTGATTGTAGGTACAGCCTGGCCATTTGGCCAGTGGTGCTGATGAGAGTTACACCCTCTCAGAATCTGAATCACAAGCGGTTAAGTATTCCTGGCAAGAATAGTGGGGAAGGCTGAATCCATGAGACATGGTGCTTAGGCTAACATCCTGGCATTTTGATTAGACAGGCTTCAGGAGAACATTGAGGACCGGAGCTAAAGGATTAGTATATTAGAGCTCTCTAGTCTGTAGTGTTCATAGCATCCAGGAGAGGTCTGAAGCAGTAGGTGATTCAACATTCTTCCTTGCAGACCCAACCAGCTGGCCACGAACTCCTCCAGAAAGCCTTTTTGACCCTCAGCGATGAAGCAATCTCTTGATCCTCACATTTCTCACAACACTTTGCCTGGATTTATTGATGACTCCCCAACTCAGCCCCTGCATCTTAGTTATTTGTTGTAAGCTCCTCCCTCCCCTTTTTAGATTGTAAGTGCCTTCAATACAGGGTCTGTGTCCTATGTGTCTTTGCACTTCCCGAACTTGGTGCAGTGCCCTTGTATGCACACAATAGGCACTTAATAATTTTTTTGAAGAAAGAATGAAGTCCAATGTCAACTAAAGAAAGGAAATACTTTATTTACATATTGAAATAGAAATATACCTTCCGTTGAAAAATATGTCTTCCTCATCATCTTGTGGTTCAAGTTCAAAATCAAATTTAGCCTTTGAAATTAACTTATCATTGAAGACAATGAAATTAACTTATCATTGAGGACTATGCAATAGGTTGGGTCCTCCAAAGAGCCGCTGTTGATTTGTAGCCCACCTTCTAGGCTACTTGGACAGCTCTTCTCCCTTTCTCTCTCTCCAATGCCTAAGCCCTGGATAGGAGGATGGCTGTTAGAGGGTTACTTACTCATCCACCCTCATTCACTTGATGAACATATTTATGTCACAATATGGTGCATTGCACTGGAAACACACTCCACACCTGGCAGGGATTAGAACCATTGCTCAGCCCGGCTGGCTGCTAATTTGTGCTTTGTTTGAGTGAAGAAAATCTTGCTCCAATGGAAAAAAAAAATAACAGCTTGCCTTTTTATCTGTTTAATTAAGATCCATGATTTCTTGTATGTGTGGAACTTCCCTGTCGAGGAAACTCTTTTCCAGCTCAGTTTGGCAAGTCTTCTGCAAGTTATAGTTTTAGAGACTTTCCTGGAGCACAGAGAGGTTAAGGCATTTTCCCAGGGTCACACAGCCTCATGAATCAGAGGCCAGATTTAAACAGAATCTGAGGACAGATTCTGTGTGGTAAGCTCTGTGAAGTCAAGCACTGTGTCTTATTCATTTTTATATCTTCTTTAGTGCCTGGCACTGAGCTTTGGACACATGGTAGGTATTCAATAACCATTTATTGAATGAATGACCAAAAAACCCTTTGAGCTCTGACCATACTTGGGAGTTGATGGCAAAACTACCTTCCCACACTTGCTGCTAGAATAGAGCTAGCTCTGAAGGACTGACCTATGTGATTTGCTGGGCTTTTGAGGAAACTGCAGGTGGCCATTTAAACCACATATAGATCCAGGGGTAACAATGTTGGGGCTGAGGATGGAACTCTGCATTTGGCGAAGGAAGATCTGGATACAAGCCATGGCTCTGTCGACTTGATCGCTTTTCCATATTGGGTGATACATTTTATCTCTGGAGCCTTAGTTTCTTTATGTGTGAAATGGAGATGATAGCACCTGTCCAGGTTGACTCACAGGATGGTTATTAGGGTCAAGTGTTTATAAAGTATTTTATAACCAAAAAGAGCTATATAAAATGTCAACTATCTTAGCATCATTAGAATCCAGCTCATCTAGGGGTGTGTTGGCAAATATTTAACAACCAGCTTTCCCAATCTCAGGCATACTTTTAAATTTAATCTGAATGATTAGATTTTCTCCATCACTTTCTTAAATCTAGATAATCAACAAAACAATAAATCAAGCCATGATTTATAGCATTTGCTGATTTCTGAGGTCTAAATGCTCATGCTGAAATTTTAAACAATCCCCTTGGAGAATCAGTGAGATCTGGCTCTTCATACCTCCCAAGGTCATCATCAGTGCCAGGATTTTAATGGCCTAAAGGAGCCTCCCATAATCGCTGGTGCACTTAGGGTGTATGGAAAAGTGCCGACCCTTCTGACTGGCAGCTAGTCAGAAAGAGCTACCAAGCTCAAGGGATGGGCAGGAAAAAAGGCAGAAAGAGAGCATTTGGTCTTTCGGTGACCTTCTGCCTGCTGGGCTTATCCATATGGTCTGCTCCATTCCTGGCTATCCAGTGAGCACATACAGGTTTCCTATCTAAGCTGGACTTAGGGTCCTACTTAGGTGTCTGGCTTTGCTTAGACTTCTAGGATGCTCAGGCTGGAAGGGTTCTTTTTTTTTAAATTTTAGACTTAAATACTAGAACTTTAATACGTAATAAGAAAGGAAAAAGAAACATTATAAACTTAAATACAAAATAAGAAAAAAAAGCACGGCCATTTGCACAGCAATGAATGTAAGAGAGGATTCAAAATATACAGCGATAGATTTCCATTTCAAGAAAGCCTGTGTAATAAAAACTACACATTATGTTTAGAGCTGTCCATCTTTTCTTTGCTTCTCTCTAAGTTTTCTTTTGTTCTCTGCTGTGCACTTTTTACTTTGTTCTTTTTTCTGTATTCCTTCCCTCCCCTCCTGCTACAATTAAGCACAGATATATATGCATATATATATATATATATGTACATACATACATACATACATATATGCCTATATACACCATACATATATAGTCATAGAAGGGTGCTTAAAGGGTGTTTAGCACAACTGTCTTGACTTTCTCAGGGTTACTTAGTGAAATGCTATCCTTAGAACAGCCTTGCACATAGTAGGTTTAATAAATTCCTGTTGATTGATTGAAGTCTCCCGAGTTCCAGACTAGGGTAGTTTCCACTCTATTAATAAGATAATGAATACTAATGCTGCGAAAGGCTTTGTGTTGCTGCCTTTCAAAAGGGACATTCATTCAAATCCTTTAATCGAAAAAGTGACTAATGGGAGAATTTCAGCCTCCTGGACATGGTGACTATATTTTCTGAAGTAAAAATAGGGATACATGATCTGACAAATTATATTCCTTTTCTGGTTTGTTTTTTTTTTTGGCAAAGTGTCATTTAGATACTTTCTTTTAGTCAAATAATGATAATCACAGAAACTATAAGATGTGTGATTTCTGTTCTCACAAATGGGTGTTGGGGAAGTGAAAGCAGCCTTCTTTTCCAGTATCCCTAAAATCAGACCAATTAGACAGCTGCCTGCCCATCCAGCCCGCTGTGCCAGGCTCACCACAGTGCTATTGGCAGGGGAGGGCATGGTTTTGCATTAGACTGAGAACTATAGAATCTTGAGGTGGGAAGGGAGCTGAGGATAAACTAGTTAAACTGTTTTCTCAGGGTAGGAGCCTTCCTCTTTGTGTCATTCCTCTCTCAGCCCAGACAAGTGGTCATCTAGCCTCTGTTCAAATAACTTCTAGTGTTGGGGAGCTCATACCTTTATTCCAAGGCATCAGTACTTTTTGGGGTGGAACTTCTGGGAAGCTTTTCCTTATTTTGAATTTATATCTGATTCTTTGTATTTTCTACTTTTATTGTTGTTGTTTCAGTCGTGTCCAACTCTTTACGACCCCCTTTTTTGGGGGAGGGGTTTCTTTTGCAAAGATACCAGAGTGGCATTTTATAGATGAGGAAACTGAGGCAAACAGGGTCAAGTGGCTTGCCCGGTGTCATACAACTAATAAGTGTCTGAGGCTGAATTTGAACTCAGGTCTTCCTGACTCCAGGACTGGCGCTGTACCAATGTACCACCTAGCTGCCCCATACCTTCTACTTAGTGTTCCTAATTTTACCAGATGAGAAAATCAATCACATTTTCCTCTGCTCACCCCTTCTCTTTCCGTCCTTGGCTCCCTCTGCAACCTCTCCAGGTTTCTTTTCCAGGTCAGGCTTCCTGTTCCCTCATCTTGTATATTGACATGATTTTCAGACTCTTTACAATTCAGGTCACCCTCTATTCTGGGGGTTCTTAACCTTTTCTGGGTCATGGACCCCTTTGGCCACCTGGTGAAGCCTTTGGATGGATGCCTGTCAGCTAGCATTTGCACAGCTAAAATTTCTATAGCACTTTAAGATTTGCAAAACATTTTACAAGTATTGTTTCATTTTTCCCCCTCACAACAATGCTATGGAGTAGTTGTTATTGTCTTCATTTTACAGGCAAGGAAACTGAGGCCCAGAGAGGTTAAATGACTTGCCCAGGGTCATGCAGCTAGGAAGTACTTGAGTCTGGATTTGAATTCAGGTCATCTTGACACTAGGCCCAGTGCTCTGCACTACCTCTTTCCAGAATGTTTTAAAATGCATAAAAGAATTACAAAGGAAACCAATTATATTGAAATATAGATGCAATTTTTTCCCATCAAAGTTCACAACCTTCCTCCTGCCAAAAAAAAATCTGTCCATGAATCTCAGGTTAAGATGCACTTAGATGCACTTCAGTTTACTCATGTTTTTCTTAAGTATTGGACCCAGAATTGTACATAGTCTTCTAAATGTGTCCTGACATGGGGACAAGTTCTTAATCAGCGTTATGGTTCAGTGGATAGAGCCTGGTTTATTTGAATGGTAAACCTGAGCAGAGGGCAAACCTATCCAGAAGTTCTATCCATCAGGCAATGTGACTGTCTGCCAGGGTAAACCACACTGGAGCCTCCCTTTTCAAATAAAACAAACAAAAGCAAATCATAGCTGCCAACTGTAAGCCGAGACAAATGTAAAGAGATTGGGAAGGACACTTCTGAAGCTGGAATGCTTATCTCTGAGCCATCTCATCCAGAAAGATGGGTATTTTGTATAAATGTCTCTCTAAGCTCCTATGACCCCATCATTCACAGGTATTTCCTTCAATCACAGTAGATTTCTCCACCTCCAATCAGAATAGCATTTTAGTCTGGGGATGGGTGGAGAGAGAGTGCCATTCTTGTGAAGAATCCTAGGATCTAAGAATTAGGAGGGGCTTGCATCTAGTTTGGGGCTAGGTGGATAGAGTGCCGACTGTGGAGTCACAAAAACCTGACTTTGAATCCAGCCTCAGACACTTCCTAGCTGTGTGACCCTGGGCAAGTCACTTAACCCTCTATGTCTCAGCTCCTCATCTCTAAAATGAGCTGGAGAAGGAAATGGCAACGCACTCTAGTATCTTTGCCAAGAAAATCACAAATGGGGTCACAAATAGTCGGACATGACTGAAATAAATGAATAACAGCAACATTTGGTCCAACTTATACCTGAAGCGGGAATATCTTTTCCAACATTCCCAAGCAGTTTTCATTTAAGACCTCCAAATTATGGGGA
Organism: Trichosurus vulpecula; assembly: GCF_011100635.1. Taxonomy (NCBI): domain Eukaryota; kingdom Metazoa; phylum Chordata; class Mammalia; order Diprotodontia; family Phalangeridae; genus Trichosurus; species Trichosurus vulpecula. The sequence goes on from NC_050581.1 coordinate 80,091,819, forward strand.
ACCCACCACTCCTTGAGGCATTCCATTCCATCTGGGACTCTGCCTCTGCCTCTGTCTGTCTCTATGTCTCTGTCTCTCTTTTGCTCTTATGTCTTCTCATACTTCATAATATCTTTTCTAGCCTCTATGAAATCACCCCATGTAGGTAGCTGCCTACTCTGCTTACCCAGAGGGTAATCTTAGGGTCTGAAGGAAGCTTGGCCAACCAGGATAATCTTATACTCAGTATAGGAGCCCTCCCCTGCTTTGCGCCACTCCCCTCCCCACACCCCCAACCTCTGGCCCCACGCCATTTAAAGTGGTTATACCCCTCTCAAATATTTCGTGCACTTCAAGGGCACATGACCATCATCACACTGCCATCTGTTCTGGGTCTCCTCCCCACACCTTGCATAGCTGTCTGACTTCCCTTACCACACAGCCCTTGGGAATCAATTCCCATAGCTCAGCCAGGGTTATCAAGCCCAGGAAGAGACATGTCTCCATATGCCAGTGGTTTGATGTGGAGCTTAAGACTTTTTATTGAAGAGCATAAATTACTCATACAGGGCTCAGACCCAAGGACTGAATGATACCTCCACAGTCCCAGGAATGGATGCAGTGCCACTGAAGAGAGGGCCTTTTGATCTCTAATCTGTTTCTAATGTACTTGCACATACTATGTGGGTACACAATACATGCTAATTGGCAATGGTGCTGATGATTTATTGTCTCAGTAATTTTCTGGTATGTTGGGTGTTTTGTTACCATTAAGCATTTATTGTTGTGTCATTACCAGCTAGGACAGCACAATTTAGGACAGCAGCACCAAGGATGACCCCCAGTGACCAGTCCACAGACAGACTCTAATCGTCTACTTTCCCACCTTCTATTCTCTGCCCTGAGACCCTGCTAGGAAAATGGCATTTGGAGAAGGAATGTGCAACAGGAACTCTTAGCTGCTGAGATTATGCCAGACCAGGTCCTTCCCATTCTTTGAGGTCACTATGGTTGGTGCGTGCTACTGACAGAGCCTACTATTGACCAGATTCTTTATCGATGGTGCGTGATGTGGATAGGGCTTGCCATGGGCAGCTCCAGATATAGGTGGGGCTTGCTGTGGACAGAGATTGCTGCTAGTGATGCTCATTATGGAAGGAAGGTCCTCACTGAAGGATTTGCTCTCTGTGACCTAGTTGGGGCCAGCTTAGTCTTTTATGCTGGACATATTGGGTGGGTCATGTGCCTATTTGAGGCTGGGAACTCTGTTTCCATAGCCTGGTGATGCTTGTGACCAATAATCTTGTGGCTTGGATTCCTTGTGGGTCCTGAAGCCCTTGCTCCAAAAGGGTTAGGTACACTTGGAGCTGCTAGTCAGCAGGTTGTTTTCACTTCTGTCTGTGCAAGCTTGGATGTTGTCATCCTCACTGGTTGTATGCACCTGCTGAGTTTGCCTGTTATGACTGCTGCTGGATCGGCTAGAATGTTTGCTGCCTGTTGGGCTAGACCAGTTGCTGCCAAAACTGCTTTCACTGCCGCTCTCCCAGCCCATGCTTTCATCTGTGCTGCTCATCCAGCTGGTCTGGCTGCCACCTGTATGGCTGGTCTGCATGCCATCACTGGCATGACTGCTAGCCATGCTGGTCTTGCTGTTGTTGGGCAAACTGGTCCAGCTGCTGTCTCTTACACTGGTTACACTGGTTACATTTTTGTTTGCTAAGCTGTTCTGGCTTTTATTGCTCCCGCTCAGCCGCACACTGCTGGGAGAGGTGGCCTGTTGGCTTCCTGACAGCCTGGGGCAGTTGTCCTCCATGCTGATCTGAAGGGGCCCTGCTCAGCTGGTGCTGGTGCTGGTGCTGGTAATGGTGAGGCTGCTCTCTGCGGCCACACTGGTTTGTCTTCTGTACCCCAGGTCAGCTGCTGTGTTCTGGCTGTTGCTCTGCCTGTCACTGATGCTTTTCTCAAGTTTCTACAGCAAAGCCTATTGGAAGCTATGTCTAAGGGTGTGGGTGTAGATTTTGTTTTGTCCTGGAGAGTGGCCTCACAGCAGAGCTGGAGCCCAAAGTCCGGGTCTGGAGACGTGGATTCTGTCCCTACCTCTTTGTTGGAGTCTGGGGGAGCATCTATCTTGGGTCCTTGGGTAGATGGGTCATTCCTTGAGGAAAGGTGCTCAGATTGACCCCAGGTACATGAACTTTTGGGGTGCAGTGGGGCAAAGCCCTGGCTCTTTGCCAGAGGCAACATTTCTAGCCTTTTTAAAAAATAAGTCCCTCTGATTGGTTGAACTGGTTCCCATGGTGACCTGGCTTGTGAGGTGGAACAGAGAGAAGAGTGTTGCTAAGGGGTAGTAGCTCATAAAGAATGTGCTTGTTTTGGGGTGGTTGGCAAAGAGGAGATGGGAAGAACACTGAAGATCTGATAAAGAATTGTTCTCTCTCTCTTCTTATAGGGCTGGCAGTTTGGATTCCGTGCCTGAAAAAGGCATAGGAGGGTGCTAATGGATACCTACCCTTGGCCCGCAGGATAATATATTTAGAGTTGGAAGAGACCTTAGAGGCCAACCTCCTCATTTTACAGTTGAGGAAATGGAGCCATTGAGTGATTGGCCAAAGTCACACAGCTGGTAATTCTCTGGGCAGGATTTGAGTTCAGGTCTTCCTGACTCTAAATCCAGCACTCTATTTATTGTCTGCCTCAGGGTCTTGGATCAGCTGCCAGCTTACTTTGGCAGGCTAGAAAATAGTCCACCACCCTCTCTCATCTTGAGGCCTGAGAGAATACTCTCTTTGGTCTCTGTGACTGGCTCTGGGAAACCAGTCTACTTTCCACACTTATCCTGCCATGTTTCCTCTCTGTAAAGGGGATGACTCCATTCTTATCTCCCATGTTACCTCCAGGAATTTGGATACCATTGTATGAGAGAGACCACGGAATGCTAGAAGGAAGGGTACTTGTAGGAGACAGACCTACAACAATCATTACTATTACTATTAATTACCACCATTGTCCTCCTTCTCATTGTGTATGTAGGGTGATAGATTTAGAGATGGAAGGGACCTCAGAAGTTATCATTTTACAGATGAGGAAAATGGGACCCACAGGCATGAAGTGATTGAACTGAGGACTGTGGACTCTAAATTAATTGTGCTTTCCAAAGCACTTTGATGCCTTTTACCGTCAATCAGTGTCCTTTCTTGATGTCATTTATTCTGCTGCACCCAGAGAGATTTTCTTCATACCCTACTAGGAAATGCTTGTCCTTTTGAGAGAACCTTGCAATCTATTGAAAGTGGCAAAAGCAGGTGCTGTGGAATGCTTAGGGTATGGTCAGATACTGAAGATGCCAAGGTCATCCACTGCATCCTAGGCTATTGCCAGTTGTCTTGACTTTTGTCTTGCCCCATTGGATTTCGAAGATGCTGGAAGAGAAAATGAGGCTGGGTGACTGTGCAATTCTGCCTTGCTTAAATCCAGTTCATGCACAAATCAAGGCATTGGCCCATGATGTCATTTGTCTTCTTTGAAAGCAAAGGACAAGAAGCAATAGCCATTCTTAGATAATGTTTGGAACTCTTCTATTCCTTTGGGAAGGCATTTATCTCACTTTGGGTGGGCACGTGCCTGTTGCCTGGCTCGGGCTGTGAGAAGTGGATACAGCTTAAATGAGGAAACCCCCATTTCCTCTGCAGGCAACAGCCAGCAGGCCCACTCACCATTATTGGACACTTTGATCCTTCTCCTATTATCCTAAGCTGGCTGTTATCTGTTGTCTTTTAGTTTGGTTTATTGTTTCAGCTGTCTTCATGCGTTACTCAGAAGACAGCTTGGCTTTTGAGTTAGCATAAAAGACAGGAGGATATGTGGAAAAATCGGGAAAGAGGATATTCTCTAGAAGCTCAAAGAGTAAGAGGTGGGAAACCAAGACACCCCTCCCTGCTGGAAGCCTGTTCCTTCTTAGGGACAACAACTTCTGAGACCCTGGGACCTTCTGGGCTTCTCAAACAGTCGTGAACCTCTCTGAGTCTCAGTTTCTTCATCTGTAAAATAAAGGGATTGGAGTAGTGGCTTATCTAAGGTCCTTGCCATCTCTAAGTCTCTTATTCTGTGGTTCTATGAATAATAATCATAATAATAGCTACCATTTATATAATGCCTATTATGTACAAGGCACTGTGCTAAGAAGCACTTTACAAATACCTCATTTGATCCTCACAAGGACCCAGGAAGGTAGGGGCTATTATTACCTCCACTTAACATTTGGGGAAACTGAGACAGACAAGGGTTAAATGACTTGCCCAGGATCACACAGGAGAAGAACTGGTTTGTGAACTTAAATTCTCTGACTCCAAGTTTAGTGTTCTTTCCACTACCCAATGTGGTTTCTCTAGAAAAACATTGTTAGGTGCTCTAGAAACATGCCTATTTTTTAGTTTCTTCATCTTATTTCTTCCACCTTATTCCCAGACTCTTTGAGGAGAGCCCCATCTTCTTCCTGGGGCTAGATATGTATCCTTTCCATGGCCTTAGGAAACACCTTTGGTCTTTCTAGTCTTCTTTAGACTATGAGCTCGTTGAGGGCAGGGACAGTCTATTACCTCTTTTTTGTATTCCCAACATTCAGTACAGTGCCTGGGAACCCCAGAATTCAAGGGCAAAAGACATGGGCTCTGTCTCGAAAGAATTTGATTCAGGCCTTTCTTCAGTCAGAGGAAGGGTTTATTAAAACACTGGTTGAGGTGGGCGAGATTTTAAGAATCAGCACAATTGGCCAGATTTTAAGAATCTGAGCGATCTAATGGGGGCAAGATGGATGCATATACAGTGGTCAAGGAGTGGGTCTAGATGGAATCAAGGAGTGGTAGTCTAGGGTGGGGCCAGGTACACCACAAGGCCACAACATAAGGGCAGTTAAAGGGATTAATGGGATGGGCAGTGCTTCAGGCCAATGAGAGACCTGGCCATATGGGAAAGTTCCAGGGAAGTTTTTTGGCGGGGGGGGGGGGGGGGGGGGGGGGGGGGGGGGGAGAAGGGGGGAGTTGTTTTCCAGGGCCCATACCCCATCAAAGCCACATAAAGCCCCCTGGGTGGAAATGTTGTTGACTTGGCTCTATATTGCTCGGTGATGTAGGCGAGGAATCTAACTCAAGCCTTTGGTCACTATTTCTTGGGGGAGGGGAGAGAAGGAGAAGTAAAGGACAGTCTTTGGACTTTTCTCCAGCCTTTCTTGTATCTCCTATGGATTGGCAGGGCTCCACACTCAATCTCAGCTTCTGGTCAGGACAATGTGTTGGGACCTCTAGTTGGGGAATCAAGGTCGACTAAAGTGACCTTTTCTTTACCCCAGAGCTTGTTATACCTTTACTTACCGTTCTTCCCCAGAAAGCTTAGAAATCCTAGTCTAGTCCAGAATCAGCTCCACTGTCGGAGTTGAAAGGGGTCTTGCGGGTCATCTAGTCTGGGGTGCTGAGAGAACTGGAGATCAATTAAAGCAATGGAATTGTCCAGTCTGGAGAAGAGGTGAATGAGAGAGGAAAGAGTGTCCCATGGAATAGGGCTTCTATTCGTTCTTGGCTTCAGATGGCACAACTAGCTGCCATGGGTAGGAATTTCAGAGAAGCGAATTTCTCCTAAAGTTTTAAAGGAAAATCTTCCTAACAATCTCAGCTGTTATAACATGGAACAGGTTGCTTTGAGAAGTAGCAGGTTACTCTGGACTAGAGATCTCTAAGAGAAGCTGGATGGCACCTAGGTGGTAGTGGAGAGAGGACCCTGAGTCAGAAAGACCTGAGTTCATATCCTGTATCAGATTTGTATTAGCTGCATGACTGGGTTTCAGCCTCAGTTTTCTCATCTGTAAAATAGGGATAACAATAACATCTACCCCATGGGATTGCCATGAGGATCAAATGAGACATTATATGTAATGTGTTTTGCCAGTCTTAAATTGTTATATGAATATGTTGGCTATTATTATTATTATTACTTTTTAAGAGTATTATGGAGGGGACTCCAGAATAGAAGCCCCAAGGTATCATATAATGAGGGCTTTCCCTCCTCACGTGGCCCAGCCCTCCCCTTCTCAGAACCTTTCAGTGGCTCCCCATGGCCTTATGGGTAAAGACCTTACAAAGGGGTAAGCTTACAATAAAATTAGTTTACAGGTGGGATTTAACTTTTCCAGTTTTATCTCATTCTTTTCACTTCAACTCCAGCCAAACTGGACAACTCCTTCCCCCTTCTCATCTTGCCCTTCCCACATCTCTTTTCCACAAGAATAAGATAAGAGACTCTATGGAATGCTTCATTAAAATCCAGGTAAATGGCATCTACGATATATCCCTTAACAACCAGTTAGGTAACCATGTCAGAAAAGAAAATGGGTCAGTCTGCCCTGGGTGATTCTTGAGAACCATATGCTTACCCTTTGTGGTTGATGTTTATGTTTGTTCACTAGCTGTATCTTTAATTTTTTTTCCAAGGGGCAGATCTATGATTTCAGTGATGTAGCGAAGTCCCAGTGAGGAAACCTCCTCTTCTAATTCATATTGCGCCTGTGATATGGGTGTCTTAGAGGCTGACTGAGGTGCTCTGACAGGTTAAGCATCTTTAAATAATACATTCTAGAATTTTGCCAGAAATCGAAGTCAACCTTGTTGACCTATAGTTTTTAGATTGCATTATCTTTCCTCTTTTAGGAATTCTCCCTTCTCCAGTTCTGTAGCATCTCTCCTGTACTTCATCATCTTTTCCTATTCTTGGCCAGTCAATCGGTCTATACTATATATTGTATTATAATATAAAAATAGAATAAACTAGCATTTATTAAGTGACTACTATGTACCAGGAAGAAATTTCTCATTTTTATTCTTCACTTACAAAAAGGACCTTGGAACAAAGAATATAAAATGTTATTTGTCTTCTTTCACAATAGGCAAGTGGTTTTCTAAGTATTTTAAATATGGACTAGAAAAAGCATTCATTAAGAGCTAACTATGTGCCGAACAATGTGCGACAGATAGGAAAGTGGGAGTGCCTGCTTTCAAACGGCTTACCTTCTGATGAGGAGAGACAACAAGTAGATGGGGTTTTGGGGGCAGTGTTGATGGACAAGCCTGGTAGTCTTTCATGGGTTAGTGTCAGTGTAGATGGCAAGGGTCAGGGGTTCTTAGCATATGGTAGTAGGGCAATTGTTATTTCCTAGAGATCTGAAGGGCACTGTGGCAAGGAGGATGTTTATAAAGCTTAATGGTTTTTTAAGTCCCAGTGGCCGGGGAGATAATAAGTCCTGGTGACCCTCTATTTTCTGGGAGGTTCATGGGCAATGACTCCTTACTTATTAAAGGGGTGTGTGGGTCACACAGGGGAATGGAGGGAGGCGTCTGGGCCCATGCCATTGTGAGGGGAAGGTCTTAGGGTCATGTGGATAAGTAGGGGTAAGACTAGGATTTTAGGGGGAAGGCATTCCTTGCCAATCTGGTTGGCCCTATCCTTTGGTACTTTGTGATGGGTCTTTGACAAGCTGCATTGAGGCTATTGGCAATTGGTCACAAAGTTTTCACACTCATTCTTTCACTCTCTCTCCCATCCCCCACCAATGTATAACTCATTTTTTAAAATTCCCTATGATAATCTTTTCATTGGATACTCAAAAAAGAAAATGAAGTGCTGAACGTGCCATGTCGTTAAGATACCCACAAAGCCAACAAACAGGAAACCTATGTGACAAAACTATTAGGTCCCAATGAACATACAGTCCTTTACAGTTAACTTGATTTTTCCACGATAGCTTAAAGAACACTGGTAGGGGCTCAGTAATAATTCTCTGCCCGTTCTTTCAATGGCCTAGAATGCAGTTCATTTGGGCCAGGTGACTTGAAATCATCAAGGGCAGTTTGGAACGCTCTTGTGACTTTTTTTTACTTACCGTTATTATTAACTCCATCTGAGCTACTTGTATTCTGTTCTTAGAGAAAAAAGAAGTGAAAGAACAGCTGAACAACTCTTTCTTCTTTCTGTCATCAGTTATCATCATCTCATCCAGCACAAGTAGCAGTCCTATCCTTTCTTTGAGCCTTCTCTTTCCCTAATTTTATCTAAGTCTCCCCTATTTTTTTGTCCTCAGTCTTTCTGGTTAGTATTGTCTTGTTTTAAGCTTTAGTACTCCTGACGTGATTCTTCCGTCCTGGGCCATGTCCAGTCGTCCTGGTGAATATCAGGTCACTGGATCCAGATGGCCCTGGAGGAGAAAGTGAGGCTGGTGACCTTGCACAGCCCTCCCTCACTCAAATCAAAGTCAACTGCACCACATCATGTCATCATTTCCCTGATGTCCTGATCCTCTTCCCGAGACAAACACACGATTCTTCCAGGAATTTGGCCACATTTTTGTGAACATTCTGTGATGCCAACCTTTTCTTCATATTCTTCAATACTTGTCTTTTAAAATAATCTTATTTGGTTGGTGAATTCCCTGGACATTCATAGCCAAGAGATAGATGTTCATATACAGGATGCTTGCTGGTCAACTTAGATTGTAAGACAGCATTACAACAAAGCTATAGAAGAAAAGTGGATTGAATGATGTCATTAAGGAAATGTATAAGTGAAAAAAAGGGATGAACTGGTTACTTGGTGAGAGTGAGATACGGCTGCTGGACAGCCTGTGAGCTCCACTGATATCTTTGAAATGTCACAAGAAAGTGAAGAAGGTCCCTAGCACTTTGGGTGAAATGCCTGTGTCAGACTAATGAGAAAACATGAACAAGAGTTGCATAAGATTGGCAGGCATGGATGGGCTGCCGTTTTTTGTCCTTGGGAAGAATATATCATTGTTATCATAGATCCATCTGACAATATATTTATGCATTCAACATGGAAGCAGGGGCAAATAATTTGAGAAACACATACCATGGGCTATAAAAATAATGACCAAGTGAAAATCTAGAGTGGACTAACACTTTTGATGAAAAAAGTAACAGCAAAAAAGTTATTTAAAATTAATAATGTGAGGGATGATAAGAGAAGCTTCTCAGTCAACTTGATTAAGTTAAATGGTGGTAAAACAATGCAATTTTTTGTTACATTTCCCTGCAGAGGGCATGGAAGTGACCCATTGGCACCTCCCAAAAGATGGGCCTAGGGATTGCCCCTAGGATTAATTTTTTGACTCCTATTCTTGGGAAGATAATCAACTCTTAATCAGAGGAGCAATCTCTTTGTGCTGACTTATAAAAAGAGTGTTTGCCAAAGTCTTGGATTTCTCTTTTTTCTTTCTGCCTTTCTTTCAGAGAGACCCTGAGAGCAAAGTAAGTGGGGGATGGGGTCTCCTCCTAATAAAGATCTATTAATAACATCTTTGTAGAGAAAACCTGACATGTTGGTATGTCTTCACCTATATGTCCTGAGAGGAGAATGACTGGGCAATGTCTTTCCCAAACCCTGACCTCTTAGCTGAGGGAAGGTGGTATGATCCGGAGCCTAGATTTCTAGCTAGAGAAGGAAGTTCCTTGGGCAGTACCAACCTTAGAGTTTGCCCAGTGAGAAACCTCAAGTTCCAGCTTCCTGGAATCTGGCCTTCTAGCCAGAGAAAGCTGACTTCTTTGGGAGCTGATCTTAGAATCTAGCCTTTGAGTCAGATAAGGGAAGGATTTCTGGAGTAGTATGCATCATGGCAATAGAAAAAGATTTTACATGTGGCTCTGGATGCTGGGTAGGTGGCAGTGATGAAGTAATGGCCATAACAGGAGTAGTAAAAAACCTGAGCTTTGATCTCTGTCTCTCTGCTTTTACCATGAGTTATTCGGACAATGCGCATCCTATGGGAAGTATGTTGCTTGCCAAAAGCTCCAAAGTATCTTCTATAGAGATTTCAAACCAAAGTGTGGCACTATGAGTCTGAGCTGGGTAGGGGATAGGGAGTAGGGCTGTATAGGACTCTGTGGGAAAGTGAGACCACCAGAGAGGGAACTGAATTATCTTGATTGTTTATGGGCTATTGTAAGTCCTTGTATATGTTTTCTCCATTTGTTTAAGGGCTCCTGTGAATTCTTTGTGACCTCTATACTATCTCTATGGTAAAACAAAGGCTCTCTTGTATCCAATAAATGTATTTGTTACCTTGAGTGCTTGTGCAGGAACTGTAGGTCCTGCTGTATAGCCTCATCCCAATTACTTCGTGAATAAGGAATCCTGTGAAGTAGTTGCATATATTCAAATCCATACTGTTCAAAGTTATAGTTATTTAAAATGTGGCAATTGCTTACAGATCAATGGGAATATTCAATATGAATTCAAATAATGTGACCACTTCATGGGACTCATTATTTACACTCATCAGGTCCTTGCTGAATGCATCTGTGGGAGACCCAGTCACAATCTATGGTATTTAGAAGGTCTAGATTGATATTCTTTCAGAGTAAGTTTGGGGTGGGAGCAGTCATGAATCATCTATGGGGAGACAAACCGTATATAATTTAGGGACATTACAAAAGGATTGAAGTTGCAGAGAGACAAATTATGGGTTGATGTCAGTTACAGCTTGCTAATAGCTATCCAAAAGTGGAGTAAGCCGCCTTCAGAGGTGGTGCATTCCTCTCATCGAGGTTGCACTCCTAACATTTTCTACCATATCTCAGTAACCTCTCCATCCTTTCATTCTACTCCTGGAGTATTCTCACCCTGAAAGTCCCATCCACCCCTGCAACCTCTCTCTCTAATTGTCTGGTTCCTCCTAGAACTTCCATTTAAAGGAAGACCTCGGGTACCACATCTTCATACCTCTCCAGGCTACATTCCGGAACCTTATGGAATTTTTTTTTAACTTTTGCTACCTCCATACAGGATTCCTTCATCCCTTCTTCTCCTTCTCTCTTCAGCTTCTTTTCATGTGTTGTCTTCCTCCATTAGAATTTAAGCTTCTTGAGGGCAGGGACTATCTTTCTGCTGGTATTTTTGTCCCTGGGGCTTAGCGCAGTGCCTGGAACATAGTCTAGCTAACAATTGTTGGAGATGTAATGATGGGGATTCCTTTCCTGCATGGGTTGACCTAGATGACCATTGAGGTACCTTCTACCTCTCAAACTCTATGACTGTGTGATCCTCTGAACTAGCTAGAAAGGAACTGTAAGATAAATTATTTCAGGGAGGGGTGGGTAGAACACTAGTCTGCTTTTCCTAAAGGAACTTTCCCTAAAAACAAAGGGAAAAAGGAAGAAAATACAAAAGCTTTGAAATGGGCAAATCAGCGAGCACAAGTTTCTTATCCTGACAACAACCACATGTGGGTCACGGGCTGGCCTGGACAGTATTTTTTACAGGGCAGCTTGTCTTTATTCCCTCTCTCTATGAGCTGGATACTAGAACAAACTACTCAAATGTTTATCCCAATGATAACATCAACACATCGTTATAAGGCTTTAATGTTTGAACAACATAAGGTAGATTTGAGTAGATAGCACTACAAGGCCTGATGGGACTCGGTCTTTGGTATAGTGGAAAGAGGGGCAGCCAGGTGGCGCAGTGGATGGAGTGCCAAGTCTGTAGTCAGGAAGACTGATCTTCCTGAGTTCAAATCTGGCCTCAGACACTTACTAGCTGTGTGACCCTGGGCAAGTCACTTAACCTTGTTTGCCTTAGTTTCCTCATCTATAAAATGCACCGGGGAAGGAAATGTCAAACCTAAGAAAACCCCAAATGGGGTCATGAAGAGTTAGAAATAACTGAAACTACTCAACAACAACAAAATAGTGGGAAGAATCCTGTGGTTTACTGGCTCTGTAATTATAGTCAAGCCACTTGGACTATATGTCTTATAGGATTGTTGTGAGAAAAGCAACTTGTAACGCATAAGGGTCTATATATAAACATGAGATATTATTCTCTACCCCTAAAGCTGCCTCACTTCTTGCTAAGCCTGTGTGCGTGCATGTGTGTATGTGTGTGTGTGTGTGTGTGTGTGTGTGTGTGCAGGTAGAATGTTGTGAACACATCATTAGTTAAATATGATGCAGCCTTGGCATAAAGCAAAAGTGGAAGTGCTTATGCCTTGAGCCAATCAACCTCTGTGCTGTTTTTCTGCTGACACAACACTGTATATTGCCTATCCCCCCCTTGCCTTCTCCTCCTTGCCCTTCCTATTTTTGGAGCCTTTGCCCCTAAACTCAGATCATGTTTTCTTGGCCAGCCATGTCTCTGGATTTCCTGGATTTCTGGTTCTTCCCTCTGGATCTCCTAGTTCTCTTTGGTCCTGGAAGTTGAGGCATGGTGCTTTGACCATGCATGAATGCACACCCCCTTCTGTAGCTGTGTTGACTCTTTCCTAACCTGTCTGTCAACTGCTAAGTCCTGGGAATCACCAGCTGGTGGAGATGGGGCTTCCATTAGTAGCCATCCTTACCATCTTGGGTCTTGCCCTGGTCTCTGGCCCTCTCATTGAGAAGTGCATCTTATTATCTTGCCTTAAGGATTCCTCTCCTGGGTTTTAGGGTAGCCCATGCTGAGCTAAAAATGCCTTTCCCAGAAGTCTTTGTGGCCCCAGGTCCCAAGAAGGGTCTGATAAAAATCATAAGAGCAGTTATTTATGTAGCCTTAAGGTTTTCAAGTGTTTGACAAGCTGTTGTTTATCTTGATTCTCACAACAACCCTTTGAGTTAAGTGCAACAGTTATCTATCCTACAGATGAAGAAGCTGAAATTCAGAGGGTAACTGACTTGCCCAGGGTAACAAAGCTAGTTTGTAATCCTTGGATTTGAACCCAAGTCTTCAGATCTTCAAAGTTCATTATTCGATACAACTACAAGTGACCCAGTTCTCTCTCTGACCTATTCAGCTTGCCTGAAGCACACTTATGGGCCAGTGGTTAAGGCTGACTCTGTGAAGCTCCACTCTTTGCTAAGTGAGAGAGTGAGATTAGTCTCTGGCCTAACTAGAACACATCACGTTTCAGCTTGACCACTGTTTCCTAACTGTGGGACTATCTGCAACTCAGCTCATTTGCCCAATAAGTACAACTGACAGGTACTGAATGATCAGTCTCAGGATACCAGTGCTGCCTACTTATCCAGGATTCTCTCTCTTAGGAGCTTTGGTATATTGGAAAGAACTTGTGGAAAGATTTGGAGCTTGGAGACTTGGGTTTGAATCTTGGCTCCCTTGACTATTTGTGTGACTTTGAGCAGGTCCACAATCTATCTGGGTCTCAGTTTCCAGTCTTTAAAAAAGAGAGGTTTGAACTAGATCTAATCGAATAAGCATTTACATGCCTCAGGTGTTAGGTTCCAGGGAAAGAAACAAAGACAAAATGAAAAATAGTCCCAGCCCTCAAGGAGTTTACAATCTAAGCTGAAAGATATGCTTGGCCAGAGGCTTCTTAGTTGTTCCCTGTCACTGAGGGTTGTGTTGATGAGGATTGGTGACTTGTGATAGAAAGAGAGAAGGCTATAAGAAGAATGAGGAGAAATGGCTTCCTGTCTCTTTTGAGAATTTCTCAGGTAGGAAGGATCCAGGACTCCAGTGGATTCTAGTGGGAACAGTAGCCTTCAGCTGGAGAATGATTTCCATTACCACATGCTTGAATTGTGGGTGGCAGCTGCCATGGCTGGTGGTAATGGAGAGGAGAGAAATCTCCCCTTCCCCCCAACACCTTTTGTTTGAAGTATAAGGGACAGCTGGCAGAATACTGAATGATATTCCCCAAAGAGGGGAAGGTGGAACTTCTCTGTAATTCTCATAGCCTACCGAGGTGGTGATTTTTCTTAGCTCAGCCACCAGCCGTTAAGTCATGGGGATCAACAAGGAATTGCTTTGTTCATCCCAAGGGGCAAATGAATGTCCCCCATTATGAGGGTAGTGTACATGCCCAGCTTCATCCACACAATATTCAAAGAACCAGAGGATGGCTTCTAACGACTGGATGGATACTTTATGGAAGTGGGGGAAGCACCACAATTGATTTACTCAGGATATGTGCAGATGTTTCCTGGAGAGAGTATATGATTCAGATCATAGCTCATCCATATTATCTTTTCTGTTGTTAATTTTCCTTTTTCCATAAATCCTCCATAGAAGATATTGGTTGAAGAATATGCCTGCCTAAGAAAACCTGAGCCTGGGGTTTGGGCTGTCTCTTTTATATTTGCTTTTTTATGCTCTTAGGTGAATGAGCGTTGATCCTGAGATGGACTCCAGTGCAAATGACAGCCTTTAACCGAATGCATTGGGAAGGATAGCTAACACACAGGTTGAAAGAGTTAGAAATCAAGAATCCATAGTGATTATGAGCTCCTTGAGGACGGGCTGTCTTTTGTCATTCTTTGTATCCTTATCCCCAAGCACAGTGCCTGACTCATGGTTAATAAATAAATAAAAACATGCTTAATAAATTCTAATGGATGGACTGACTGAAATACGCCCTTATAAACTTGAAAGTGCATTGTTTCACATCAACTCATTATTTTTATTACCCCTTTTCCTGTAATTTATAAATTTGGTCTTGGGACTGCTAAGGAAGGATGGGGTGGGGTGGGGAGGATATGGTTAAGCATATTCTCTTGATAGCAGGAGTACCAGAAACTGAACTCAGAGTTCTGTGGGGTGCCAGCTGTGATTATTAAGATCAGAGCACAACAAACTGAATGGTTAAAGCTGCTGGATCTGAGAGCAGGGACTGTAATTCAATCCTCCAATTCTAGGCTCAGAAGTGGTAGAAGGGATCCTGCTGAGGACCCTAGAGCTTCCCTGAGGAATCTGATCATTTGCCCAACTCACCTGGGGCTGAGAGGTTCCTCTGGCCAGAACCATAACCTTGCTGGTCTCTAAATGTGCTGGCTTGAGTGTATGACCTCCTCAGGCTTGAGCCAGCTTGACTACTTAAACTCAGAGATCTGCCCCTAAACAACCCCTGGTTGCTTGTCTTTTTTAAACCTACTTCCTCTTCACCAACCCTCCTGTTGCTACCACTGTTCCTGGCTTCTTTCTTTTCTTCCTTTTCTACCTTTTTGCCAACACAAAGGCTTAGTATAGCCTTTTCTAGAGATTTATTTACAAGAGAAAGAGAATATAAATCCAGGAATAATTCGTAAAGATAAATACAATAAAATTTTATACAATGTGCTACTTAAGCACGCAGATAGAGTGGTACTCAGACTTACTTATGTACCTGAGCTATTTAAAGTTCCTTGCCTAGTCTTGGCATTCTTGCCTCCTGTGGTTATTCTAGGCCTCTGAACTTCCAGCTCCCATTTGATCACCCCCACTTCATCTCTCCTAACTCTAATTTGAGATTGACCTAGCTAGGTATTTCAGACCAAGTTCATTCAGTGAACTTGGAAAGAACCCTGGATTTGAAATCAAAGGGACTTCACATCCTCCTTCTCCTACATATTGCCGGTGTAACCTTGGATAAGTAACCTTTAAATCTTCTAGGCCTCAGGCTCCTCATCTGTGAAATAAAGGAGCTGGATTAGACAGCTCCCAAGGTACCTTCCAATTTTAAATACTGGGATTCCAAGGGGCCATCTCCAGTTGTCCTGATCTGCATCTGGCCACTGGACCCAGATGGCCCTGGAGGAGAAAGTGACGCTGGTGGCTTTGCACAGCCCTCCCTCACTTAAATCCAATTCACTTGCATGTCATGGCATCACCTCCCTGATGTCATGGTCCTCCTCAGGAATGAAGGAGAAACAAGAACAACTGGGATTCCAACTTATTCACAATCGGAAAGCTTCCTCGCCGCTGGTGGACTTTTAGGACTCTAGGCACACCTTTGTACTTAATAACTAAATGATTGCCTCCCTTTCGTCTAAGAGAGCAGGCAGAAAAAGAAGAAATATACTAAAAGATGCCACCATAGCTTCTGCCATTGCCAAGCAAAACAGTAATTTGACCTTCTGGTCATTTCTTCTCTGAAAGAATATAAGTTCCTTAAGGGCAGGGATTTTTTTTAAAAAAAACAAAAACAAATCTTTATATCTTCAGTGCCTGGCACATAGCAAGAGCTTAACAAATGCTTGTCGGTTGATTAGTCACAGGTCACAGCCCATTTTCCTACCTTCCAAAATGGACGAGTTACCCATTTGGGGTAGACAGCAAATCTCCTCTGTGATCTGGCACTGGTCAACTGGCTTTTCAAGGCTTCTAGAATTTAGGACTGGGAGGGATCTAAGAGATCATTTAGTCTAATTCTCT